>NC_056748.1:1009330351-1009560351 GCF_019279795.1 Protopterus annectens | reverse complement strand
AGTACCGCCGCTAGCATGTAATGCCCCTGTGGAGTGCAGCAGAGATATTGGCCAATATATGTGGAACTTCGGACACACCCTGTACAGTCAGGAGGTATACACATAATCCCTTTGTACACAACATGTGTACCAGGCATGACAATATGGATGTAGACAGCCATGTAAATGGATATAACACATAACAACTGGTATACATTTGCCACCACAGGTTTTGCATTCACACACTCCTGTCTGGCCTGACACAGAATGACTGCTGGTACAGGGGTGCTATGGACACATACTACCCACTAGATATTGGCATACATCTGTACAGCATCCCACTGCTCTGTCTGACATACATGACTGTTAAGGGAAGCTCGGCAGCAGTACATCTGGCAAGTATCTTTACATGACATCTCACTGGGTAAGAACACTAAGCTGCTAGGCATGTAACAATGCACTGTGCAGACTACAGGCAGACTGGCTCAACACTGGCCTATATCTTCTATGGGGGAATACGCATGTACTTGCATATATAGCAGGCTCAACAGGCATGTCACAGCACAGGATAAGATACACCTGTGTGAACATGCATAACCACAACCAATGTGAACACAGCCACATATGGTAAGCTAGCATAATATTAAGGTATATGGACTATCTGTTCTACACCATCCTCATATGTGCCACTCACAGAATGACCCTACATATACTGGGCTGCTACACAGTTTGGTCTGATGGCTGTTTGTGCTATGGGACATGTGTGTGTGTGTGTGTTTGGCCCTACAAACATGTATGCCAAAACAGTACCATACAGTGGGGCAGCAGGTAACATCAGATAGAAGGGGAACTAGAACAATGACATCTACCACAGTCTGTACACAGGCTACAGTACATATTAACAATACACACACTGTCGACATTCACCATCACTACACAGACCTCAGTACTGTACAAACATCCACAGAATGTCCAGGTTATGTTATAAAATATAATCCCTACTGTACATAACATGTGTAGCAATCAGATATATCATTGGCTTGTTATCAGATATGATGACACTATTTATGGTGTACAGCACATATGCACCACTTCATGCATGACATATGCACAAAGGTTGACAGAGGTGTGGCTGACAGCACATACACAATGTTGCTGTGATAACCTCATACATTTACCATTGTAACAGGGTTTGTTGCAGCATATGTCCTATGAGGGATATGAAGTCAGTAACTGTCAGGGCCTTCACCATCTACAGACTGCAATCCTCACACTACCTTCTGCATTCCGCAGATAGATGTTCCATGGCTAACACATGAAACCAAAGGCACAGCACTGCCCATTCTGCAGATGACCCTGCAGATGGGGATTCCTCACATACATGGAATTGACATGGCAGGTATTGCGACATGTACGACAGCCATATCCAGACAAAAACTGTTAAATCAACATTACTCCAAATGCAGTATAGCAGCACTTACAGTCTGTAGTCAGGTCAGGCACATCCCCCTCCTGTTTGTTGCCCTCTTTCCACAGTGTATGTTATTGGAGGTACATCCCCAATCCATCTAAGATGCTGTTTGCCAAACAACAGATCTAGTTTCTCCTCACAGTGAATGAAAAGGGCCAACACCACCATGATGTTCCTAGATATTGGTGTGTGTTTCCATGCAATTGGCTATGGGAATGTTACCACAGCTGTTCCACATGCAATCAGCTAGGGGAGGGCTGCAATTCATGCAGATGCCATCAGCTGATCATGAGCATCACTTAAAATACATATGCTGTTGCCTAAGCAAAGGAGGTGTGGGTCTCTACATCCACCAGAGAGGGAGTTGGGGAGGCAGATAGAGGCAAATAAATGTCAGGAAGGGGTGGGGGAGTAAAACCGAAGCATGTTTGTGTCACACAGCTAGCAGCACATGGTATCAAACCCCTAACAACTATGTACTGCTATCACAGTTCGATGCAGTTATTGGATGCTCCACATGGGTTACCTGTTGTTGAGCACTCAAAACATATATGCGATGGTGAGTGACATCTGCAACAGGGATATGGTAGATATATGGTAGGTGATGTACATGTGCCTGCCTACATGAACAGGTGCTAGTGTCAACACAGCCACACTCTCACAGGGACGCACACACATTGACACACTTGGCAGGACCAGGAGTACAACTCATCGCTAGTGGGATTGCCACAGCACATCAAAGTGCAGGTATCACATGCACCACATGGGTCATATGGAGGTCGTATGGGCAAAGATTATGAGGAGGTATCAGACATCAGACAGCATGCTTCAGTATGCCCAGGGGGGTTGTAGTGAGTGTGGATGTGGACATACGCACCATACAACACAGACACAAACACACTGGGTGCCAGTACTGACATGCATGGGCGCATGTCTGCATGGCTGTGTGGTGGTCAACTTTGCCAGCAGGCTATTCAAGAGTAGGTGATGGGTATACCTTGGCATCAGGCCACATGACACTGGTCTGCATTGTGGCTCAGGGCTGTCATTTCTGCATTTGCCCACATAGGTGGGTATTGTATTCCCCATCCAGTCACCTGGGTGGCTATTGTGTGTGGCTAATGCTGTGCTTCCCCTACCATGTATGTGTTCCTTACTCCATTACATGGATGGTGTCTAGGATGTGCACATGCATGTACAGTGACATGTAGAATTGTACTTGGGGTGTCTGGCCCATGTTGTGAACACAGATTATCATCAGAAGTGCCAGTCTTGCCTACCTGTGGCAGGTACTGATAATGGGCAGCAGGTTTACCCTGCACCTACATTGATAGCATGCTAACAGCATTCCCTGGTGTCAGTGACATCTGTCCATACACGACATGTTGTCAGGCATGGTATGCCCATTGCGGGTCACATGTGATGGCACCACAGGTTATGCAGGTGTCCATTGGGGAACATGGGGGAGGTGCACTGTCTGCATGCACGTACATATTGGACAGATGGGCAGGGTGACATGCCCTCTGTAGCCCACGGCTATCACTCCATAGTTACTATTGGTGGCCAATATGCAGTGTACTACCCACATATTGGCTGTTGCCTAGGCATGTGTGTGTCTGAGATATGGGTTGAGAGTGTGCTCTGTGTAATACTGGGGTTGCTAACTGTGATTATCTAGCCTTGATGTCACATGTATGGGTATGGCTTTGCACCCCAGCCTCTCACCTATGTAACATCTGTTATCCTTTTATGGTTGACATTGTGATATATTGTAGGGCCACCATATGAGAAATATCCAAAACCCACTCCACATTGGCCACAGGTGTCACACACTTACAACCACCGGATACAAGTTACACACACACACACACACACACACACACACACACACACACACACACACACACACACACACACACACGCACACACGCGCACACACACACACACACACACACACACACTCACTCACACCTGTCATGTAAGGGAGTAGAACCCCTACCTAACTAGTTTATTACACTACAGCACTACGCAGTTATAGTATGTGCCACGGAAATTACTGGAGTACTCCTTTCCCTGTTAGAAAAATATGCATTAATATGTGTGCATTAGTGCCTTTTTAGAAGCCCAAAAGGGTTAATACATTTATTCTGCTTTATACTGAACAAATCCATATTAATGGCAAATGTTTTCTGACCTTGTATTTTATCAGCTGAGCTAAAATCTTGTTTATGTCTTAGGAAATGTACTGAGAAGCAGATGGTTTTCTGCTTGATTAGGAAAATAATGAATAGAACAATACTGCTTTCTATAATGTTATTAAACTTTGACAATTAGCCCTGTCTGTGTTATGAGAACATAACCAGCTGCAGGAAGGATAGATAAAGTGGAACAAAGACTTCTTGAAGAATATGAACTATAATCTGTGATTGCTTTGTGCTCGAATGAGTAGAGTACCTTGAAATGTAACACAGCACTGTAGAAATAATTGCAACTAGCTGCCGGTCTCCAAGGCCATGTTATTTTTCCAAAGTTTTCTCATGAATCTTTAAGTGTTATGTCATATCAGCAGAAAATCATGAGCAACATCTGCTGTGAAAAACAATATTGTAAACTTGTGATTAACTACGTCAGCTTCAGTAGGCAATGTTTTGTAAGAATAGTATAAGAATGGCTTCACTTCCTGATTTTAGTTAGACAAACTCTGTATTTTTGCGTGCATGTTTTTGCCTCCTTGCTGCAAGAATTAAAGTGCCTTAACCTGAACCTTATGTGTATTGGTCTTTGAAGTTTTTTCCTTTGACAGATTGCTCCTCTGGACTGGAAACCTCCACTTTGACCAGATCAGACAGGCCAGGGGGTTTGAAACCGTATGGGGAAGAAAAAACATCGGTTCTTCTTATTTGAAAAGACCTCCGACTGAATTGTCGTCCAAAAGAGGCCAGCCACTGTTCTGATCTGTGACTGAAGGGCGGGTTTACCTCGAACCAGATGGACAATCACGGAGGCTCAGGTAAGGTGAGATTTACCTTTGTCTGTTTTAGATCAGGGACTTGATTTGCATTGTCTGTCAGGGGATTTGTCTTGTACAAGTCAAGGACAGGAAGATTGCAGTCTTGTCATAGATCAGGGAAACAGAATAGGTAAGGCAGTTATTCTAGATAGACTGTGAAAAAGAGAAATTGTGGTACCACGTAAAAATAAGACGGGTTACGTAACATTTCAAAGATTAGAATAAAATGGGAAATAAGTGCACAAAAAGATCCCAAACTCCACCGTTAACTGAAGATGTGAAATTTATGCAATTACAACATGCAGATAATGTTAAACATTACTCAAAATGGGTTAATAAGTATGAATTTGATGGTAAATTAGAAAAATCATCACTTGTTAAACTTGTCAAACAGCTTAAAACTGATTCCAGAGGTCAGGTAAAAAAGCAACGTCAATTAGGGATTCCTCAGGCACACAAGTGGATTGAGGAAGCAAACCGTAGGGAACAAAAGAGTAATAATTCAAAAGCAATGTTTTTAGATAAAGAGGACAATAACTTAGTAATAGCATCAGCCCCTCCACCTAACTTACTAGAATATGAGGCAAGTGAACAAGTTAGTCCATCCCTGCGATATCCTGCTATCACTGTAAGTAGAGACACTACAAAAGCAACACCATTTGTTAGAGATCCCGTCGAGACCAGGTCTCGAATACGGGCAAGAAACTCAAAAGGGGACATTGAGTTATATCAAATGGGTAGAAGTTCATGATATATGAGTGAAGAAGAAATATGCCCACTTACAGAAGTACCTAATCCTCTGGCAGGACAAGAAGGACAGGACCCAACTCTCTTAGTTTACAGACCGTGGACACCGGAAGATATCCAGAAAGCCACTGAGAGAATTAACCATCCAAAAGTTAATTTTAGAAAATTTTTAGAAGACCTACAAGGCATGAGGTTAAGTTATAACTTAAACGGAGAGGAAGTAGAAAAAGTAGTCAGACAAATCGTGGGACCAGATTGGCACATGATCAATGGCAACTGGAATCCCCGTGATGCAGAACACAAACCCCTCCCACATAGTAGCGCAGAACTAGACAACAGAGTGAAAGGTTTTACAGACCGAATCCCTGAGAAATGGAAACCTAGGGCAGACTGGATTTGCATTAATCAATGCATCCAGCAAGAAGGTGAAACTGTTGACAGATATTATGCTAGATTATTAGAGTGTTTTAATAACTATTGTGGAATGCAGGTACCTGAAGATCAAACACGATTCCCCGTATGAGCAGCAGTTAAAAAATGCATTTTAAAAAGGCAGTATTTTGCCTATAAGCAGCTTTATTACAAAGCACATGGTAGATCATTGTACAAGTAGACTACAGTCACTACTTGAATATGCTAGACATGCTGAAAGGCATTTTAACAGTAAAAAGAAAAAGAAAGCCCAGGTATTTTCTGTAGAAGATGGAGTAGAAGTTTATGTAGTACAGTCTGGGAAAAAGGGCAAGAAAAATGCCCAGGGAAACAAACAATCTGTTCAACAATCAGAAGACTTTGAAGGGCGAAAGAAAAGGGGGAGTGCTTTAAATGCGGTAAGAAGGGACACTTGGCAAGGGATTGCAAGAAAAACAAGAAGGCAACTACGGAAGATAAGGAGGGTGAGGACTGACTATATGATAGCCAGGAATCACTAAAATGAAATAGCCAAGAAAGGACAAATGAGAATGTGATAGAGGGAGTAGAGGATGTGACAGAAGAAATAGAGGAAGTACATGAAGTCGCGGATAATGAAGAAAATTAAATTTTAGACTTAGCTTTATTGAGCTTGGAGCTCTATTTAGCAGACACGAAACCAGAAGTTACACTCCTGGTAGAGGGGAGGGAAGTCACATTTTTGTGTGACTCAGGGGCATCACGGACCCTGGTACATCCCTCCAAACTACCAGAAAACTCAGAGTCACCTGATTACATATTAGTGAAAGCAGCTAATTGACAGCTGTATCGGGAGCCCCTCTCCCATAACATTGCAATAACTGATCCTGTTTCAGGATTAACCCAGAAAAGCAAAATTGTTGTTTCTGCAAAATGCCCAGTAAACCTCTTGGGCCGAGACCTTATGCAGCTATTTGGCATAGCAGTAGTTCCAACTATGCAGGGTATGGAAGCACAGTGACAAATTGATACTTTTGCAGTGCGATCGGAGGGTGAAACATTTTATTGGTACAGCCAGGACTTGGTTACGACTGGTCCAGGGGCAGTAACCAAAGAGCTGATGAACGTAGCCATCAGAAAGTTCCCCTCCCTTGACATTAATAAACAACATTTGTTGCACTGTACTCTGTATTATTGTAGCACATCAGGACCTGATAAGGAATACGAACAAGAGTTGTTTAGAAACCGTGCAAACAAGTTAGTATTATGTAATCTGTACTGGGACATAAAAGGGAACAGTGTAGTTAGCTGTTCATTACCCCAGGAATTCTTTGCACTTTATAAATTTAATTGATTACCACATGTAAGCTTAACCAAGGACAAAAATGTGAAATGGGCAGACCTAGGAGAAAAAGTCACGAGGTGGGAAAAACAGACAGTTAGAGCTGTCAGAACAGGGAGTACAAAAGCAGAAGTTAAATTGGATAACTCAGACACACCCAGCTGTACACTTGCAGTCTAGCGAGGACAGCTGAATAGCACTGTTATCAGAAGAGGAAGAAGATGCCTTACAAGGCATACCAGAAACTCTCTAGTCAATAGGCAAATCAGATGTAGGACTTATTCGTACAGCAGGACCAGTTACTATCATGCCAAAGTCAGCATTTAGGCCGCAAAAGAGACAGTATCCCTTGAGAAAAGATGCAGAGGTAGGAATCAAACCTATTATAGTAGCTTTACTTAAGGAAGGAGTACTGGTGGAATCACCTGATTCACCATGTAACACACCCTTATTTCCTGTTAGAAAAGCAATTGGAGAATGGCGTATGGTCCAAGATTTACAATCTGTAAATGACGCAGTAATACCAAGGGCACCTATGGTGCCAGATCCACACACCCTGTTGAATGATTTGAAACCTCAGCAGAAATATTTTTCAGTGATAGATATCAATAATGCGTTCTTTTTGATACCGATACACCCTGAAAGCCAACATTGGTTTGCATTCACATTTCAGGGGAAAAGGTATACATACACGTGACTACCACAGGGATATTGTGAAAGCCCAACAATATTTTCACAAGAAATGGCAAGCAACTTGGAGGGATTTATCCCACCGAGAGGCAGTCAGATTTTACTTTATGTTGATGACATCCTGCTGGCAGCCCCCACCCAGCAAGATTGTAAGGAAGATACTGTAGCATTGTTACAATTTTTAGCTATTCAGGGACATAAAGTAAATAAAAACAAATTACAGCTTTGGAAAAAGCAAGCTAGATACCTAGGAAATGTAATATCCAAAGAGGGCAGAACATTAGATGAGGACAGAAAAATAGTGATTTTACAAGCACCGAAACCCACTACCAAGAAGGAAATGATGTCCTTCCTGGGTACGACCAACTTTTGTCGGATCTGGATCCCAAACTATGCTTTGGAATCTGCACCTCTGACTAACTTGATATACAAGAAGCCTATGGCAGCACAGGATTTATTACAATGGACACCAGAAGCAGAATCTGCTTTCTGCAAATTGAAACAGTTGATAGCATCTTCATTAGTTTTAGGATTACCAAACTATCATAAATGTTTTTTCCAAACAGTGGATTGTAAGCAAGGTTATATGGCATCAGTGTTAACACAGCAGCATGGGGACAAGCAATGCTCCATTGCTTACTATTCATCACAACTGAACCCAGTGGCGTGGTCTTTACCTCACTGTGTACAAGCAGTAGCCGCAGCTGCAATGGCAGTGCAGGCTTCGGCCTCAGTAGTGTTGTTCCACCCTCTCACATTGAGAGTGCCTCATGCAGTCATGATTATTTTACTGCAAGAAAAAGTAGCATATCTTTCTCCTGCTAGGCATCTTTCCTGTATGACTATATTGTTGAGCCAACCTCATATGACAATTGAATGATGTACAACTTTGTATCTGTCTACGTTGCTTCCATCTCCTTCAGATGGCACACCGCACAGCTGCCTGCAGGAGATTGAGCAAAAGACACTGCCTAGAAAAGATCTTACGGTTGTCCCCTTGGATAATGCCGAGGTGACATACTACGTGGACAGCTCATGCAAAAGGGGTCCCACAGGACAGAACCTTGTAGGATATGCAGTAGTTTCTGATGCTGAGATTATAGAAGCAAAATCTTTACCACACAATTTATCTGCACAGGCAGCAGAGCTGATTGCCTTAACACGGGCATGTACCTTAGCAAAGGATAAATGTGTGAACATTTTTATTGATAGCAGTACACTTTCTCTACTGTACATGTTTTTGTGCAACAGTGGAAAAATCGAGGAATGATAACATCTACTGGCAAATCAATCATGCGCAGTTTATTTTAGATCTTTTAGAATCTATTCAGTTACCTCAGAAAGTAGCTATTTGTAAATGCATAGCTCATACCAAACAACAGGATAGAATTTCAAAAGGTAATGCAAGGGCTGATACAGCTGAAAAGCAGACAGCTTCAGAAGCATTTCTCTTGAATGAGGAATTACAACCTTCTGAGATCTTAGATTTAGAAATGTTAAAAACAATGCAGACACTTACTACGCAAGTTGAGAAACAAAGTTGGATAAAACGAGGAGCAATTCTCAAGGAAGGGCTGTACATCTCCAAAGAGGGAAAACCAATATTGCCATCTAACTTGTTTAGATATGCAGCTTTGTTGAGCCATGGGCAATGCCATGTCTCAACAGGGGGGATGGTACAGTTAGTGAACCAAGTGTTCACAACATATGGATTTATAAACTACACTAAAAATTTTTGTTTGTCATGTCATGTTTGTAATAAACATCATGCACAAGGGGTGTTAATGCCCAAGCAGGGGAGTTTTCCTGCACCACCGTATCCATTCCATACTATCTGTATGGATTTCATAGAACTGAACAAATGCGAAAATAAGAAGTATTGTCTTGTCATTTTAGATATGTTTTCCAAATGGGTGGAAGCTTTTCCAACCAAAAATCCAGACGCAGCTACTGTTGCAAAAACCCTTGTTAAAGAAATTATTCCTAGATTTGGCATACTGGAAAAGATCTACAGTGACAATGGCACACATTTTGTGAACCAAACCATACAACAACTGAGCATGTTTTTCGGAATTTCTTTGAAAAATCATTGTGCATATCATCCACAATCTGCAGGGTTGGTAGAGAGGTACAATGGGACGTTAAAAAATAAATTAAGGAAGCTCATTGAGCAAACACATAGAAATTGGGTGTATTGTCTGCCCCTGGCACTGTTGAGCATGAGAACTGTTCCGAATGCAAAGGGATTAACTCCTTTTAAGAAGTTATTTGGGAGGGCATATTATATAACTCAGTGGAAAACTCTCATGCCTGCAGATCAGGAAGTTGACTGTACACTTGCTGAGCATATGAAGAGAGTGTTGAATTCTAAACACCTTTTGCAGTTTAATTCTGTTTCAGATAAGGAACAAACCAGACCATTGGAAGCAGCAGTAGCCCCAGGCACGTGGGTCTGGGTGAAAGTCATCAAGAGAAAAAACTGGACGACACCGAAGTGGGAAGGGCCATACCAAGTGCTACTGTCAACACCCACTGCAATCAAGATCGCAGAGCGAGCGTCCTGGATTCACCTGACACACTGTAAACTGGTTAAGAACTTTGAGCTAGATAAGAATCTTGTTACTGTTACACCACAAGAGTAAAAATGACAAAATCCAGAGCATACAGGAATGCAGAACAACCACAGAAATATTGCATGATCATCCTGTTAACTATACTGGTGACATTGATCTTTTTGTTGTGGCCTTTCCTTTTTCCAGCCACACAAGCTAAACTGAATAAACGTGATGCGTTATTCATAGACTGGCATCCAAACTTTAACACTTACCAAGCGATCAAACATGTGTATGCTGAGACTTTTAATGTTTCAAATAGTTGGGTTTGTACAGCTATGCCAACAACATACGGGGGATTATTAATGACTGCAATCCCCCTAGGGGTCAATGAGACCTGGGAAAACTTAGTTTAAGATACTACAACTGTTAAATCACAAGATAAAATAGCATTGCACCTGCCTGTTACACAAAAGGGAATTGTGTGTTTTTATAAAAATGATACTGTCCAGGTGGGTTGGAGTAATTGCAATATGACTGTTCCTTACAAATGTTACACCAAAGTTAATAATGCAGGTTCTATTTGTGATACAGACTATGACTCGTTTCTTAAATCAATGCACAAAACAATTAGTGAAGTACAACATAATCCTGTTCTTTTTAAGCAACTGTCTATAATAAACAAGAAAATGTTTCATGCAGGGCAAGTATATGTTAATAGTAAAGTTACTACTAAGGTGGAAGATTGTTATTTTGTATGTGGCAAAAAGGCCTATAAATGGTTACCTGAGAATTAGTCCGGCAGTTGTTTTTTGGGTTACCTGGTTCTGGCCATACGACACACTGCAGTTTTGCCTCGAGGTAAAATTCGAAATGCACTAGAGGTCACCAAGAAACCTGTCAGGAAACCTGAGAATCCAGTGGGACAGATCGAGGCGGGCTGGAGAAACCAACATTCCATGGGCGATAAACTAACACATATGGACTTGAGTGACACTGTCATATCGTGGGCAGGCATATTACCAGCATATGGAGCAGTGAAATCGATTTGGGAGCTGAGAAAACTGTCTAAACTCCTCTAAGTAATGAGCAATGCAACTTTTTCTGCTCTCGAATTAGTGACTGATGAACTGAATGCCATGAGAACTGTGGTGCTTCAAAACCGCATGGCTCTTGACTTCACCCTAGTGGCAAGAGGTGGTACGTGCACTTTAATCCAAGAAGAATGCTGTTCGTATATTCCTGACAACCAGTACGAGATAGACAACCATCTTGAGGTGATTCAGCAAGTGTCGACCATGGCCAAACCAGGCCCAAACCCACTGATGGACCTTTTCCAGAAATGGTTTTGGGGGTGGGGTTCCATCCTAATGAACATCTTGATTGCTATTTGTGTAGGAATGCCCCCTGTTGGGAGTATGTGTTTGTTGTGGCATCCCCTGCATGAAAAAATTGATCAAAGATTTTATAGATTTGATGGTTTCTGAAACCTTATATCAAGGTACTGAGCTTGATGAACTATTGAAGACTGAGATGCTTTCATAAGTTAAACTGAATGACTTTCTTAACTGCAAATCCAAAATGGAAGAGGTTAGGAAAATAAACAAATCATTTATGCTTTTGAAAATAGAATAAAGGTATTAATAGGGGGGAAATGTTAGAAAAATATGTATTAATATGTGTGCATTAGTGCCTTTTTAGAAGCCCAAAAGGGTTAATACATTTATTCTGCTTTATACTGAACAAATCCATATTAATGGTAAATGCTTTCTGACCTTGTATTTTGTCAGTGCAGCTAAAATCTTGTTTATGTCTTAGGAAATGTACTGAGAAGCAGATGGTTTTCTGCTTGATTAGGAAAATAATGAATAGAACAATACTGCTTTCTATAATGTTATTAAACTTAGACAATTAGCCCTGTCTGTGTTATGAGAACATAACCAGCTGCAGGAAGGATAGATAAAGAGGAACAAAGACTGCTTGAAGAATATGAACTGTAATTTGTGATTGCTTTGTGCTCAAATGAGTAGAGTACCTTGAAATGTAACACAGCACTGTAGAAATAATTGCAACTAGCTGCTGGTCTCCAAGGCCATGTTATTTTTCCAAAGTTTTCTCATGAATCTTTAAGTGTTATGTCGTATCAGCAGAAAATCATGAGCAACATCTGCTGTGAAAAACAATATTGTAAACTTGTGATTAACTACATCAGCTTCAGTAGGCAATGTTTTGTAAGAACAGTACAAGAATGGCTTCACTTCCTGATTTTAGTTAGACAAACTCTGTATTTTTGCATGCATGTTTTTGTCTCCTTGCTGCAAGAATTAAAGTGCCTTAACCTGAACCTTACGTGCATTGGTCTTTGAAGTTTTTTCCTTTGACATCCCCAAAGGTCTATTTCACAAAGAATGACATCAGCAGGATTACCAAAGTAGGGCATTTCACATGTACTGCGAGTGAGTAGCCTAAAATGCATTGCTCAATACACAGACAGTGAGACACACACAAAACATCCACAACAGTCTTGTGTGGGTATAGAGCCCATGACCAAGGTCTACATCACACTACAGCATAGAGCTGTTATAGGATGCACCACCGGGATTACTAGAAAACTCCTTCCCCAAAGGTGTATTTCACAAGCGATGACAACAGGATTGCCATAGTAGGGCATTTCAAATGTACTGTGGTTGACTAGCCTATAATGCATTGCTCTGTACACAGACATTGAAACACACACAAAACATCCAGAACTGCCATGGTTGGAGATGGAACCCTACCACAGTTCTAAATCACACTCCAGCAGTACACAGTTACCAGACACATTACAGAGATTACTGGGCTACAATGTTCCCAGAGGTGTATTTCTAGGTGAGAGACATCAGCAGCCTTGCCAAAGTTGAGTATATGAATTGTAAAGGGTGTGAGTACCCTAAAAAGCATTGTTCTTTACTCAGTCAGAGACAGACAGACAGACAGACATACACACACATGCAGTTGCCAGGTCTGGGGTTACCTATCTAACTACTTTATCACACTACAGCAGTATGCAGTTACAGGACACGCTACAGAGATTATCAGGCTGCAGCTCTCCCAAAGGTGTATTTCACATTTGATGACCTCAGCAGGCTTCTCATAGTAGGGCTATGGGGAGGTCGGTGTGTGCATGGGCCATAACCCAATCTAGGGGTTGACATGCCACATGCGGGCACACACGGGGTCATATGTCACAGGTATGTGTATACAGCTACTACATGACTATTTCCTTGTACAGTCATATTGTACAGCTGGCACATGCACCACATAGTCTGTAATGCTGACAGATACTGGTGGCTAGTATCTGCAGTGGGTGACATCTGCACTTCATGTATTTGGGGCCCTTTGGCTGTGTGCTGGGTGGGACAGGTCTGGATGGCTCTTTGTCACAGTAACCCTCTTCCACACATCTATGTACATCTACTTTTGGCTTATTTTAGTGTGTTGTCCTGACATATATGTCTGTATTTCTATCCACTGTGTGAGCAAGGCATGAGTAGTGCATACTGACAAGTGTCTGCACTAACAACTGCAACTACCAGATATGTCTGGTCCACTGGTGTTTGCAGTCATGGCCTTTATATGTTTAAGTGTGTGAGCATGCCCAGTATGACCTTTCAGTATGTTGTAGACTGACATTGCCATCATTTCTCTAAGTGTGTGAGCATGCCCAGTATGGCCGTCTGTATTGAATTTTTAGATCGTGTCCAGGTAGTTTGTGCTGTAGTGCTGACCTTTGTGTTGTACACCAACAGGTAGCATGCTGTCTCTGCAGGGTATCCATCGATCATTTGGCTTTGACTGTTACTATATTTCTGTATACCGGGGGGGGCACACCTGACTGTTTCTACATTTCTACACAGGTGTGGAGGGGGGCACATCTGACTGTTATTACATTACTATGTAGGATGGGGGGGCACACCTGACTATTTCTACACTTCTACACAGGGTTGGGGGCACACCTGACTGTTACTACATTACTATGTAGGATGGGGGGCACACCTGACTATTTCTACATTTCTGCACAGGGTTGGGGGCACACCTGACTGCTTTTACATTACTATGTTGGATGTGGGGGGGGGGCACACGTGAAACATGTACACATTCGCTATGACCATGCTGGTATGTCAGGTACTCCATTTCATTGTTTATTGATAACTATCATGCTGCCTAGAGGCATAACTGTGTACTACAGATCGTGACTTTGGTTGCCCTACATATTATTGTCTGACTTCATACCCATCAGAACGAACATCCCACTGCCTACCCTGCTGTGGTTAATCTGTGTAGGCCTAGGGGGAGTTAACCATAGCCATCATTCTAGGGCCATAGTACAGGCTCTGTTTGTGTTTGTCTACACCTGTTCTGTTGGCTGAGACTGTTGTTGGGTATGTGAACCGTCCTGACTGGCATGTGTGGGTCATATGGACACACATGTCGCACAGCACATTTCCTGCAGTGGGTTTTGTCACCCTGTGCAGTACTGGCTACTATGGTGACTCCAGTATGTTTTACAGATGTCATTCTGCCACTATGGGTGTCTACTGTCTGCTGCCATAACATTCAGCCACCAAATCCTCTTGCATGCTCACTTCCATACCATAGCTACAGGTAACAACACATTCTACTCCATTTGGCAATTGGTAGGTTGATTGACTTACCTTGCGGGTGTGCCAGACTTGTGGATAGTGCTGGAGGGCTGCCTATGTCGGATGCACATCGTACATTCCTTATACATGGTTGAGCACAGGTAGTGTCATATTTGGCATCCCTTTTACTGTATGTGCGAGTCAGAAAGAGGTGTCATTCCCTGGGTCCCTACTGTGGCAGCGCATGTGCTATGTGTTGCCTCTTTGCAAAGGCCAGGGGATACTGGGCACACCTCCTTCTGCCTACAGGGACAGGCTCAGGTTGTTCCTCCTCCAAGTCACTCTGCACCTGTGCAGGTCTTGGCATTGGTGGGGGGCTGTGTGGCCCTGCCCCATGCTGTTCCTGCTGCAGCTGTTTCCACAGGATCATATTGTGTAGCATAGCACATACCATAACAATTTGGGTACATGCAGCTGGTAAATACTGCAAGGCTCCACTGGATGTGTGCAGACACCAGAACCGTGATCTAAGCATCGCAAATACACACTCTATTATATATCTGGCCTGTGCGTGTGCCTCATTATGGCATTGTTATTCAGGTGTGTGTGCATTTCTGATGGGTATCATCAGCCACGGCTCAGTTGTGTACCCTGCATCCCCCACTAGGTGACCATAGAGGATGCCCACATTGGCAAATCTCTGGTACAGCTGCGTCAGATGCCATATGTGTGAATCATCATAGCTTCCAGGGCAGCCAGCACACACATTCATTATAATGCCCTGGGCATCACATATGACCCGGCAGTTGATGGAGGGGATGCACTTGGGGTTGATGTAGGCCCTATCCTGCTCACCGGGTGGTACTTTGATGCATATGTGTGTGCTGAATATAGCACCCACTACCCCAGGGTATTCTGCTATTTGGTGGAAGAGACGCATATTGCTGACCAACACCTCACGTGTGTTGAGGAAGTATACATGCTCACTGGCATGTGCTGACATGGCATCCAGGAACTGGTGGAATACACTGGATGCTGACATCTGTGAGATCCCCATGATATCCCCAGTTGTGCTTTGGGAGGTACCTGTGGCTAGTATACCTAGGTCTACACATACCTTGGTATCCACTGGGATAGGTTCCCCTCGGACAGTTTGGTGTGTCAGGTGTGTCTGGCACAGGTTAATTTGCTGTAGGAGGTCTCTGTCCACCCTATAGCACTCCACTATCTCCAGCTCATGTAGCCTCTGGTAGGTTACCTGGGTCTGTACACTCTTCTCTGTCTGCTCACTGTGGGTTGTTCGGCAGCATTCACATCCTCACCACCCTCAGCCTCTTGCACATGTTGCTCTATGTCACCTGCTGCAGCCCTTCTCATTTTGTAGGTTTGTTTGTTAAAATTTCCTCACTTGTATACACCGGTGGTGTAGAGTGTAGAAAAACCAGAGGGGAAGGTGTTTGCTTAGTTTATAGTAGTGTTCTGGGCTAGTCTGGTCTGCTGTCTGTGTAATTGGCTGATTCTGATAATTTCACCTGCCAGCTAAGCTAGTTCTCCTTGGTTACCTTTCTACTGCTGGTTTCCCTTCCTATTGCCTTCCTGTTTAAGCCCGAGGGTGTGCCGCACAAACACAGTGCTCAGATGTGAATGGAGCTGCTATTTCCTGTGGTTTTTTTTTCTGTTTTTTAAACCTGGTGCATGCTGCACAAACACGCATACGCACGTTTTACAGGATTTTGGCTTGTTCTACCTGTGTACACCATGATTCTCTTGGTGTAAGATAAGACAGCCCTAGACACACCTCCTGCCTTAGATTAGCTAAGGGTAAACATGAGCCACAATGCTCCAATTAGCTTACAGCATGCCTAACACACCCTTCTTATGTCAGCTATGTCTAGACTTACACTCATGGTTTTCCTAGTCCTACACTCTTGGGTGCAGGCTTGCACTGAAAGGGAATCTGGGATTCTCTATCATTCCCCTCATTTGCATAGAATTGCCTGCTAATCCTTAGTTACATGTCCCACACTCAGCCTCCCCCCTTAGTAACCAGTCTGCACTGGCCATGTTGTATTCTGCTGCCTTTGATTATTATGGCAAAATAATGATTTTCTTAATAGTTGTTTTAGTTTTTTTCTATTTTTAGCTCAATCCCGTTTGCGCGCCGGTACCCTTAGCTTAAATGGCCGATATCGGCCAAAAAAAAAAAGTTAAATATTTCATTTTTACACTGATTTCCATGCCACTGGCCAATTATATGGCCAATGGCATGGATTACACATCATATGCACACTTTATTTGAGGCTGTCATGCCTCCATTTTGTAGTTTGCAGAAATGTACTCGGTTATAACCGAGTACATTTCTGCACACTGTACTCGTCCTGCACGGACAGCTGGCAGCTTCCTGGATCACAAATTACCCTCATTTGCATGGTTTTCACCAGCAAATGAGGGTAATTTTCATACAGGAGCTCGGTCCATGCAGGTTTAGTCTAAGAGCTCACGTGCACGTCATGGGAGCTCATTCCTAGATGGCACATCAGCCATATTGCCGAAAATAGCTCTTAGACTAATCCCGCATGCAATAAAGGGCTTCATAAATCTGGGGGTAGAAGTTTTGGTTAGATTTTATTACTTTAACTCCCTTTATTTTCACTTTGTCTTTATTTCAGTCTTTTAATCTTGACATTCTGGAAATACACTTATCTCATACAATTTTGTCTGAGGCTAATTATCTCAGCTTATGAATTTTTTTTTTTTTTTAACCACAAAACTTTTGTTCAGTCATTCAACAATAACATGCAAAAAACAAAAACAAAAAAGGGGAAAAAATTCCCAACTTATTAACAATGTATAGGTAGAGATTCAGGCAAGGATAAAAGCTCAGTAAAAACTTGTACAAATAAGAACACGCCCAAGTTATAATGCAGTTAATTAAGAAACAGTACAACACATGCTGTAGAATAAAAACAGCCAACATTAGTATTGAATAGCTTATTACAAGGTGAGCATTTGTCAGTGAACTCAAATCATATCCAGGCAGTTACAATTTGTCCATTTGACTTTAAGTTATTACTGAGGTGCCGGAAAGTGTTCCAACCATGCCCCCCATTTAAACAGCATTCTAGGTCTTTTTCCTGGATTGGCATTCACATATAGCTCTTTAATTTCATTCATGATCTATATGTCCTCACCAAAAGAGGGAGGACTATTCAATTTCCATTGCCTAGTGCACACTTTTTTTAAAGGCAAATGAGAGTAAAATCAGACTTTTTTCTCCATAGAAAAGAGGAATTCCCTCAGATAGCCCAATTAGGAACAGAGCTTTATTAGGAATGACCCTAATAGGAAACATGTGGGATGCTGGCATAATGATTAAGCTGTTTAGCTTATGAACAAAAGGTGCAGGGCTTGATTCTCACATGGGGTAATTGGCTAGGCTTCAAATAACCCACAATGGTAGTTAGCCTGATACTAATCTAATCTATGAGTTTGCTATAGGCCTGCTGTAGATCCTTTTTAGTTCTACCAAGTAAAGGACAATCCCATAAAATATGCATCTAGTCTCCTCTAACTGGACTATTGCATGTCCAGATAGATCTAGGAATATGTTGGAAAGATGAACAGGAGTATTAAAATATATAAAGAATTACATCTGAAAAATCTAAATTTCTGAGACCTTTTGGTAACTTTAAGAGGTTATGCCATACTACAAGAGGAATATCAGTCTGTAAACCTCTTTTTCGGATCTGATAAAAATACTCAGTCTTACCTGCCATTGCAACTATAAGAATGTTATAGACAGCACTAAGTATACCTTTACTACATGCACTGGGTCTGCTACCTTGAACTGAACAGGCTACTATTGAGGTCACTCCCAAGGCAAAAATGTGGCTAGCTTCAGGATGGACAGCTTACCAGTTAGAAACCTATACACCTCCTCTCCCATAGGGTATGGTCACTTGTTTGATCTATTTCACCCTTAGGCTTTATTTCATTGCTGTCTAGCAGTTCTGTCCAATACCTTGTATGAGTTTGAGATAAACGGATTCTAGCCTGTAGCATAATTGCAGAAGTTCCAGATATCTGATCTAGCATACGGTTTAACTTATGTATTGTGCTATTACCTTAGAAATTGTTGTTTGTCTGAAGGTTCCCCTTCCCCCAGCCCTAGACAGTTTATAAAATAGACCCTTCACTCTACTAAACTGCTGTAATAAACAATGTTTCTAATTACTCTGGGTAATATTATCCATAAAATAACTTTAGCATTCTGGCAGCTAAATACAACTTCCTGTCAGGAAGCCTGAGACCCCTATCTGCAACATGTATCATCATAATATCCCAAGAAACATAAGGTTTACTATCTCTCCAGATTCTTAACTAGTTGTGTTACATGCTGGATTCTTTCAGTCTAAGAAGGTAAATGCACGCTATGAGGATAATAAACTATTAAAGATAGTATAAACCAATTAATTGCATGTATTCCTTGGGGAATATCCTGGGAGATAGGATTCTATCTCTTGACCAAGCTCTTAATTTTATCAATTATACAACTGAGACTAGGTTTGCTGGTATTGACCAGACAAGGGTTCAATTTAATTCCTAAGTAGTTAAATGCAGGAAGAGTAAATCAGCTTTAGAAGCATTGGTAGGATGAGAACGGATGATTAATGATCTTGCCTTCTTTTTCTTGATACTACAGCCAGAAAGATTTTTGTAGTTTTCAATAATCTGAAACATTAAAGTCAAAACCCTATTTGGGTTAGACTCAAACAACAGTAAGTCACCTGTATGGAAAGCCAGCTTTCTTGTAGGGGGCAACAGTAGAGCCTGAATAAAGTGAAGAATGGAGTGATGTTGCCAAAGGCTCAGTATACAGAGAAAAAAGCTGGGGAGATAAAGGGCATCCTTGTTGAGTGCCCCTCTGCAGGTACAGCCCATGTGATAAATTTTTGGCCACTTTGTATACTGGCAGATGCACATTCATAAAGTGATTGAAGAAGTTTTGTAAAGGCATTGGTGACCCCAAACCCTTCCAGTATCTTAAATAGGAATACCCATCTCATTTTATCAAATGCTTTTTCAGCATCACAGCTAATTACAGTAAGAGGGCATTTCATAACAGTAGCATCTTTAATTAACAGTTTAGTGGCTATAAGGTTATCATATGTTGACCTACCATGGATAAATCCCATTTGGTCAAAGTGTATCAACTCTGGTAATAACTTAGCTAACCTCTTTGCCAAAATTGAGGCAAACAATTTATAATCATGAGATATATAGATACAGGCCTATCTATGGAGACCAGAGAGGGATCTTTGTCTGGCTTTAGGATAACTACTATAATGGCTTTCTTCCATGCTTGAGGAATAGGCCAAGACACTAAAACATTATTAAAAAGTTCCACCAGTTTCTGTGTAAAAAAGGATTTACCCGATTTAGATAATTCAAATGGAATCCCATCAGCTCCTGCCATCTTTTTATTGACGGAAGTCATCATTGCCAAGTCCAATTCTGGGTAAGTAACCAGAGCCATCAAAGATTTGTCCCCACTCTGTGACCAGAGCAGAAAGCTGTAGGTTCATAGGTTCATAGATTCATACTAGGCTATCTGCCCTAGGGCATTTATAAGCCTAGACAGAATGTGTTTGGTTTTCGCCACCCATTTTAAATTTATTTTGCTATGCCCTTTTTCGAGGTTAGTATACTGTGCCTCTGTCTAACAGTGACACAGAAGTGATACCCAGGGTAAACCTACGATCTCCCATCCACT
This sequence comes from Protopterus annectens, assembly GCF_019279795.1. Taxonomy (NCBI): domain Eukaryota; kingdom Metazoa; phylum Chordata; order Ceratodontiformes; family Protopteridae; genus Protopterus; species Protopterus annectens. Next base: position 1,009,539,775 of record NC_056748.1, on the reverse strand, counting down.
CATCAAGATTCCTCTTGAAGAGAGTCAATGAGGGACTCTGCCTATCCTGGACTGGGATTTTATTCCAGAGTGAAGGGAGCCTCTGGGTTATGAATCTGTCCCTCCAGCATGTCCTATTTATTTCAGTGCTGAGGTTCAAGTCTCTCAAGCACGTAGCTCGATGGGATTTGGATTTTATGAGGTGCAGCATGTCCATTAATTCCGGGTTGGACATGGCTTTATACGTCAGGCACAGATCGCCTCTGAACAGGCGGTATGCCACTGAGTAGAGCTGGAGTTTCTTTAACCAGGCAGCATATGGCATCTGTTTGAGCCCTTTGATCCTCTTGGTGAGGTACTTTTGGGGTCTTTCCAATTGCTGCAGGTGTCTGGTAAGGTACATCCCAAAAGGGGCATTGTACTCAATTATGGGCCTGATGAGGAATGAGTAAAGAGGCACGATGACCTCCCCTGCTCTAGATGTGAATCCCTTCATGATTAGGTGGGCTATATAAAATGTTTTTCTAATCAATTTGGCCACATGGTTGTCAAATGAGAGATTGCTATCAACTTGGGTCCCCAGGTCCCTAATTACTTCTTCTGTACTTAATGGATTACCACCTATGTGGTAATTTGTGGGCACTTTGTTTTTGCCAAAGGGGATGACTATACACTTTTTGGCATTTAGCTTGAGGCCATGGCTCTGGCACCAGTTGTCTGTTTCTATGAGGCCCTTTTGGAGGATGCTTGTGTCGGCTGGAGAGTCGATTATGGCACCCAGTTTGCAGTCATCAGTGAACTTGGTCAACCACAGTCCTTCCGTGTTGGCTTGTACCTCCGAGAAATATATACCGAACAAGAGAGGTCCCAGGACTGAGCCGTGTGGGACACCACTTGTAACTGGTTTGGAGTCTGACATGGCTCCAGCAATTCTAACCATGTGGGTTCTGTCCTTGAGCCAGTTTGCAATCCATCTAGTGACATACGGGTTTATATTTAAGCTGGTGAGCTTATCTATAATGCCCGAGTGGGGTATTGTATCGAAGGCTTTTGAGAGGTCCAGGTAGGCTGTGTGGACCACCTTCCCCTCGTCAATGGCCTTGGTGACTGTTTCAAAGAAATCAACCAAGTTTAAGAGGCAGGATCTGCCCTGCCCTTAACACAGCCAAACTGGGTAGGATCCAGTGTCGTAGGTCCCCAATATCTTTATTTATGAGGTCCATGATGATCCTTTCCATAGCTTTGCAGACCAAGCTAGTCAGGCTTATGGGGCGATAGTTTCCAGGATCCGTTGAGGCACCACCTTTATGGAGAGGGACCACTGTTGCTGTATGCCACTCTTTGGGCACATATCCTGTAGTAAGGCTGAGATTGAACAGTAGTTTTATGTTTGGGTTTAGCTCTTCTTGAAGTTCATGTAGGATGCAGCCCGGGACACCATCTGGTCCCATTGATGCTGTGTTTTTTGCTTTGGAGAGGGTGGCTCTTACCTGAGCATCTGAGATGTCAGGGGGGCAGCACTCTGCTGGGATAGATATTTGCCGTTTTGGTGGGGGGGGGGGTTGTGCTGAACCTGTCAGCTAGGATGTTGGCAATGTCTGTGGGTTTGGTGATTTTTTTGTCATTTTGGACTAATTCTGAGCATATCTGGGAATTACCACCCAGGTTCCTAACATAACTAAAGAAAGCCTTGTGATTATCCTTAGTGTCCTGTGCAATTTTTCTCTCGAAGCTGGCCTTAGAAAATTTTATGAGTGCCCGTAGTTTTTTGCTAATACTGATCAGTGATGCCTTCCCCTTTTGGGATTTTGCTCTATCATTTGGTAGCTTCCTCCTTCTATTGTATAGTTTGTTTATGGCTGGGGTCCACCAGACAGGATGTCTGCCTTTGGAGGATTGGGTCTTGGTTTTATTTGGGATTGCATGATCCATGCATTCCTGAAGGTGTTCATAGAATGCGTTTATAAAGGATTCTGCGGTCTGGGCCGTATTTTCCACAGACCCGTGGGCTTTGAAGGATTCCACCTCAGTTTTGAGGAGTGTGAAATTTGCTTTAGAGAAGTTTTTCACTGTGGTTTTCTGGGCAGGGTGTGGGGTCGGGATGTGAATATCCAGTGAGATTAGTTTATGGTCTGATCTTACCAGTGAGGGATACACTTCTGGTCTGGAGCATAGCGTCCCCATGTTGGTGATGATCAGGTCCAGTATGTTTTCCCCTCTTGTGGGAGTGGTAACAAGTTGTTCCATAGCATTTGAGTTTATAAATTCTAGGAACCTTTGGGCTAGGGTGTTGGAGCTAGAGTAATGCTCCCATCTATGTTTGGGTAGTTGAAGTCGCCCAATATAATGGTGTTTGGAGAGACCTTCATATTTTCCAGTGTTCTCAGGAAGGCTGAGTGGGGTTCCTGGGTTTGGGAGGGTGATCTATAGCAGGCTATAAACTGGAAGGCAGTTTTACCCACTGTTAGTTGCACATGGTTCCAAGTGTATCGTTCTAAATTCTGAAGTGAAGAGGACAGAGCTGGTTCATAATATAGAGTCTCAAAGTACTTTTTGAAAACCTCAAGAATTTGGTCAGGAGAACTATAAAGAGTACCTTCCTTAGGATTCCTACTTTTATGTATCATTATGCTGATATTCTGGGCTCTAAACCTAAGAATGAAATGTTTAAAATACTTCTGAAAATACTGGATCCTTTAACACTTTCTTCTTGTGATCAGTGTTATAAGCTAATGCTCTAAGTATTTTGTCTTCAAGTACTTTTATTTCATCATCTACTATGTGGTATCTAGACTGATTAAATGTCTGTGCTTTCATTAGATCCCTCTGAAGAGAGAGAGTTTTTGCTCTCTCTCTCTCTCTATAAACCCTCCTTGGCCTCAACCAAACAGAAATTTCAAAGCTTCAGTTTAAACCTATCTCAGCTCAAGACAGTATTATAAGGAGTCTCTCTGCTGTCTTCCCTTAACACACTAATCACCATATTGAATTTGTATTTGGATATTATCCCTTTACAAAAGTAGAGATTGATGTTGTATAATCTAGCCATAGCAGGCCTGGCTAAGGACAATGTCAAAAACAATGAGGCATGATTTGACAAACATAAAGGGGCATACAACAATTCATGAAGAGAATGCCCGTGTTTTCCCGTTATCAGGAAAGATCTGACAAACATAAAGGGGCATACAATAATTCATGAAGAGAATACCCGTGTTTTCCTGTTATCAGGAATCTATCAGTCCTATACCAAGACCTTAACTTGGGGCAGACTGTTGGATGGAAGGGCTAATAAAGTATGGTTATCTATCATACCAATCTTAGATGAAGAAGAAGAATATCCCAGATATGATCAAGGGCCATTAAGAACTTTCTCAGTGGAGAAGACAATATTCCAGTCTCCTGCCCATAGACCCATACCCCTTTAGAAGGCTATCCACTCACCTATTAAACATCTGGCCTGATTAACTGCCACACCAGAGTGTAAATACATATTCAGTAAATAAATTAATGGACCATGTAAATAGCCTCTGATCATAACATATCTGCCTTCTTTATGTATAAGACTGGCCACCAGATGGAAATGCTTACCTCTTTTAATCAAAGCAGCCACTCTTCTGTGTCTGCATCCAGAGGATGAGGAGGAGGTGAGAAGGCTGTAGCCTACTTCATTCAGCTTAGCATGTCCTTGTGGGTCTAAATGTGTTTCCTAGAATAACATAAAGTATGCACCCAGTGTTTTATGATATTAAAAACTCTAGATCTTTTAAAACCCACTTAAATTCCTGGAAATGAATGAAACTACTATGTATTATATATCATATATCCAGCAACATGGAATGTGACTGCAAGGAGAAGAGAAAGAACCCTGCTTCCTCCTGCTTATGTATATCATACAGGTTTGGTCACATCTCATAAAATTAGTAAAGTTTACCTGCCAGGAAAATACAACTTTATAATACTGAGTACTCATGAAACATACAAAAATGCCTAGTAGTTAACTAGTTCCATGCCAATAACTAAAATTAAAACGTATTTGCAATGTAAACATAGTACTGACTATACACAACATAACAAATAAACTGTCAAACATTAAAGAACATACATTAGTAATAGTATATATATATATATATATATATATATATATATATATATATATATATATATATATATATATATAAGTCTTCTTTTGTGAAGTCATTGTGCCTTTACCATAGATAGAGCTAAGTATTCTTCGACACAGGGCAAGAAAACAAACAGCAAAAACTCTTGAAGTATTCATCCTTGCCTGACTATCTTTCCCACTTGAATCTGAGGATAGATCATTTTAAGCAGACAGTTCCAAATGAGATAAGCCATCAACAAGCAGAACAACCACATGCTTAAAGACATTCCAGTAAGTTTTTAACCTTGTAGTATGTCCATTGATAATTTTCTCACTCAATCTATGAACTTATTGGGTCCCTGAATTTAGACAATTGGCTTAAAGAACCTGTTGTATTAAATGGACAGCACAGTAGAACTGCCGAAGGAAACCTGGCTGGTGGAAGCATTGATATCGCTATACATCTGAAAGTATTAGATGTAAAAGTACTGAAATTTAAAAAAAAATTACACATGGAAATGTCATATTTCAAGGAGTGCATCAAAGAACATATAGTACCGAAGGGTCTTTGAGTATGGCCAACACCCCACTGGCTTAGAAGCCGGACTGCATTTCATCAAGATCTGATCAAAATGTTTAACCAGCATGGGTTGGAGCTTTAGGAACTGATAATCAAGCATTATAAAATTACAGCAGATAGCGCTGAAAAAAAATTTTTAGAACTAAATGATATTATCAAAGCGGACTCTAATTTTGAGTGATACTGCTTTGATTATGAGTGCATATAGTCTAGTATAGAGAAGCACCTAAACAAGCTCTATGAAACAAAACTGAATAGGGACAGGAACGAATACAGTCATGGCATAGCCTATCCAAATCCACTACTATCCCAGAGGATAAATTTGACTGGACACAATGGAATACAGGAAGTAGTAGTAGGAGGGACTACCAGAAACATCCCCAGCGATGTGGTCATCAAGTGAAAATGGCGCATATGAGGTGGAAAGAACAACTGCAGCATTGAGGAAAAGCGAGAGGATCACTTCTTACCACAGAAACGAGCAAACCAACTTTAATGATAGAAGTAACAATGGGAATAGCACTTGATCCAATAATTCGAATTTCACAAACAATGGGAGGAACCACAAACCACACTGTGACTGACAACCTCAGAACAGCAACAGGAGGAAAACGAACAAACGCAGGAAGTAATACTAAACAATAATTCTAACAAGATAAACTGCATGTTTGTGTACAACAAAGACAGAGACTTTAAAGTTTATAATTACTCGTTTTCCATATAAAATGAATTAGTTCAAGTATTATCTAAAGGGTACACTTTTCTACCGGATTTACATGCTGATATTGGTACTGCATTAATAGAGTTAAAATGTTTTATCCGTAAATTGAATTTATCCATTTCATTTGAAAATAGAGTAAGAGACACTCAAGAATTGAGTATACCCAGTACTTATAATCCACCGTTGCATCCTTTGTTGTGTGTTTTTGAAAAAGTATGTGAGTTAGACTCCAGAAATTGTGCAGAAAAGAGTAGAAAAAATTACAACAAGCACTTGAATATGAGTAAAGTAGAGCAAGTGTTATTGAAAGAACTGCAGCATTTACCAGTCAGGGTAATGAAACCCGACAAGAGGGAAGGGACTGTTATAATGGACATAAGTCACTATAATGAGAAAATGGAAGGAATTATAGAGTGATACGTACATCCCAGTCTCTCTCAATGAAGTAAATATAGCATATGCAAGAATAAAATCTTAATTAAATGACATGCTCATTAAAGGAAGGATTGATGCCCACACGTTTAATTATTTAACAATGCCTGCACCATGGATACCAACATTGTTTGGTATACCTAAGGTCCACAAGTGTGTAGAAACCCCCCCCCCCATGGGACCTTTAGTTAATGATAGAAATTCAATAACATATGCATGTGTGAGATATGTAGTATACTTAAAAATATATTAAACAAGAGACCCAAATATGCAAGGATTCATGGACTTGCTTAGAAAATATAAATAATTTAAAATATAAGGATGACTACAATTTTTTAACAATTAATGTGAAGGATTTATATATATCTATACCCCATGCGGAATGTATAGAATGGGTATCAAGTATGTTAAAGCGAAAAGGGGCATTAAACAATGAGATTTCATTAATAGAAGAACTACCTGATATTATTTTGACTAATAATTACGTTTTATTTAACGAAGAAATGTACCTACAATGCGTAGGCATTGCAATGGTTTCACCCTGTGGTGGAAGTTTCTCTAATCCTTGCGATGGCTTATTGGGAGCACCAATATATTGAGAAAAATATCCAGCTTAAAGAGCCAATATATTTTTACACAAGGTTTTTAGATGATATTCTAATAGTAATAAAAGGAAATGAAAATTCAGTGAAACACTTGATTATCTCAATAATACAATTCAATTTTTGAAGTTCATATTTAATTACAACGAAAAAAGCATAACATAACTAGATATAGAGTTGAGTAAAGACAGAGAGGTGAAAGGATGTTTCAAAGGTTTATAGAAAAGAAACATATTCTAATACATTCTTACATTTCACAAGCAGCCACCCCCTTCAACAGAAATGCTCGGTCGTTAAAGGTCAGTTAGTCCGAGCAGCTAGAATGGTGACCAAAGAAAGAGATTTTGTGGAAGAATGTAAGAACTTACAACAAATGCTCCTAAGAAGGGGTTATCCAAACAACTTGATAAGTGAACCTATAGAAAAAGTTCAATGTAAACAAAGAATGGGCACATATAAACCCATACTTAATCAATACAAAAATTGTGACAGTACTTGTGACGGAAACAAAGTGAGCACATACAACATAGAAAATGGAAATTCAGAATTTAGACATAGATTTATGCTTACATTTAGCTTAGAAGGCGTAGATTTCAAGAAAATAATATTTAAAAATTGGAATTTATTGACTGGACAGGCTTCAATAGCTAATACATTCACTAATGTACCCCAAGTAATATTTAAGAGGGGGAAGAATTTGAAAGGTCTGTTAGAAAATAACAACAACAAAAAACAGTTCGTAAAAAATCCAGGTATGTATACATGCAGAAGTTGTAATTACTGTAGGAATATGGAGATAGGGAAATTATTTAGTGTCCGTAATAAGAAATACACGATCAACAAGAGATTTTCATGTAATTCTAGATTGATTGTATGTATTGCATTGTTCCAGTTATGTCCATCATTTTACATGGGAAAGATGGATCATAAAATGAAGGAAAGGGTATATGAAAATCTGTATAGTATAAGGAAGAATAAAATAGAGAATGCTTTGGCAAAACACATTTCAGCATGTCCAACACACAGTTTTAAATTTAAAGTAATAGACCAAATCACGCAAGATGGAAAAAGAGGCCCTGAGCCACTTTTATTAGAAAGACTAGAGTTATTGTGGCAGTTGAGATTAAATGCAGGAGCACACCTAAGGTTAAATGAAATGTGCTCAATTCAGCATATTTTGAAACTTAAAAGTTTAACTAGATAGTGTAAATATGTGCATAGATATGCAATATGCTATAATATGTATGAATATTATTTTACATTTGATTTTAGTAACAACATTTTCAGTAATTCTTCGGTAACCTGTTTAAATGTGAATGAACTATTGTCTGGCAGTAGTAGGGGTAAATAAATAAAAATGAGGGATGAATGTATTATTGGAACAAAATGGTCACACAACAGAATTTTAAAGTACTAATATGGAGTGGTTAGTATGGTGATTTGTATCTGAAGAAATTGTGATACTTGGCAAAATGAAAAGCGCTTAATAAATACACCTTTTTGTGGAATTATTGGTTGCCTTGGACTCTCTCTTTCAGTAACTGTCTGTTCATGGAAGAAAAAACTTAACAAAGAAATAGAAATTGACATCATCTCAGTTTGAAACATTTTTATCCTCTTTAAAGAAAACCATCTACAAAGAACTTAGAATTAAGGAAATCAGAATTTATCCTAGGACTATTAACAAAACGCGTTAGACTAAAATGCTATCTCTCAATGTTTTATATAAGAACATAGCTACTGCCACCGAAGATTAATTACAACTTTTATTGCATGTCTTTCGTGTATTTCTTTGTTGTATTTAACAAGCATGATTAGCTTCAGCCCTAAGTTCTACTCTAATAACATGCATTGTGTGATTACCCAAACAACATTGTACATACAGAAAATAGTAATACAATTTTCATTTTTGCTTTTTATTTCAATATATTTAAGTTTTAAGAACACATGTATTATTGTATGACCTTGTCTATTTATCAATAAAATTCTGCTAAATTGAAAACCCTGGACTATCCAACCTTGAATAAACTCACAGGAACCCATATTCTGGATAGTACTTTTTCTTTTAAAGCAGAGTTGAAATGAAGGTTTTGGCATCTGCCCTCTAAAATGCTGTGGTATGAAAACCCTATAGGTCCACTCTATTTTGATATTAGTAGCAGGGATGACAGTCTAGTTAGACAGTTGGGACACCTTATTTTTCAATCAATCAAACCCTCCTCTTATTTTGGAGGTTCTTCCATATACCCCAGTCTTCCAAGTCCACCAGCTTAGCTTCAAAATGGGTTTCACATGCTCCATGCATTGTTTAACATCTACACCACTGTGTCAAATGAAGCCAACTGGTCCAAATGAGAGGTAAGGGATGATTCAAAATCTGAGAATGTTTCAGCAGCTTTCTCTGTATAGGTGTTCTGCATTCATTTTTCATATTTCATGTAGTATGCTATGGATGCTAGCAGTAGGAAGTAATCCCTCTTTGCCCTGATTATTATGTTTCATCCAGTTGCAAATCAGAGGGTGTGGTGGAATGGTGCAGCAATAGCAAGCAAGCTCTTCTTTTCTCTTTTCTCTTGGACATTAGCTTACATCCAAATTAATAATTTAGAAGCCTAGATCTTAATAAGTTAGTACAGCAGGTCTAAGAGGAGTAAAGAACCAATTACAGTGGCAAAATAAACTGCTGTGTGTGTGTGTGTGTGTGTGTGTGTGTGTGTGTGTGTGTGTGTGTGTGTGTGTGTGTGTGTGTGTGCACGTGTGTAGAAAAAAGAAAAAGGTATAAGACATCTAGTTGCTCTCAAATTAAGAAGTGTAAATGCTTAGAAGCAGTATCTGGAAACTGGAATTTTAATATTTTCTGCACTACATAACTTTTCAAATTTTGAGTACATTATTTCTTTTAACACCTAATTCAGGAAAAAGAAAGTTGCCAATTTATCCAAACTGATGGAATGTTTCATTCTTTCCAAAATACGAACTTACTGATTATTGCTTTTCTATATTCTAATGCTTAACAAGTTCAGTCCTTTATAGACTTGGAAGATAATCTAGATTAGATGGCTGATAGGTTAGTTTATTGATTTATTTCTACTAAAACTCAGATTGAGGTTTGAATTTCTCTTTTTCACTTTAATATAAAGGTAAAAATTCCAATTTACTTACGTTTCTTAAAATTTGTATGAATGCCCAGGAACATTTAAATGAGATATCATCTAAAGAAGTTATTTAATGCTTATATATTTCACAAAAAGAAGTTATGTCTTACCATAACATTCCATCTGTGTAGTAGATCTTCATTCATTCCTTACTGACAGGACTTCAGTTCCATCCTCGGAACCAACCCGACCAATACACAAGCTCGTGCCAGCGAAAAACTCTCAAGCTAAGTTCTACCCATAGTGCTGCTCTTCTCCTTCTCTTCAGATCGAGTTTGCCCACCCAGTAAAAGACAGTGGAAATAATAGAGATAGTTGAGACAATGAAGGCCCTATCTGAGCAAATACCTTATCAGGCAGACAGGACCAAATGATCCACCAGGAGTCATTAGGCAGGGCGATGGAGGGTGGGGCATAAGGAATGAATGAAGATATACAACACAGATGGAACATTATGGTAAGACATAACTTCTTTATCTGATGTTGTAAGTCTTCATTCGTTCCTTACCGATAGGACCAAGTCCACTGCTATTTGTGTCCTGGATGGCCCTATGGAAGGATATTCCTGAGCACCATTTTGCCAAAAGATGCTCTTCCCCTGGAGGCCATATCCAATTTGTAATGAGTGATAAAAGTATGGGGTTTTGCCCAAGTGGCTGATGCACAAATGTTATCCATAGAAACACTGGAATGAAATGTCACTAATATGGCCATTGACCTGGTGGAATGAGCTTTGATTCTAGAAGGCAAAGATAATTTGTTCTGTTGATAGAGAAAGATAATGCAATCTCTTAACCATTTTGACAAGGTGACTTTCGGAGATAGCTTTCAACAATCTGGGACCTGAAAAGCCTATGAACAGTTGGTCCAACTTTCTGAAGGGTTTACTTCTGTCCAAGTGAAAACAAAGCTGTCTATGCACATCCAACATGTGTAACTGGTATTCACCTCCGTTGGAAAATTCTGCAAAAAAAGACTGGTAAATCAATGGGCTGGTTGAGATCTGAATTTGAGATAACTCTGGGCAAAAAGGAAGGGTTAGTACAAAGTGATACTCTTTCTTTGTGGAAAATCAAGTAAGGCCGGTTGACACACAAGGCCTGTAATTCTGATACCCCCCTGGCTGAGGTGATAGCCACTAGAAATAAGGTTTTCCAGGATAAAAACTTTATGTCACATGAGACGGAAGGTTCAAAGGGTGAGCAGGTCAAATCTTGTAGGACTAAAGTCAAATTCCATGGTTCAGTTGGGGTTTTAATAGGTGGTTTGAGGTATAGAATTCCTTTCATGAAGGTTTTGCAAAGACAATGAGACATTAATGAGGGATCGTTGAAACCATTATGGAAATTGGTGATAGCCGCCAGGTGGACTGTAATAGTAGAGGCTGAGGCTCCTGGTTGAAATAGGGTTGACAGGTATTCTAAAACTTTATGGACCTGCTTTGAAAAGGGGTCTAGTCCTTATTCTTTAGCCCAAATTGTAAATCCAACCCATTTGCTGTGATAAATTTTTCTGCTGGAGGGTTTATGGGAAACCCAAAGAATCTTTTGCACTGGGGAAGATAAGTGTATTTGCCTGGCAATCAACATAAGTGTAGATACCATGCTGTCAGCTTGAGACTGTGAAGGTAGGGATGAACCAGCCCCTATGGGTGAGATAGGAGTCCTGGGGATGGGTCCAGGGTCCACAGGCGGTGAACCAAATAAAGCCAAAGGAAGGGGAACCAAACATGGTGGGGCCAGCAAGGAGCAATGAGGATGACTTTGCTTTTCAGCCATTGCGCTTTCTTCAGGAACTGTGGTATGAGTGGAATTGGTGGAAAGGCATACAGTAGACCCGGGGAACAATCATGAATCAGAGCATCTCTCAGTGACTCCCCCTGTGGGGGAATTAGGGTGAAGAAGCCACTGCATTTGTCGTTGAAGGGGGAGGCAAACAGGTCACAGCAAGGCTGGCCCCAATAATGAAAAATCTGAGTTGCTACTACAGGGTTTTGAGACCACTCATGAGTCATCAGAATGTTCCTGCTCAGTTTGTCTGCAATCAGATTGGAATTCCCAATGTGCGTTACTAATAGAAATTGGTTGAAAGCTATATCCCATTGCCACACTCTTAGGGCTTCCTGGCATAAGGGATAGGATCTGGTTCCACCTTGCTTGTTGATATACCAGACTACTGACATATTGTCTGATTGGATGGCAATTGTCCTGGATGGGAGGTTTGTTTGGAATGCTTGCAATGCTAAGAGTACTGCCCTCAGTTCTAGGACATTGATATGCAATTTGGCCTCTATGGGGGACCAAGTGCCTTGGATGATCCTTCCTTGAAAATGCCCCCCAACGTCATCAGGGAAGTGCCCATGGTCACTGTGGCTTTCGGTTGGGGGGACGAAAAAGGTCAACTCCATAACTCTTCATCTGGCTTCCTCCACCAACTCAAATCCTGCTTGCATCAACTTGTTATGCAAATCAGGTGAGACATTGGATGTGTTAGAAGAGAACATTGAGAAGATAGGAGCCAATGCAGTAGCCTCATATGGAACCTTGTTAGTGGGACCAGTGGAATTGTAGCCAACATGGAGCTCAGTAGGTGAAGAACCTGCCTGTCTGGGGACTAAGTCTTGAGAAAGTATTATTTGAAGTTGAGCTCTCAGTTTTAGCAGCCTGTAAATAGGCAGGGCAACTCGGCAAGAGATTGTGTTGAACATTGTCCCAATGAACTCTAAGGTTTGAGTTGGTACAAGGTTCTATTTTCCTAAGTTTATAGAGATTCCCAGTCTTTTTACCAGGCCTTGAGTGCACGATATGGCTTGAAGCAGTAGACTCCTCGATGGAGCGGTGAAGAGCCAATCATCTAGGTATGGAAACACACGGAATCCTTGTAGTCTGAGGTGAGCTAGTACTACTGCCATCAATTTGGTGAACTCTCTGTGGGCTGTGGAGAGAACAAAGGGCAGAACTTGAAACTGGTAATGACTGGCTCCCAGCCAGAAACGGAGGTATCTTCTGGACCATTTGTCCATTTTTATGTGGTAAAACGCATCCTGAAGATCTATAGAGGACATCCAGTCATCCTTATCCAAGAATGGGAGAATGGACTGAACCATCACCATCCAGAATGTTTCTTGTCTGACAAACTTGTTTAGAATACGGAGATCCAAAATTGGTCTCCAGTCCCTTGTCTTTTTTGGCACTAAAAAGAATCTCGAGTAAAAAACAGATCCTATTTGGTCTGGTGGGACTACTTAGATAACTCTTTTTTTCTAACTGCTTTTGAACTTCTAGCACTACTGCATCCCCCTGACTGGGTGAGATGTCAGGGATTCACCTTAGAGGCTTGGGATAATGGTCCAAGGGGAATATGGTATCCTCTGGTCATAATCCTCTGCACCCAGGAGTCTGAAATTATTGATTGCCAGGTCAAGTGTTGTTGGGAAAAACATCCCCCAACTGCCTCCAGAGGAAAGCACTCAGGTCACTCTTCAGGAGCATTGATAGGATTGACCAGAGAAGGAATCCCTGGAACCGTGGTTTCACGGTCACTCTCTGCCATGATAGGGGCATCCCCCAGATGAGTTCACCCCCACTGCCCCAGGGGGATTGCTCACCACGTGTGTCACAGAAAGGTCCTTGGCATTTCTTGAACCACATCTTTCCACCCCTCTGATTCCTAGAGTATGGTCATTGAGGAGCTGAAAAACATATGCCCATGGCAGATACGGTCTTTACATCTTTCTCACACCTGGCTAATGTGTCCTTAACTTTAGGGCCAAATAAGGAAGACTCATCAACAGGAGCAAGACTTGAAGGGGTCCATGAATCACATAAGTGCATCCAGGTGTGACGTCTCATGACAATGCCTGAAGCAGCTGCTCTAGCAGCCCCCATGGTTGTATGGGTGATCAACCACATGTTGGAGTTAGAAATGGAATCTAGAGTAGCAAGCTGAGAGGCGACTTTATCCTGCACCTTGACAGGTAATACATCTGCCAAAGTACCTAAAAGTTCTGAAATCAGGTCCCTCTGGAGACGTGTGAAATGTGCCATGTAATTCATATGGCAAAGTTTGCTGAAGTGTATGTCCGCCTTCCCAATCTGTCTATTGTCTGGGACTCCCTGTTCAGAGGATGGACAGTCAAACTTTCTTCTGCAATTTCTTTCTTGGTGGCTGCCCTTCAAACATGAAGTCTACTGTCAAACCTTTGGACCAATGGGGGTGGTCTTCTGGTGGGGAAAGACTCTTATCAGGCCTCTGGGGAATCATCTCAATGTTGTCCAGGGCCTTCCAGGCATGCTGTACAATGAGCTTAATTAGTTCATCTGCAGATGGGGGTCACCCAGGAAGTAGAGGGTTAAGCACGGAAGACTTGCAAGAATGCAGATTCCTCAGTAGAAGGGTAGATGGGCTTCCAGTCATCCCTCTGTTTTAGGATCTCCAATATGTTTCCAAAGGAGACATCTACAGGGGATGATCATGGGAAACCTTCTCCCTCACCAAAATCTGTATCTTCAGTGAGGGATTCCTCAGGGGAATCTATGTGCTTCCTCTTGCACGTTCTCTTTTGGGGTGGCTCCTCAGTGGGGTCTTCTGAGGAGGACTCCAAAGAGTGGGTGCCCTGGAGCAGGGTTTCTTGCCACTCCATCACCTGGAAGGCAGGCCCACCCAAAGATGGATGGGTGCCCAGAACCAAGAAGGACAACCTCGGAACCGGGGTCACGCCCCACTCTGATGAGCCCACCACCAGGATAGGAGTCTCGAGAAAACTAGGAACTGCCGGAACAGCTGGAGCTGTAGACGGCACCATAGAGAAAACTGGTGCCGAACTAGGAGTCACAGTGCCGACAGACCAGTTACAGTCCCGAGGGTGGATTGGCTCTAAATAGAGCGAAGTCCAGACGGGAGGCTCTGGAACCATGAAGGAAATCAGCACAGGAACCAAAGGCACAGGCACCGGAGTAGACATCAGAACCGAGGGCTCCAAAATCTGGGAAGAGGTTGAAAGAGGGTATACTGGAGACTGTGCAGAGAAAACTTCAGCTTCAGGTGGGGAGGGAAGGTCTGGTTGGGGTTGGAATTCCTCTAGCTGCCAAAAGTTGATCGACAAGCCTCATTATGTCTAATTCATAGAGACTCTGGTGGACTGTATAGATCCTCCAGAAGGAGAGTCTGGTCTTTCCAGAAGAGGGCTATATTGTTGTCCAAGGAAGGGAGCTATAGTTGGGTGAGTATCTGGTCCTAGGCAAAATTTCAGATTTTGGCACGTGGACGGAACCAATGTTGGTGCCGAGATTGTGTCTGAAATAGTCGGCGCAGATCATTTTATCATTTTCGGTTCAGAAATGGTCTGAGAGCGCTTCTGTTCCACAGAAGTCAGAGAAGTCAAACTGAATGGCTACTCTTTTTCTTATCTTTCCTGGGAGGTGATGAGACCTCCACCTCAGAAAAGGCCTCCGAAAAAGACGTTTTTAACAAGCCCTTAAGTATGAGTTTGTTTTTGCACTCAGCAAGAGTGCAAGAACTAAAATTTTTACACAAGTCACAAGGAGGTTGAGAATGGAGATGGCAAACTCCAAGGCAGTAGACACACATTGAATATCTGTCCAAATTGGATATTTTTCAACACACTTATCATATTGCTTGAATCTGGTCATTCCTATTTTGTCCAACATATTTAAAGTAAAAAATATTTCACAAAACAGTCAAATACAAGCAGAAACCCCACAGAAGGGAGAGAAAAATAATAATAAAGTATAAGATATATGAATATAAATTTACTTTTTTTAAAGGAAAAAATGCCAAATTTGAGAGTCTGCAGCTCATGTGTCATTGACTGGTATGCACTGAGTTTTACAAATGTTGCTCCTACTGATGTAAATCCCATACCCAAAGACTTTTTTGGTGTCTAAGGGAAGATCAAGCATATTTTTGCCATTAGAGGCAGGATCATTTTGAGAATGTCCTAGTTACATCTTAATGCAACATAAGACATATTGTCATATTATTATATTAACAAAAAAGTCAAAGGGAAGATAGAACAGATGACTCAGGGTAACTAAGGGTGAGCAGCTTATTTCTTAGCGTTTGTTATTTAATTAATTGATTATATTACATCACAGAAGACGATTTGTCAATTTGACTTCATGTAAAGATGGAAGAATCTGTGGTGTCATAGAATAGGCAGTTTGTGGGACATGATACAAGAACAGTCTTGATTAAGGCCAGGATCACAGACAAAGCAATGTGTTGGCTTGTATAATTTGCATGGCTGAAAATTCTGTTTTACATATTCTGTTAAGGATGGAAATCCAGTTGGCACTGCTGTATCTTTGTACTGATGGCTCAAGCATTTTCTAGCAGCAGCCAGTAATGTCCATAGTAATAAATATGACTTAGATGTTATACATGAATAAAAACAATTGTTTAGCTAATATAAAATTGTCTATTGAATGTATATGAATAGAATACTCTATATGTCATAAAAATTGTTATACTAAAATATTGGTGCCCTATAACTTTTTACTATAGTAGAACAATTCCAGCAAGTTGGTAAAAACAGAGCTTTGCTATATTTGGCAAGGTGATGATGTATCAGTAAGGTCTTGTCAAAGATTTTTATGTGATTTTTGTCTAGAAGAGAGAGAATAGATTGTTATACAAAAGGGTTGTTCATAGGTTCATAGGTGCTTACCAGGGTAACTACTCCTGGAGGCCTTTTTAAGTCTAGTAATGCTTCCCTGTGAGGTGAGAATCAAATCCCATACCTTGTGTTTATAAGCTAAACACCTTAACCATTAAGCCATCCTCCCAATGATGATCATATCATTCATTCAGTCATTCATTCAAACATCCCATTCATTCATTCATTCATTCATTCATTCATTCATTCACTCATTCAGTCTCCAATTGCCAACTTAAGCCAGTTCAGTGTTACAGGGGAACAAAAAAGTCTCCTTCTACTTATTGGATGGAAGACAGTGAAAGTAATCCTCAGCTGGCTGCCAAATTTTTGCAGGCCACATTCAGTCAAGGTTACACATGCTAAGGGACTTTAGATGCACATCATTTCACTTATGACACAGCTTTAGGATGCAGGAGGCAACTAAAACACCCACTTACCCCCCACCCAGAGATGGCATCCAATCAATAAACTCTGTGAACCAAGCTAGAGAACCAAGCAATGTGTTACAATACAATGATTATTGCACCTCTGTGCAGCCCTAGGATAACATTTTGTTTTTAATTTTACTTTCATCTTGACTGCTGCAGGTATTTGGTAATATAAATTAGGTGAGATCCTATGTCTTTGTGTCAGGAGGAAGTGGATAAATTCTTCTGTGTTTGTATTATAGGGCTTATTCTAACAAATGCATTCTTAATATGCTCTAAAGATATGAGATTGTCGACATTCATGCAACTAGCCATGTATCTGACATCTTTGAACTATCATGTGTTAAAAGTACATTGAACAGGAGAAATAAAAGAAATCAAAAGAGATGGTAGTGGAATGAATAATAAAACATATGCTGGGTTTCCAGAGACAAATTATTTCATTACCTAATTATACGAAATTCTGTAAAATTCTTTTTACATATTCTGACAGCCTAATAAAAAAATATATGTATATAGATATATGGCTTGGTTCTTGTTACAATACTTGCCTGCACATCCTATACATCTCTCCATCACCCCTTTTTCTTATTTTTATACATGGGGTCAGAGTGCCACATCAGCACTGACCATAATCTAGAGCCAGTGTTCACAGCACCAACTGGCTAGCCCTGCCTCTGCTGTTTTTACATACCTCGAATATGTACACACATACTCATAATTATGCCAATTTAGAGTACCCAACTGCAAACTGCATGTGTTTTTTTTACAGTTTATTAAACATTTTATAAATAATTCCATAACAACAAAGAGATTCAGTAAAGAATTGTTTAAATATAGTGAGAGAAAAATGTTTACAATATATACAAAGCATGTCAGAGATAAAATCTAAGACATTTTCTAAGAGAAAAAACACATCTATACGACTTAAAGATAATAATCTCCAAATTCTATAAAGAATATTAACTCTGCATCAAACAAACTACAATACTATCTCTCTACCTACCAATACCTAAAAATATTCATCAAAAACTATCCAAAAGCTACTATGACATACAAATAATTAATATAATATTATATCTAAGTTAAAAATAATAACAGACTAATAATTTAGTTATATATTTTGCCATTTAAAACTATTCCTCGTTACTACATAAAAGTTTAATAATCATCTTCTATTAATCACAATTATTAAATAATCCAACAAATAGTGTACTATATACTGATTTATGTAATAGTATTATAAATTATCAATTAAATATTCCTAAATTATTCACTCATCAACATTATTATAACTAAATTTCTAAATAAATAGCAGAACAAAGTACGACCTGAAGAAATAAAGATATTTGTAAACTTATAGGTGACAGGTAATCTTATCATACTAAAATATTATGCAAAAGGAAAACCAATACACATGTATATATACATCATGCTAAAAGATATATACATATTTTATATAGCTAACAAAAGTTCTGAATTAATTTTAAATGTGCAAGTGTCTATATCTCAAAATTGTGTTAACACTCTTAATGTGATAAATATCAAAATATTTAAAAAAAATTAGCTTATTAAACTAATTCATAAAAATATGTACATTACTCAGCTTAAAGAGGATGCCTTGATATTTCTATGGCATAAAAATGCACTCTATATTGTATTCAAATATTACAATGTGCTTAATTCAAATCCAATTTTCCTTTCCTGGGTTCAAACATATCAAAAAAATCTACTTTACTTTCTATCAAAAAGAATGTACTGATTCAGCAATATAACAAATTTCAGCTCTGACTTATGAAATGAGTTATTTCAGGTAATAGTGAATTTAATAGCATACAATGTGGAAAACGTTTCAAAGTTCACATGACTAAGCTTCAGCTTTCAGGATATTTTCAAATGTTTTATATGATTTTCTATGTAAATTAAATGAGATCTTGTGCATTCATAAATGAGGAGCTTTGGTACCCATGGTAGGTTGTATTTTATTAGTAATATATACAGTTACAGTTGCAGAAATTTTTATTATTTATGAATTTTAATAGTTTAGTTTGTAGAAAGGAAGAAATTAAAAAGATTGGAATGTTAAGATAGTGTTGGACGACTGCATTAGAGTTTATATATAATTTAATATGGCGAATAAATATGTCATATTATCTTTTAAAATAGATCTTTTAATACACAATATGGCTAGTTTTATTCTATTATCTATTAATGTATATTGATTAAATAATTGCAACAAAAGGAAATCATTAATTAGATATCTAAAATTAAACAGAGGAGAAATTATATTCTTGCAAGAGACTCACTTGATAAAGATACACAATATTAAAATAACTTAGGTTATGGAATGGTATTATCTGCTTCTTTTACAAAAAAGAGGAGAGGAACAACCATACTTTGGAGAACATCTACTGTACTGGCTAAGGTCATGGAATCCATTAAGGCTCCCAAAGGAATGCATGCATTTGTAAAAAAGATAATGGCAAACTCTATACACTAGCTATTTTACTGGATCTCTGGAATAGGTGCAAAAGTGGTTAAAGACCACTTAAACTGGCTGCAAAGTAATTGGAAGGGTAGTTTCATTTTAGCAGGGGATTTTTAACTGCATATCTAGGATAAAAGATACAAGTGAATGAAGGAAGGTAAAATTCTGCCATCAGCTAAAGCACTAAACAAATTGATTATTAATAATAATTTAGTTGATTTAACAGTAAAAGCAGAAGTTAAGTCATTGTTCTTCCCTCATTATTTTTATGCACAATGGATGTAAATGGGAATTGATAAAATTTATGCCTCTACAGGTTTACTTAATAAATTGAATTATTTTAAAACCATTTCTTGTCCTTTATCTGATAATCATGTGTTAAGTATTAATATATTAATTTATATAAGGAAATGCCAGGCTATTTATATAATCTCAGTATATATAATGAAATTAAAATAATTTAAGAGTTATCTTAAAGAACAAATCAATATTTTTTTATCATTGAATGATAAAGGTCAGGTTAGTCAAGTCATATTATGGGACTCCTTAAAATGCAAATTAAAGATAGAATAGTAAGATTGGCTAGTAATAAAATGAAAGAGTGGGATAAAGAGTTTTTAGAAAAACAAGATGAAATACACAAAGTGAGGACGGAACAACAAACAGAAATTAGATAATATTGAGATCATTAAAAAAAGTAATGACAAAATATCAAGTAGTTTTAATGCATAAAGTTGAGTAGCTTTAGAAAAAAATAAAACTGCACAGTTATATGATAACTTCAAAAAATCTATATAGATTAGCTAATAGAAGTAAGATATTAAGCAACAAAGGCACAAATCAGTAATATCCAAAATCTTAACACTAATAAGCTTATTTCAGACATAGCAGTAATGCATAATCAGAACAAATACCTTTGGAAGACTGCTGGTTAAAATAAAAATCCTTTAATGGATAAAGTCCAGGATACAAAACCACCATAAAAATCACTGTTGAGTGCTGTCGTACACCCTCTTAGGTGAACTTCATGCTTAATATTTAAAAAAATGTCATGATGATCATAAGAAAGACAAAAATAATAATCCTAATGATTACAAAACTGACAAGTATTTAAAGAAAATGTTATTATAAACTTAGTGACCAACAAATATCTATGTTGAATAAGCCTATCACCTTAATAAAACCTAAAGAAGCTTTAAAAAAGGGTGAAAATAGTAAAGCTCAAGAGTTAGATGCATTAAGTATGTGATTATATAATTTGCTACCTTTAAATATTTTAGAATTATTGAGTGACATTTTCAGAATAGTTCAGCATGACAAAATAATTCCTCCTTTGTGGTAATTTTCCGTAATCTCACTTATACTTAAAGAAAAGATAATAAGTTGCTTTGCTCAAATAGACATTTTTCATTAGTAAATGTAGACTATAAAATAGTTACATCCATCTTCACTACAATATTAAGAGAAAGAGTAGATTAATAAAAATCAAACACGATTTATAGTCAATAGTTTAACATACGATAATACAAAAAGAGTAGTAACTATGTTAGATTTAGCAAAAAGGGATGAACAAGAAATCAGCCCTAATTAATTTAGATATTGAGAGAGCTTTTGGTTCTGTAGATTGGAACTATTTTTTTTAAAACTTCAGAAACATTTGTATTTCTAGAACAATTTATTGGAATATTACAACTTCTGTATAGAGATTCCAATGCATATGTTAAAATTGGAGTTTACATTTTTTCAAGGATTCACTTTAAAAAAGGCACAAAGCAAAGGTGTCCCTTGTCCCATCTACCTTTTTGACTGGTTATTAAACCCTTAGCTAATAGTATAAGAAGCAGTAAGAAAAATTATGAATTTTCAATTAACAAGGATTGTCAGTCTAAAATACAACTTCTTGCAGGTGACATTTTGCTAACTATATGAGCTTTGAATTATTCAGTTAAAGAAATAGATAAGGAAATTGAAAAATTTCAAGAAGTATCACTGCTGAAATTTATTAATAATAAAACTGAAATGTTAGTATTAACCAATTAATATATAGTGAGTTTAAAGATAAATATAAATATAATTGAAAAGGAAAATAACTAAAATATTTAGGAAAAAATGTATTAAGATTATTAATAATGTTGTAAAAATAATTGAAGAAGTGTCACTTCTTATTAAAAATGGAACAAATGTTTTGAATTTTTTTTTTTTACTTTCAAGAATAGGTTGGTACTTATTAAAATGATTATATTGCTCATGATTATATACATATGGTATTCAATAGCTTTAATACCTGGAAAAAAACTTTTAAAGACAATGGAAAAATTATTAACTTCATTCTTATGGTATCCTAAAAAGCTGAGAATTGCTTATAGAAATCATATAAGATTATGGAACTATGGTGGTATTATCTTCCAGATGTAGAAGCTTTTTCTATTGCTGCAGGTTTTAACTCTATTATATTCTGGATAAACTCAACTTAACACTAGTCAATGGAAAACCATTCAGGAGCAGATATGATAAAGTAGAAATATGTAATCATTTTTATCAGGTTAATAAAATTTACCTTAGAAGGAAATTAATTTAATTCTTTAGACTCTGCATATATAAAATCAATTCTTAAAGCAGTTAAGAAATATATTTTTAAAACTTCATTAATATCAACATGGAAATTTTTGTGCATTCCCTTTGCACACATTTGTAGATTTAATATAACTCTGGACAATGTTAAAATGAATTTACTAAAACTAAATAGATTAGTGTTATGGTCTGATTGCTTTCAAACAGGAAAGGCTAAGTCACTAGAATATTTAATGAAAGATTATAAGTTGGATGAATCTATTAACCAGTTAATTATATCCATCAGTAGGAAATTAAATTAATTTGCAGATAATATGAATGAAAAGGAACAGAACCCTATTCTCCCATTAGATGAATATATGAATGCTATCATTGAGGGTAAACTGACCTACAAAGGAAGCTTATCCAAGTTATACATAAGTTAATTATAAATAATAAGAAGAATAAGAATAAGAAAAAAAATAATTTGATGCAAAACTCTGAAACTTTTTAAATAGTAGTAGATTAAGTAACTCAATAGTTGGTAAGAATACTGGACTTTTTATGTGAAAATGTATACAAAGAATGTTTATTACTCCCTATAAAAATTCTAAGTTTAGTAAAATGACTTCTTCAGTCTGTTGGAGATGTAGTAATTATGTAAAAGCTGATTGGACACACATGCTTATGCATTGTGGAAAAATTAAATGTATATTGGGAAGAGATAAGCATCTTAAGGAGTTATGGCCTGATAATTGTTCTTTAACTAGATCAATAATACTAATGAATGTTCCACTTCCTTTATCTGTAAAAAAACAAACAACAAAAACTGTTGTGGAGTCTCCTGGCAGTAGCTAGAAAAGTTTCTACAAAAAATTGGAAATTTAATTCAGTTACTACATTCAAAATATTTTTAAATTCAACAGCAATACTATGTAAAAATGAAAAG
Source organism: Protopterus annectens (assembly GCF_019279795.1). Lineage (NCBI taxonomy): Eukaryota > Metazoa > Chordata > Ceratodontiformes > Protopteridae > Protopterus > Protopterus annectens. Next base: position 1,009,517,110 of record NC_056748.1, on the reverse strand, counting down.
AAATGATCAGAACAAGAACTATAAATCATAGTAAGAATTTTAGTGGTTTAGATGTCCTTGAAATGTTGCTAATGAAATATTAAGACTCTTAATGTGTTAATTGTATAAGACTACCAAGAAGATTCATTGTATTTTTAACATTGTATAACAGTATGTCATGTTGAATTTCTTCCTTTCTGTGGATATATTGTAAATATGTTAAATTAATAAAACATTTCCTAAAAAAATATTAATTCCAATAATCTAATAAATTAAGAACTTTATTTTATGGATTATTCAGTGTAGTTTTTGAAGATGTCATTACTTTTGATGATTTTTTTTTTATTGAGGGCTTCTTTTAATAGTGAGTTGGAATAATTGAAGTGAGATTTTCTTTCTTTCATCCAATTCCTGGTGACAATTTTTTCTAGTTACAGATAAAATATACTTTGATTATAATTGGACCGCTAAACACACATGACAAAAACTAATGAAACAAACTGCTTGGAGTGAGGAAAATGGAGCTAGTTACCAAAAACAATCCATTATTTCACTGATAAGTGTTTTCATCCAAAGCACTTTGCTTAAACTTCATCAGACAAATAACCATTACTAAAACGAATAAATTTGACTGAGCTGTATTCCAAAACAGAAAATGCTTTAATAGGAATCCATAGAACCATGAACCAGCAATAAAACATTCATTACATGAAAAACATTACTAAAACGAGTTTAAAAAGCCACATACAAATCGTGATTAATTAAGCTAAATCATAAAGAATTAATCCCTCCTACTTAAATATATCCACAGTACTATTAAAAACATTAAGTTAGACACACAACCCCACTTCATAAGGATTGTAAGAACACACACACTATACACATATATATATATATATATATATATATATATATATATATATATATATATATATATATATATAGATGTTGTTCTTCTTTTGGCTTTTTCCCAGTTAGGGGTCGCCACAGCGGAACTCCGGTCTGCTAATGATTGACAGTTGATTTTTATGGTGTCAAGGTGCCAGCTCGACACCCAACCTTCAATGAAGGCACGCCCATTCACGCATGTCTTTTGAACGCCACTCAACCGTGGATCCCATTTGATCCAGCGAAGTTATGTTTCATTGAATGTAAATTAGTGACCTCACTTCGCAAAAGTGCATTTTTTTCAAAAATGCACTTTTCTGTAAAAACAAAAATAAAAATAAAAAAAAAAAAACAGAAAAGAAATAAAAACATGCAGTTTGCATGTAACGTTAGTTGCATATCAATGTTTAGTGTTGATGTACAACTAAGCAAATTATTGCTGAGATCGTGGTACAGTAGGAATAAGGGAATATTCCCTTTTCCCCACTGTAGTGCGATCTTGGAGTGAGAATATTAAAGAAGGGGGGTGTGGGGAGTGCAGGGGGCTTGCCCCCCTGCATAATCATGTTTAGTGTGTTTTTTTTTTTGGTTTAGGTTTTATGTTTGTTTTTACACAAAAGTGCATTTCTGAAAAAATGCACTTTCGCGAAAGTAAGGTTGCGAATTTACATTTCAATGAAATGTAAATTCACTGGCTCAAAGTAGATCTATATACATATATATATATATATATATATATATATATATATATACACACACACACACACACACACACACACACACACACACACACACAATCTTATTTCTATATATAACATCATTCTCACTAACATAAATCACGTCTCTACAAAGTCTGTCATCTCCAATACCATTCTCATTACTTTCTCTCTATCCGTCTGTATTCTACTGCAATTAACTTCACACCATGCAACCTGTCCATCGTACAAATCTTCTTCAACTACCACTTCACTTACACAATCTCTCCCCAGTTACTCTGCAGTAACATCTAGTCTGTATTTAACAGACTTAATCTTACAGACCAAACCAAAATTCTTCCCTCTTCAAAAAGGCACTAACACTATCTTTGCTTTAGACTACCACCACAAAACTAAAAATAAACTACAACCTGTAACCCTCCCTTTTTACTCCAACTTAATGTGATGCAGAGATGTACAGCCGAATCCTGGTCCCTCCCCCACCACTTACAAATCCCATACCTCCTTAAAATCACTAAACATTACAACCCTTAATCTGCAAAGCATAAAAAACAAATACCATAACTTCATGCCTGGTTAACCCAAAACAAACCCATCTTAACTGCCATTTCAGAGACTTGGCTAAAACCATATATCAGAGATGCTGAATTCCTACCCCCTAACTATGCTTGTCTTATAGCAGAGAGACTACAGAAAAAAGGCGGAGGTGTCACCTTAATATACCCAAATGCCTTCACTGTATTTCCATACACTATGCCTGTCCCTCAATTCTCCACAGCAGAGATACTAGTAGCCTTCCTTAAACTAACTGTAAAAGCATTTGTGTTGTGGTCCTATACATCCCCCAGGCAATAATATTCCTATACTAGAAGATTTACTTGTCTGGGCATCTTATAATATTACAAATCAAACAATCACCTTAGGAGACATTAACATAAACTGGCTTGATATCTCCAATCAGCATCCATTCACCAACATAAACCTATTTAACTATATCCAGCTTATCACTAACATAACTAGGCCCATCAATAAAAATGACAAAGGCTCGATCCTGGATTGGGTCCTGGTTTCTGAGCCCCATAAAAATTTCATCTTCCAGCACACTACCAAATAGTATTAGTGACCACCTACCTGCCTTTATAATACATAAAACTAACTCAGAACTCAATAAACACCAATTTAAGCAAACCAGAGATTTATCTCACTTATGCCCAACCACCTTTAATGAAATCCTACAAACATCATCTGGGGAACATTAAAATCACTCCCTCTCAATGATGCTGTTGAATTTTTCAATTCAACATTTCTTAACATCTTGAATAGTTTAGCCCACTCCATCAAAAAAGAGTAAAGGCTAATCATACCAGCTGGCTTACGAAACTCACAAAGCAAATCATAACTGCCAGGGACAAAGCATGGATAGCCTGGCAAAAAAAATAAAAATCTTTCTGATCTCATTCAGTACAAAAAGCTATGCAATTAAGTGAAATTACTAGTCATTAAAAACAAAAACAAAACAAAAAAAAACACTTCCAAAATCTTCAAGATCAACATAAACAAAATCCAAAGAAATTCTGGGGTACAGTCAATTCCCTACTTCATCCAGGCTCCAATAATAATCCTTGCCCTAATCCAGACAAAACACCTATTAAGATAGCCTCACTGTTTAACTCATATTTTATAGATACCATAGCTAAGCTCACCACCACCTTCCCGCAAACAAACTCCAGCCCAGGGGAACCATCTTTATCACATTCCTCAACTTCCTCTCTACCCAGTTTTACACTCTCATCTATACCAACCTCCATCTAAAAGAACTCCTTCATAAACTCAAACCTTGTACAAGTTCACCTAACAACTTACCAGCAGAATTCCTACAGCTATCTGCAAGCTCCATTACCTACCCCATCATCATTCTCCTTAACAGATCTATCTAGGAGCCCAAGTACCACTTTTCTGGAAAAAAGCTTATGTTCTTCCACTTCATAAAGCCAGCAGTAACTCTGACATCTCCAATTTTCGACCCATCGCTATTCTCTCTCCCATCTCTAAAATATTATAAAAATGTGTTCATATTCAGCTTCTTAATCATCTGATTCAAAAGAAAATCTTTCCTCCTACTCAGCATGGTTTCGGGCCAGGTCACAGTACTAGCACAGCTCTCATTTCCTTTATGGGCACAGTAAATAGGGCCCGTGATGATGGTGACATTGTCTCCTCACTATTCGTTAACCTCTCCAAGGCCTTCAATACAGTATCCCATCTCCATTTTCTCACCTACTCACCAACTTAGGCATCTCACCCCCCCAACTCTAAATCGGTTCTCAGACTATCTCAGCAACAGGCAACAATCCATCAAATGGCAACATTCCTTCTCACCTTTCCTTAACTCAACAATAGGTGTACTCTAATGATCCATATTGGGTCCCCTCATATTTACCATATTCATTAATAACTTCCATACCACTCTTACTAAAAGCACATTCATCCCAATATCCAGATGATTCTACAATCATCCACACTGCCAAATCCATATCTGAGTCACAACTTCATTCCCAAAATGCCTTTAAATCAACCAGAATCTGGATTTCCAATAATCATCTTGCTCTAAATCCCAATAAAAATAAACTCCTAATATTCACCCTCCAAAAAAACTGTCCCCGTTAACAAGAATGAATTCTCTGTCCACTCCCAAAACAACACTATAATTGAAGTAGTTCCAAATACTAAGCTACTAGGTGTTATCATAGAAGAAAACCTAACATTTACCTCCATATCCACAATAACATCATAAAACACATCAAAAATTGTGTATCCTGTATAGACAACTATTTCCTTAACCTCACTGCTAAAAAGCCTCTAGCCTCTTCCTTTCTGCTACCATCTCTATTATATGGGGCCCCTATCCTTAACAACATCCAGTCCTCCCTGAAAACCAAACTTGGCTCATGCTACAGTAAGACTGCTAAATTTGCAACAAATGCTAAACTTTCAGCCCACCACTGTTTTATCTCTTTGTCAACTAAACTGGCTTGAATTACCACATTATCTGACTTATCTACAATTAACTACCACACAGAAATGTATATATAAACCGTCAAGTTGCCCTTCTCTTTCTTTTTTATTCACCCCGTATCACTCAAACAGACCTCTTACATCTGAAAACAAACTGCTGCTCAAAGTTGAAAAAAACACATCTCTCAGCTGGTCAGGTATTTTACTTTTTCATTGTCTCAAAACATTGGAATACCCTCCCACCTTCAATCAGAGCCATCAGCAATCCATCTCTTTTTAAGAAGTCCCTCAGACAACACCTCACGTCTCTCTGGCTATGCACATATGCCAATATAATGTACTCTAAATCCTGACCCCTGCCTCTATACCTCATAACGTATTCTATCTCTAGATTTGCACAACTTTTCCATCTCTCTCTTACAATAACTGATCACATGTGCAAGTTTCCCACCTTTCTAACAAACTACAAATAAACAAAAAAAAAAATAATAAAAATAATAATAAATCTGCTGCTCATCCCTACTATCCTTCAAGAGATTATAATCAAATAACTGATATTCTATTTGTAGAAACCTCAATTAATACAGCTACTAATAATTTGCCCTGTTGTCTACTGCAGTGCAATCTCGGAGTTTGTATATTTTGGTAGGGGGGCAGGGCATGTGGTGGAAACCCCCCCCCTCACGTTGGCGGGTTTAGTTTGCTTCCATTTGTATTGTAGTAATTGGTGGCCCAGTGGTTACTTTCCCGGAGATAAATTGCAATGTTCTGGGAGTTTGACATTGTGAACTTGTGAACTTTCAACATTCTGGTCTCGGTGATTTGCAAGTCAATGTTCCGGTAAGTTGACATTTTAAAGTAGACCCATATATGTGTGTGTATAAATATATATATATATATATATATATATATATATAGAGAGAGAGAGATAGACAGAGAGAGAGAGAGAGAGAGAGACACTAGAGAATCTCAAAGTACTGAAATGTCAAATTTTAGTACTTTGAGACTGAAAACTCGAAAGTGCAGTTGCGCGAAACTTGTGTATGTCATATGTGCATGTTACATTCAGTGCCTCTGAAATAGTTTTACTTTGCATGTCACATAGATTATTTTTTTTTCATAATCAATATCTTTAGATAGTTAACCTCTCAAATTCTTTGCTGAACAAACCAAGCCAAAAATAATAGGGGAGAGAAAAGTCCCAGGAACAATTTCAAATATTAATCTAATTCATTTAAACAAAAAATAATAAGACAAGTTTTGTGTCCACATCCATTTTCTGATCATTAAGAAGCAAAATCATAGATGTTCTGCAAAATTCTGAATATTTCGGAGGTATGCCAGGTTTGTACACTAGTGTGACAGACCTCCAAGTACACATCTGGGAAGAGGCCATTGCAAAGATCATGAACAATTTGCTTGATGTCATTGGCAGAAATGTGTAGGAAAATTCATTTTGTCATGTGGTAGATCTCACAGCATTCTTGTGGGTCATTCCCGGTGTTCCTTGGGTATAAAATGAAGTGTAGGGAGTTGGTGATTCCACTGTAAGCATCAGGCCTTATCTCTACTGAGAGTGCTCTATGACTTACAGGCAGCCATATAAGAGTCCTTGCAGCATGTGGAACCTACCATTCAACTAAGAGGCAGGAAATGATAAGTTGAAAACTTGGCAAAGGATGGGTGGTAGTGAACCCAATATGATCATAATTCATTAATATTATGAGTTCTGAATTGTATGACCATGTTTACCTAATATTGCTGTAACTACATGCTTATTTACCTTGATGTATTTGATTGTTTAATGAAACGCTATTTTATTTGAAAATATTAGCATGTATCACAAGCTTATTTGATAGGTAGCTCCATCTAGTTGCTTAGTGTAATGAGCTGGCAGGTGATGTTATTTGCAGGGACATGGTTAGCGTCCTTACTGTTTGTTCATGAACTATGGGTACTTTAAACTGCCTGCCTCTAGCAGGTGTTTATGTGAGTTCCACTGTTAGTGTAACATTATCTCCATGAGTACTGGTAATACATGTTATACTTCTTTAGGTCCTCCCCTTGCCTTACAGGACTGCAAAAGCATGAGCCATGCCTTTTTTTCCATTGCTCCCTTTGCTTCATCCAACAGCCTTTCTACTCTTATTCCTCTGTCTATCACAGAGCCTGCCAACACTTCTACGGCCTTACCTGGCTCTGTACTGGGAATGGTTGCAGAACTTAAGAACATACAGAAGGTCTAGCCATCATAATCAGCTGGTACCCATCTTCCACCAGGGATCATCAAAGGACATGCCCACAGAGTCCATCCCTCCCTACTGCTCTGAATGTCACCTGACCTGCTAATTGAATCCATTTCAAATAGGCCATAGTCAATGCCTTATTCCTTTATGCAACTAGGCGTGTGTGTGTTATGTTGTGTTTGTGTGTGTTGCAATTCATGCACCATGGCTTTTATAACTAACATGACAATACAATTGTTGCTTAGTTTTACTATTATAGCAACAGGTCAGGAAAAGCATTATTTCTCCTTTCACTTAACATAGCTCTACAGCATGATAGAAACAATTTAATCTATTATAACTGCATTGTTCTGATTGTTACCTCATTGTTGCCACTCACTGTTCAGTCCTGTTTTGTATACTGAATTTTTCTGCTAAAGAGCACAGCGCAAAGATACAGTACAGAGTCGATTATCGGAACTAATTGGGACCTAGGGCTGTTAATATAATCAAACATATAATTGAATCGGATAAAAAACTTTTAAAATCTTGTTTTTTTTCTGTACACAGGGAATATTCTGTTAAACCATTCAGTGATTCCAGTGGATAATAAAGAATATTTTTCACACACGAACAGACTACAAGCTCAAAAAACACGCACAAGTGAATACTTGTAACATTTACATATTCAGATTTTATGAAAACTTTTAGAAGGCTGCTTTCAGATAATTGGCATTCAGATAATTGACTCTCTACTGTATGTGTTCTTTTTGTATTTTCAATGCTTTTTATGTGTGTTTAATGTACCAGTAAAACATACATGTTAAAATGGATTTTGGCACACAAAACCAATGTTCATAAAGCTATCTACACACTGATTACAGAGTATATTTTTGTGGGTGGCAACCCCCACCATATGTGAGGCTAAACTCGTATGTTTCTTACTTAATATAATTACCTATGAGGTCAATGTATTATGGAAGAAAGTAAAATTTACATGTGCAGTAACCACATTTAATGGATGCAAAATTCAATGAAGTGTGCAGTATTACACACTTGGTCTTTAAATCGTTAACCTGCATGCACTCTGTGTGTTAACAGTTACTGTCACTTTAAGTGAAAATCTTACTGATAGCCAGAACACATGTTATGTGACTTAAGCTTCCAGCAAGACTACAGTAAAGTCTATGGTGTTGGTACATTTTTGTGTCAGCATCTTTACTGAATAATTTTTCAGTCAATACTTGTACTACAATATATATATATTTAAGTATAGATAGATAGATAGATAAGCACACACATGCATATCTTTCCTCACACACACATACATGTTAACATATATTGTGTACACTGTAATGTAAATAATGTTTGTCACACATAAATATGTAAACAGAGTCCTATTTTCTTTAAATGTAGTCAGTGTTTTTTTTTTAGTTGAGAGGATCCTGTCAGTATTATATAAAGTGAGGGCAGGGCAATCACAGTCAGACAGAGTGCTTCCTACTGAGAAAGGGAATTTAGTGTCCACAGCAATGCCTCTAGGAGAGAATCAACCAAAGTTAAGAACGACCACGGAGAAGAAGTGATGTATATGAACATATGGTTGCATTCCACCTGATCAAACAGAATATCAACAAAAATAAAGTAATTCACAAAAAGCAGCTGCTAACGAGAGAGGAAAATGACCATGTCCCTCCCTGCAGAAACCATGTTAGAACCAGTTCCATAGTTTTCATTGTTTTGTGTTTCACCATTTTTTGTCACTATTTTGTGAGTTGAACAAAAAACATTCACACACACGCACACACACACACGCACACACACACACACACACACACACACACACACACACACACACACACACACACACACACACACACACACACATTTTTTGAGTAGAACAGATGAGCGTGGCATCATCTGAATTTGTACTATGGCTGCTTGTTTGGAGGTGGAGTGCAAATTGTTAATAAAGATGTTAAAGAGATGGAGTCCTACAATTAATCTCAGGAGGACACCAGCTAAGACAGGAAGGAAATTGGAGTAGTGCTGCTACCATTTAACTGCTTGCTTCTAATAAGATAAGTAGTTGTGAAACCAAGTTAGGGTTTGACCATTGAGACATACAAAAGCAAGTTCATAAAGAAATTTTTGGTGTGCAATTGTATTATCTGCTTTTGATAAATCAAGGAAGATGGCATTATTTTGAAGTTCATTGACTGTGATGGTAAAGCTGTAGAGGACAGTTGTAGTACTATGATAAGGTCAAATCCATACTATGATAAGGTCAAATCCATTCTGACTGGGAGAGAAAGTTCTGGTCAGTCAGGTATTTGGTTAGTTGGGAGCGTATGTACGTTTCCATGATTTGATAGTGGTGTGAGGATGGCAAGTGTTCTGCAGTTGGTTAGGTCAGTAGAGTTGCCACCTTTATATAGAGGTATGACGTATGACATTTTTCAGATATTAGGGACATAGTTTTCCTTTATTGATCTAGTGATTAGAATGGAGACAGGGAACATTGTGGTTCTGCTGCTATTTTTAGATATTTTGGTGGCAATTTGTTGGCAGCTAGGGTGGTATGGTTCAGTTTTTGTATTTCTTATTGTTAAGGTGAGGACATTGTAGAGTATGAATTGTTTATGAATTGTGCATCATTAGTTTGGGGTTCTGGGATAGTGAGAGTTGTTGAAGCAATTTGTTTACTTGTTTTCCAAGAGATAGGTCTGAGTTTATAAAGTGGAAGTTATAAGTTAATGGGCTTGTGTGACTATATGTATTTATTTAACAGAATTAAAATTAAGAGGATAAACTGTAAGCTCAGTGATTCGCATGATTCGTTGATAAGGGACAGAATTGTTTGTGGAATTATGAAGGATTAACTCAGACACAAACTGGTGAAAGATTAGATTTACCATTAAACCTGGCATGAGATCTGTGAAGGGCTGGTGAAATTACTAGCATTTGGTCTAATGAAATGCATACAGGGCTGGATGTAAAATTAAGACAGAAATTGATAATGAGAAAAGATAAAGTAAATAACAGTTACATACAATTGCAATCTGAAGCAGTGGTTGCAGGTTGATAAGCAATACAATGCTCATAATCATTTTGCAAAAGTATGTAAATGAAGAAATACATTGAATTCACATGAATCAGTGAGTACAAGAGGCAAATAAAAATGCATAATGACAATATCTTAAGCATTGAAAACAGATTTTAACGAAAAAACTACAATATTTAAAGCAAGTACTGCTTTAAGCAAGATACTAGACCAGAATGTAATATTATATTGGAGCCTTTCTTAAATTATGAAATTTTACTGCTACTGTATATAATTCTTCAATTTGCTACTCTGACTTATTTATGACATAAACGGAATTCTAAACACAAATATATCAATTATTTTCCACCAAATAAAACCAAATCTTAAACAAATAACCTAAACACACTATTTGGTCTAATAAACTAAAGTCACTTCGTGAAGTTATGCTTACTTGTAAATATAAATGTAAAACACATAAGCTGATATTCAAGGATTAATGGGAAATACAGTTAATCAACCAAACATACAGCTTGTGAAAAGTTTGGTACAATTACGAGAATTTCCAGTGTACATGTACAAAGCAACTAACTTTCATGATAGAGTATCCATGGATGTTTGTAAGGCAAGCAGCATGAAGTATTTGTAATGGCTCAGTAGGAATAAGTCAGTTAACAGACTGAATGCAGAAATGGTATGATAAGACTAACTCAATACATTTTAAAATAAACAGTGAAAATGGTAGACTAATAGTGTAAATGGTAATTTGATAACTCATGCCATAGGTACAACATTGAAGAAATTAAACTATCTAAGAGTGAATACAGTAATGAGTACATTTCTGACAGAAAATCAGACACAAAATAAATCTTTAGGGTTAATTACAAAATGGTCTGCCATAAATATTGATATTTTTTTCTGAAATGATGTGCCTTGTCTGGTGGCTTTGGTTGCTTATCATGTGCACATTTTATTACAATTTCTCCAGAAGAACTCTCTCCTTTGATATACAGAACTAGGAGGATACCCATTGAACCTTGAAAAAAGAATGAATAGTTAAAAACATTGGCGGTCTTGTGTAGTTAAGTCAGATGAATCATCTTTGTATCATGGTTAATGTTAAGAAAATGTTAGGAAAAGTAAGGATACTTATTGATAAACAAGAAGTAAACATTGGCACTGATTCCAAAATACTTGCTGGCAATGTAAGTGCTTTGGAAACTGGTTCCCATAACAAACATGTTTATAGATAGGCCTTACACTGAAGTAAGTCACTTACACTGAGAGCAGGTTTTTCCAGAATCATGGCAGACTTGCACTGAGAGCAACTCTTTTGCAATATGAGCCGTGACGACAGTGCCCTGACCCAGCAATCAAGGAGCCTTAATCCTCACCACCAACACTAGGGAGGTAATCTCCTAGAAGAGGAAAGGATAACTAATACACACAGTAAAGAACAATTTCTCTTAAGTGCACACATAGATCACAGTCAGTCTAGGGCTGGTTGCTCCCTTGCTCTCCAGGTCGCCAATAAAACTCCCCACTGGCACAGCTATAGGGTCCAGATCTCAGCCTAGCTGGCAAACTATCCTCCAGCACCCTTTCTGTCCAACCAGTGCTTCATGTCCCTGCCAAGGTAGCTGACACACACCCACACTGTGAGATAAGTATTTATACAACTTCACAGACACTCCTGGAAAAGGCTGACACAGATTCTCCAGCTGTATCCCTTTTCCCAGACTATACGGTAGTAATTCTTGCCACCACCAGTTAATATTATCAGTTACCCAAAGGCCCTTAAAAGAGTGTCCAATTATTACTGTGCAATATTATTATCCAGTTGGTAATGTGATTATTCAGTCTAAGGCTTATTAGAGTGGCCTATTACGATAACCTCTATAAATATACAATGTACCCTAGAGCTTATCTCTACACAAACCAGCCACAGGTAAAGGTTTTTAAAATATTTAATAATAAATAATTAAAACACAAGACTATACTACTACACCATAGAGCTATCTAAGAGTTCAGAGATCACACAGACACTTAAAATAATACAGTAGGACAGGTCTTATGTCAAAGAAAAACACAATCTAACATTCGATTCATTAGCTATTCTTAAGAGAAAACACAGTGCTATAATTTTACTTACATACATATATAGGGCATAAGCAGTACTGGGGTTGATGGTCCAAGACAAATGCTTTCAGTCTCTCACTGAAAAATAGTTTTTAAAGCACTAACAAATAGCTCTGCTAAGGCCCTCCCAAATTACATCATTTTGACAGTTAGGTTTTCCCAGTATTCAAATTACATCATTTTGACACTTAGTCTGGAGTTCCCAGGCCACAAACTGCATTATTTAGCAAGCTAACACCTGCTCAGGAAACTACAGCAATCAAAGACATTTCACATGTATACTCTAACAATTATTCCTTAAGTTAAGACAATAGAAAGAATGTGTTCAGCCAGATGCTTTGGCACCATTTTTTAGATAATTGTAACTTCAAAGAACATTTGAAATGCTTGGCTTGATTTTCCTTTTAGCAGATAGCAATGTTGCAACAATCTTGAAGTTCACATTTTACAGTGTTTTCTTTCATTTAAAAACACAAGCCTGTATTTTAGATTTATTTATACAAATGATAGAATTATGTATCAGATTCTATTTGACTAGGCTGGCAGCCTTTGCCATCTTTCCCCAATCTTCACATCTCTTCCCCCTGGAGAACTCAAGCTAGTTTTTCAAGTGACCCTTGAAAAATGCCGCTTGAGAGGGTTAGGTCTATCTGAGGGTACCTCACTCCATTCCCTGTCTTGAGAGCCCATCTGCATTGCCATTCCTACTCCCACTGCGGTGCTGCACTGACATATCATATGCTTGCAACCCCGGGCTCCATCTTAGCAACTTGGAATTTTGCTGACTGGCTCTGTTTAACCATATTAGAGGGCTGTGATCTGTCATTACAGTGAATTTTCTACCATACAGATAAGGCTGAAGTTTCTGCAATGCCCACACTATAGCTAGATATTCCTTTTCTACAGCTGCATAGCATTCCTCCCTGGATTGGAGCCCATGACTGTGATAAACCACTGGATGCTCTTCCCCCTCTGAAGAAATCTGGCTAAGTACAGCCCCCACCCCATGGTTCAAAGCTTCCACCTGCACAACAAATTATTTTCTGTAATCTGGACTGGCTAACACAGGGGATTCTCCCAAAGTTTCTTTAAACTTCTGGAATGCCTGCTCATATGCTGGGATCCACACTACCTTATCTGGCCTGTTCTTCCTTATCAGGTCTGTGAGGGGAGTAGCTATGGTACTATAACTATGGACAAACTTTCTGTAGTACCCTGCTATCCCTAAGAATGCCCTCACCTGATTTTTGGTAACAGGTGCAGGCCATGCCTGAATAGCTTCCCCTTTGGCAGGGTCTGGCCTTATCTTACCACTCCCCACTCTATGTCCTAGGTAGGAGACCTCTGCCATACCCACCTGACATTTGAGCAGCTTAATGGTAAACCCTGCCCTCTGTAGTTTGGCCAGCACCTCCCTGACATGCTGAAGGTGCTCTGGTCAGGAATGGCTGTAGATGGCAATATTATCTAGGTAAGCAAGGGCAAATCCTCCTGCTCCTGCTAGGATATTATCCACCAGCCTCTGGAAAGTCACTGGGCCATTCTTCATCCCAAAGGGCATTTTTGTGAACTCATACAAGCCAAAAGGAATCACATAGGCTGACTTCTCTCTAGCACTGGGAGTCAAAGGCACCTGCCAGTAACCCTTGGTAAGGTCAGTGGTTGTAAGATACTTAGCCCCACCCAGCTGCTCTAGGGCCTCATCTGTCCTAGGCATGGGGTAAGCATCTGACTCTGTGTGACTATTTAATTTCCTGTAATCCACACAGAACCTGGTGCTGCCATCCTTCTTTGGCACCAACACCACTGGCGAGGCCCAGGGACTGTTGGACTCTTGAATCACCCATAGTTCCAACATCTCCTGTACCTCCTCCCTCAGAGTCTGTTTGACTCTCTCAGGCACCATATAAGGGGCCTGCCTAATAGGCCTTTGGAGTCCTGTATCCACCTGGTGCTGCACCAGGTGGGTGCACCCTGGTTTCCCAGTGAACACGTCCCCAAATTTCTGCAACACTGCTTGAACTTCTTGAACCTGGGTAGGAGATAGCTGCTGGGACATTGCTACCCTTTCCACCGAGGTGTCAGCCTGAGCCTCACTGAGGAGATCAGAACCCAGATCTCCCTCAGACTCTTCCTGCAATCCAATGCAAATGCTCAGCACAAGGGCCTCCCTATCATGGTAAAGTTTCATCATGTTAACATGGTACAATTTGTGCTCCTGCCATCTGCCTAGCACCTCCACCATGTAATTAACATCTTTTACCTTTCTTACCACCTTGTAGGGTCCCTCCCAAGCTGCTTGGAATGAGAACCATTACCTGCTGCCCCACAGCATAATCTCTAGCTCGAGCATTCCTGTAATACCACACCTTTTTTTGTTGTTGGGCTTCTGCCAGGTTCTCCTGGGCCAAGCCCATGAATTCCCTGAGCCTTGTCCTGAGAGTTAGGACGTATTCCACAACAGACTCCTTGTGAGACTCACACTCACCTTCCCACTCATCTCGAATTAAATCTGGAGGTCCCCTCATCCTATGTCCATACAGCAACTCAAAGGGAGAAAAACCTGTGGATTCCTGGGGAACCTCTCTGTAAGCAAACAACACATGGGGCAATTATTTGTCCCACTCCCTCTTAAACTGATCTGCAAATGCCTGTAGCATGGACTTGATTGTAGTGTTTAACCGCTCAACAAGACCATTAGTCTGGGGATGGTAGGGGGTGGTCTTCATGTGCTTCACCCCACAGGACTTCCACAGACAAGCCAGCAGGTCTGACATGAAATTAGCACCTCGGTCAGTATTTCTTTTGGGAAACCTACCCTGCTGAAAATCTCTAACAAAGCATTTGCCTCCTTCTCTGTCTCGATGGAGGACAAAGCCACTGCCTCACGGTATTGTGTAGCATAATCCACTACCACTAGGCTATACATTTTCCTTGTGGAACTTGCGGTACTCAGAGGACCCACAATATCCATAGCTACCCTCTGAAATGGCTCCTCAATCACAGGCAAAGGCATCAAAGGAGCTATCACCTTGTCTTCTGCCTTGCCTACTTTTTGGCACTGCTCACAGGTCCTGCAGTACCCTGTTACATCTCTGGAAATTCTGGGTCAATAGAAGTTTTGCATAATATGCCTCTTTGTACGTTTTATGCCCATATGACCTACAAATAGAATATCATGGGCTATGGCTAGAAGCACCAGATGGTAAGCTCTAAGCACTACCAACTGCTGTACTCTCTCACCTTCTAGCCCTCACTCAGGGGTCCACTCTCTGTATAGTAACCCTTTGTCCCAGTATACAGATTTCCCCCTTCCCTGGAGAATCAGGTGCCTCCCTAGCTACCTGCCTCAGGCCCTGCAATGTAGGGCCTGAGAGCTGAGCCTGTCTCAACTCTCTCCTTCTAACCCTTCCCATCTCCCCTTCCACAGGAAGTCTGGCGTCCTCTGACAGTGGTGCCTCACTGTCAGCTTGGGTATTACTACTCACCTCTACCTTTGCAGTTACCCTGTCCAAGGGAACATCAGTACCCACAAGCAGCTGTGGCTCACCTTCAGTCTCACTGCTACAGCGTAGCTCACTCCTTGAAGTAACCACCTCATCAGTCCTGGCTGCAAGTATGGAGTCTGTCTGGGTTTCCCCAGGCTACCAGACCCACATGTTTGTCTGCTAGCCTCACTGCGTATAACTGCATAAGTACATGGTACTGCCTCATCCGAATCCTTCCCTCTCAGGACATCTGCAGGATGGTATTTCCATACCCTGGTTGTCTCAAGAAAACCCACTATTGGCATTTTGTCTTTCCCACTTACTGGCTCCCTCACCTTTGGTTCCCCACCTTGCCTCTGTGGACATCTGTATGCCACATGGCCCCACTGGTTGCATTCAAAGCATTTAACCCTAGCTCCTGGATATGTACCTGGACTAGTGGCTTCCCCTGCTACTGGTGGATTCTGTTGGGGCAGTCTGTGCTGCCCACCATGGGTTACTTTAGAGCCATGAGCAGTACTGGGGGGGTCCCCTTCCTGTGCAGGGCTGCCCTGTGTGCAAGGTATATGTCTCCCTCCTTCCCCAACTCATCTGAAGTAGCACATTGTCTATCAGCTAGCCAGATCTTCATGTCCTCAGGCAAAGTGCTACGAGCTTGTTCCCTCACCAAAAGTCTGCCAGCCCTTCAGAAGTGATGACCTGACATCCACTCACCTAGCTATGAAAATAAGTGCTCAGTTCAACAATATATTCACATACATTTTCATCTGCCTTGTGTCTATGCTCACAAAACATTTTCCTATACATTTCAGGTGTTAGCTTAAAACATTCTAACAGACATTTCTTTACAGCAGTATAATCAAAACAGACAGAGCCAGGCATTTGTGATATTCAAGTTACAGTTTTCCCAAGGAGTAAGGGGGTCAGGAACCATACCCAAAGCCTTTGGTAACCACTATACTGTTTGCATACCCTTTCAAACATGTGAATGAAGCTATAAAAATTATCCCCCTCTTTAAATTGCGGAAGAACTTTGCTGACCTGTTGTGCTTCTGGGAACCAGTTACTCCCTTCCCATTACCTCCATGACTCTGGCGAAGAGTCAGCATTTCCCTCTCATGCTTCCTCTGATGCTCCTTTTCTTCGGCTTCTATCTCCAAACACCTGGCCTCCAACTCAAGTCTCTTTAGCTCCAGCTGGATGTTTAAGTCCACTGCAGAAAGGTTGAGCTGTCCATTCTCCGAGGATATTATATCTCCACTGCCAGTCTGATTGTCCTTTGCAGAAAGGTTGAGCTGCCCATTCTCCAAGGATATTGTATCTCCACTGCCAGTCTGATTGTCCTCCTGGATGCTGTTTTCTGATGCAGCTGTAACCTAGGCTGCAATCAAGTCTGCCTTAGTCAGGTTTCCATGCACCAGTCCCCTAGCCTGGCACATCTCCACCAGCTGGCTCCTTGTCAGCTTTCCATACTCCTGTGCTGACATACTGCCTGCTCACCCTGACTAACTAAGCTAACAAAATAAATAAAAAAATTGTGATCTGAACTCTGAGTATACACTGTGTGGCTGATTTAGAGTACAAAACACTTTCAGAGATCACTGTACATAATCTACAGGATTCACTCTATCCACACCACTGCCAAACACTTGTGAGGATATCTTATCGCAACTACTGCCACCACTTGTGATGAACGTGCCCTGGCCCAGCAATCAAGGAGCTTCAATCCTCACCACCAACACCAGGGAGGTCATCTCCTAGAAGATGAAATGATAACTAATACACACAGTAAAGTACAATTTCCCTTAAGTGCACACAGAGATCACAGTCAGTCTGGGGCTGGTTGCTCCCTTGCTCTCCAGGTCCCCAATAAGACTCCCCACTGGCACAGCTATAGGGTCCAGATCTCAGCCTAGCTGGCAAGCTAACCTCCCTTACCCTCTCTGTCCAACCAGTGCTTTGAGTCCCTGCCCAGGTAGCTGACACACACCCACACTTTGAGATAAGTATTTATACAACTTCACAGACACTCCTGGGAAAGGCTGACACAGATTATCCAGCTGTGCTCCTTTACTCAGACTATACGGTAGTAATTTCTGCCACCACCAACTAATATTATCAGCTACCCAAAGGCCCTTAAAAGGGTGTCCAATTATTACTGTGCAATATTATTATCCAATTGGTAATGTGACTATTCAGTCTAAGGCTTATTAGAGTGGCCTATTACGATAACCTCTATAAATATGCAATGTACTCCAGAGCTTATCTCTACACAAACCAGCCACAGGTAAAGGTTTTTAAAATATTTAATAATAAATAATTAAAACACAAGACAATACTACTACACCACAGAGATATCTAAGAGTTCAGAGATCACACAGAAACGTCAACTAATACAGTAGGACAGGTCTGATGTCAAAGAAAAACACAATCTAACTTTCTAATCTTTAGCTATTCTTAAGAGAAAACATAGTGCTATAATCTTACTTGCATACATGTATAGAGCATAAGCAATACTGGGGTTAATGGTCCAAGACAAATGCTTTCAGTCTCTCACTGAACAATAGTTTTTAAAACACTAAAAAACAGCTCTGCTAAGGCCCTCCCAAATTACATCATTTTGACACTTAGATTTTCCCAGTATTCACATTACATCATTTTGACACTTACTCTGGAGTTCCCATGCCACAAACTGCATTATTTAGTAAGCTAACACCTGCTCAGGAAACTACAATAATAAAAGACATTTTCATATGTATACTCTAACAATTATTCCTTAAGTAAAGACAATAGAAAGAATGTATTCAGCCAGATGCTTCGGCACCATTTTTTAGATAATTGTAACTTCAAAGAACATTTGAAATGCTTGGCTTGATTTTCCTTATAGCAGATGGCAATGTTGCAACAATCTTGAAGTTCACATTTTACAGTGTTTCTTTCATTTAGAAACACAAGTCTGCATTTTACATTTATTTATACAAATGATAGATTGATGTATCAAATTCTATTTTACTAGGCTGGCAGCCTTTGCCCATCTTTCCCCAATCTTCACATGAGCCATAGTAAACATTAATAAAATAGTTTCAGGCATGGCTAGTATAAATATTTTTCACTACTGCATGTAGAACAGGGTATTTCAGCTTAACTATAAGGATCATATTCTTCCATCTCAGAATCACAAATAAGATACAGTTTAAGCTTAATCAATTGGGAGAAGACCACAGGACAAGTCTGTTTTTATGCATTTCCTTGAAATGATACAATATCTTTAAAACTTTATTCTTACTTGATATAACTATATTGCTGCTATAATGTTTGGCAAAAACAAAATGTGCATGTAATTGTTAAATGGCATGCTGATATTGTATAGCTATATTTTTAAAAATATATATAAATAAAGACATAACACATTTATAACACATGACACATTTTGAAATAGTTGTTTTTGGCTGCTGGTGGTGAGGAAATTTTCTCCAGCCCCTTTTCAGTGTGCACGCCTGCAACACACTTGGTCTGCCTGTATCAGCACAGCTTGGGTTCTGCCTCACCCCAGCAACTACACTGGCAAATAGAACCGCTGCTATGCTACAGTTATTGCAAGCCAAGAGTAGCACCTCTTAATGAGGATACCCACCAGACAAGTCTGCATAGCACACTTGGTCTGCCTGTATCAGCACAGCTTGGGTTCCACCCCTCCCCCAGCAACTACAACACTGGCAAATAGAACCACTGCTATGCTACAGTTATTGCAAGCCTAGAGTAACACCTCTTAATAAGGATACCCACCAAATAAATCTGCATAGGTGACTGGATGTTAGCAGTTTCTTGCTATTAGCAGAGTTGGTTCTTAACAGTTATGTTTTAAACATTATGACTGGTTGTTTACATTTCTTTTTATAGCATATTTGTTACTTTTACTAGTTACTTTTAAACATTGCTTTGGTCGCCATGCACACCTGCAAGGGCTCCCCACCCCCATCCCAGGCAAATATGGCTTGGTCTCATGCCAGTAAGTGGCACAATTAACAATATACTTGTTGTATCTTGTCTCAACTAAATCTTCTTCCCCATTAGAATTCCTGTAAAATAAGGCTAGTACCATTTACTTGGTGTATTTTGTCCCCAGATAGATTTGCCTTCCTTTGTTTTACTTACACACCAAGGCCATAAAAGTAGTGTGTCTGCAACTCCCACCTTTCTGCCTCTACCTCTTCCTTGCTTTCACTTACCTTATAGCTCCAAAGCTTCTAATTCTCATACTGATTGTTTTCCTTTGCACTTTTCTGTGAGGGGGGCAAGCCCGCTCCATTTGCCCTCACTACACTCGAGCTCTCTCTGTTCCCCTACTCTACCCCCATTCACACCCACCCCTGCATTACCTAGATTTATACCAATGCTAACCACTCCCCTAACTTCCTCCAATCAAGAATCAGCTTCTATCCACCAGGCACTCCTCAGTTAACCAGTCAAACTGCTTGTAACATTCCTCCCTCTCCTCACACAACTTAATTGCAACAGTCCTTAATCAGGCTACTCCCACCGCACTACACCAGCACCCCTCTTTCCCCATATATTCATCACACAGTCCAGGTGACCTATATTTTAAAAAGAATACACACCATGCCCTTTCTCCTGCCATACTCTATACCCTACTGCTGTCCGCATACTAACATTCTACAGTCACCTACAGATACAACATGTACATAGCTCCACACTATATTATACTAATAGCATCCACTCCTCACTCTCCTACCTTGCCATCTCCTCCCAACTCTACAATCATATGCATACTTCCACTTCAAAAATGTAGTCGTCAGTAATACCGCTAACCAATTCAGCAAACACCTTCACATACTCTCCAAATTGTCACACAGACATGCATGTGTATTATCACAGATTCTCCGTAGTGGTGATATACACCCCAATCCCGGGCCACATACTGCACAACATAACATCATGGCTACCATTCCACCCCTTCCTCACATTAAAACTACAGACCTTCTCATTCTTAGCATAAACCTTAGAAGCCTAGTTAACAAGATCACAGACTTTCATGCAGTCATTGCACAATTACTCACCAGATATTCTTATAATAGAAACCTGGCTAAAACCCCATATAAGAGACCAAGACATACTTCCACAAGGTTATGGCGTACACAGATTAGACAGGATCAGGAAGAAGGGTGGTGGGGTTGCAATCTTCTATAAAGATTATCTAAGCATAGACTACCTACCCATCAAATATCCTTATAACAACTTTGACATTCTAGTAACATGGTTCAAAATCAACCCAAAGAAACATATTACCATAATAGCCACTTACATACCTCCCAATAATCCTCCCACTGCCATTGAGGAACTCATAGCCTGGACAGCGTCAAACTACACCCATGAAACCATTATTACAGGTGACTTCAACTTAGACTGGAACACTTGCACTTGTGATAACCCCTCTGCATTCATAAAATCTACATGGTTTCACCCAAACAATCCAGTTTACCACTCGAATAGATAAACATAGCAAAAGGGACTCTATCTTAGACTGGTCACTTATCAACAGTACCAGCCACAACTATCTCTTCGGATGCCTTCCCAATAATTTAAGTGACCATAGACCTACCTACTTAATCCATCATCAGCTCAACTCACCCAGAACCATAGTTTACAAAGTTGTACGAAATACCAAAAACTTCTCCAATGAAGCATTCGTAGACATGCTCAATATATGCAACTGGACATCACTCCATCATCAGCAACTTGACCAGGCCATAACATACTTCAGTGACACATTTCTAGCTATTCTAAATAGCTTAGCACCAACTCATACATGTCATGTTAAAAATAAGAGATTGCCCTGGATATCAAAATAAATCATTAAATTTCAAAAACTGAGGGACAAAACCTGGTATCTATACCAAAAAACAAAAGACAATAAAACTCTGCTAGCATACCAATAGCTCCACAATCAAACAAAAAAATCAACTCAAACTAAACAAAAAAACATATTATGCAACTATGCAAAAAATATGAAAACAATCCCAAAAAGTTCTGGCAAGCAATTAACTCACTCCTCCACTCAAGTAAAGCGACAACCCCAGAACCAACAACCAATAATCAAAGCGTGAGTACTGCCTCACAAATCAACACCTACTTCATAAACACCATCCTCTCCTTAGTTACAGGGAACAATTCCACCCCTTTGTCTCTTCCACCTAATGTGGAAACTAACAACAATTTTTTTGGCCTCAAACCTGTCACAACTAACACCATAAGAACAATGCTGAAAAAACTGAAACCTTCTTCTTTACCAGCTGACCAACTCCTCAATGTGTACCTCAAACTGTCAGCTGATGCCATAGCTCTGCCTATCTCCATTCCGGTAAACAGGTCTTTAGCAGAACAATATGTTCCAAGATTATGGAAAATCTCCTCTATCATCCCTCTGCATAAAGGAGGACCATCGACAGAATTAAACAATTATAGACCCATAGCCATCCTTTCCTCCTGTGTCAAAATTCTGGAAAAATGTATCCACACTCAATTATTACAATACCTGTTATCTCACAACCTTATCTCTCCCTCCCAATATGGTTTCAGACCAAATTATAGCACCACCACAGCCCTAATTAATTTCACACCATCAACCAACTGAGAAATTCAAACCAGCAAGTAGCATCAATCTTCTTAGACATGTCAAAATCATTCAACACTGTCTTCCATCAGAAACTTCTTAGTATTCTTGCCTCACTAAACCTATCAAAGACTTCCCTCTCCTAGTTCTTAAGCTATCTTTCTGACAGACAACAAGCAGTAGAATGGAAATCTGAACTTCTGCCTGTCTTGGTTGGAGTCCCCCAATGGTCCATACTAGGACCCCTTCTTTTCACCATCTTTTCTAATGATCTAGCCTCATCCACAACACATGCTAAAGTAGTTCAGTATGCAGATGATTCAACTTTAATCTGTTTAGCAGATACCTTACCAGACCTCCAGATAGTAGCCCAACAAGCTTTTAATGATATAGAAACATATCTAAGTAAATCATATCTAATCCTCAACCCCAAAAAGACACAGTTAATGCTATTTATCAGTAGCAAACAATCACCAACTACCCCCTCCTTTCACTATTCTCTCAGCAAACAACACAATCATCCAACCAGTTGAGCATACAAAACTCCTTGGAGTGACAATTGACAACAAACAGATTTGACCAACACATAGCCACCACAATTAAGAAAGTCCAAATCAAACTTGGCTCACTGTACAGAAGCAAGAAATTTCTCACTGACAATACCAGACTAGCCATATCCAGAACCTTCCTCCTCTCTACACTCCTATATGCTTTCCCCCTCTTTACCAACTTAAAAAAATCAGATTTAACCAAATTGAAAACTTGCTACAACAAAAAAGCCCATTTTAAAGCCAACCTTCCCCACCAAACCCACCATTGTATTGCTCTACATAAATTAAATTGGCTTGAGCTATCTAACCTTCTTCATCACTACCAACTTAAATTCACACACAGTATCATCTACCATCCTGACAGTTTCCCATCCCTCGAGGAATTTGTTGTTCCCTACTCATGCCTACAAAGCCTAAGATTTGCAGACAGAAACTTTTTCACAGTAAACAAAGCTAACAACACTCACAGTGAAGCCCTATTCTCAAATTAAATAGCCAAATTATGGAACTCTCTACCCCACACCCTCCAAACCACACCTGAATCTGCCAGTTTTAAACAACTACTATTTGAACATCTATCCAAGAACTGGCATTGCTCCTGTGTCAAACCTGACTGACAAGATATATATAACTCTCTCAACAGACTGTCCACTCCTTATCTCATTTTCTCCCTCTCCTCAGTGTTTATTACTACTCAAAAATAAATATATATAAAGGAAATTTCATTTGGTCATAACTATTATTTAATATGTACACATTACTAACTTTATTTTTTCTCACAGTGATCTTCACTGAAATGCTTGTGTTTTTCTTTTTGAACCTGTATCTAATAGAAAACTGTATTGAATACTATTTTGTATAGAATAACTAGAAGATATGTATTCTCCATCTTACTGTATGTATACTATTGTACTATCTAATTATTGTATATTGTTTGTATATCTGTGGAGCTTTTCTCCCCAGGCCTCTGCTGAAAATGGGCTTCTTTCCCAGTCAACAAATGTAAATAAATAAATAAATATATACATTTACTAATTGCAAGGGAATGTAGTATATGCATGAATTGCTGTCATTTTAAATGATGGTGTTACTGATAGCTGGGATCCATGTCATGTGACCTAAGCATCTCTCCATTTTACTGTAGTACAGCCTATGGTTTGGAAGCATTTCTGTGTTTTTTGGCTTTGGCTTGTTGTCTGTATCAACACTGTGATTGATTTTTCGTTTGTCACTTGCTTGATCACATTCAAAAACATGACAGAGAATTTAAGCTTATTTGAAGTTGGAAAACAAAGCAGTTCTTGGGGAATAGCTTGTACCAGGCCCTGATTTAAATTCTGTGTGGCTGTTTTCACAGTGCTGAACATTGGAGCATACATGTTTACATCTGATAAACCCAGCTTTTATAGGTTCATAGGTAGATACTAGGCTATCTGCCCGAGGGCATTTATAAGCCTAGCCAGAGTGTGTCGGCTTTCACCACCCCATTGATTAATTAACTGATCCTCTGTCAAGCAGAGCCAATGAAGTGATCCCAGGGGTGTATTTTCTGTTACCCATCCACTCGTCAAAATTTCTCTTGAAGAGTGTTAGTGAGGGACTCTACCTAATGTAGTTTGGAATTTTGTTCCAAAGCATGAGGAGTCTCTGTGACAAGAATCTATCCCTCCAGCTTGTTCTATTTATTGTTGTGCTGAGGTTTAGCTCACTAGACCTCATGGCTCGCAGTGACTTGGATTTCTTTAGGTGGAGCATGTCTATCAATTCTGAGTTGGACATGGCTTTGTAAGTCAGGCAGAGATCACCTCTGAGTAAGCAATATGCCACTGAGTACAGCTGGAGTGTTTTCAGTCAGGCTGCATAGGACATATGTTTGAGGCCAGTAATCCTCTTGGTGAGGTACTTTTGTGGTATTTACAGCTGTTGGAAGTGTCTTGTGAGGTACATCCTAAATATGGCATTGTACTCTATGATGGGTCTGATGAGTGACGAGTAGAGGGGAACCTCTTTATTTCTAGATGTGAACCCTTTAGTAATTAGATGGGCCACATAGAAGGATTTCCTAGCTACTTTGGCAATATGATTGTCAAAGGAGAGATTACTATCTACCTGGGTTCCCAGATCTCTTATTACCTCTTCTGTATTAAGGAGGCTGCCACCTATGTGGTAATTCATGGGTGTTTTCTTTTTCCCAAACGGGATGACTATGCATTTTTTGCCATTTAGCTTGAAGCCATGACTTTGACACCAGGTGTCCGTCTCAGTAAGTGGCTTTTGGAGGATGCCTGTGTCAGCCAGAGAGTCAATTATGGCTCCCAGTTTGCAGTCATCAGTGAACTTGGTTAGCCATAGTCCTGTGTTTGCCTGTACTTCTGAGAAGTATATGCCAAACAGTAGGGGTCCCAGGACTGAGCCTTGCAAGACACCACTTGTGACAGGTTTAGAGTCGGACCTGGAGCCCACTATTCTTACCGTGTGAGTTCTGTCTGTAAGCCAGTTGGCAACCCATCTCATGACGTAGGGGTTTATGTTCAGGCTGGTGAGTTTTTCTGTAATACCCAAGTGGGGAATGGTGTCGAAAGCCTTGGTGAGGTCAAGGTAGGCTGTGTGAACCACATTTCCCTCATCTATGGCCTTGGTGACTGTCTCGAAGAAGTCAACCAGGTTTAGTAGGCATGATCTGCCCTTAACAAAGCCGAACTGGGTCAGATTAAGTGTTTGCACGTTCACAATATCTTTGTTAATGAGTTCCATGATGATGCAACCCATTGCCTTACAGACCAGGCTAGTCAGTCTTATGGGGCGATAGTTACCAGGGTCAGTTGTGGCCTCTCCTTTGTGGTGTGGAATAACCATTGCTGTGCGCCATTCTATGGGCATGTAGCCTGTAGAGAGGCTGAGGCTGAACAGTGTGTTTAGGTGGGGGGTTAATTTGTTCTGTAGTTCGTGCAAGATGCAGCCTTTGGCTTTTGAAAGGGCTGTTTTTACCTGTGCGTCTGTGATTTCTGGGACACTACACTTTTCTGGTATTGTTGTGGGCCCTTTTGGGGGTGAGAGGAGGGTGAAGTTTGCACTGAGTCTATCTGCCAGGATGTTGGCAATATCAGTAGGTTCAGTATATTTTGTGCTATTTTGCAGTAGTTCAGTGCATATCTGCGAGTTGCCACTTAGATTCTTAACATAGCTAAAGAAGGCTTTGTGGTTATCTTTTGAATCCTTGGCTATTTTTCTTTCAAAGTTAGCCTTGGATGATTTTATGAGGGACCTTAGTTTCTTACTGATACTGATCAGGGATGTCTTTCCTTCTTGGGATTTGCTTTTTTTCTGAACTAGTTTCCTCCTTCTATTGTATAGCCTGTTTATGGCAGGAATCCACCAGACTGGTTTCCTTCTTTTTGAGGAGTGAGTCTTGGTTTTGCTATGGATGGCATGATCCATGCATCCTTGTAGGTGCTCACAGAGTGCATTTGTAAAGGTTTCTGCATCTTGGGCAGCATTATCCTTTAGCGTGGGGGCTGTGAAATGTACCGCCTCTGTCTTAAGTAAGGTGAAGTTTGCTTTAGAAAAGTTTTTTACTGTGGTTTCTTTAGTTGGGGGTGGTGGTGGGGTATGGACATCCAGAGTGATTAGTTTATGGTCTGATCTAACCAGTGTCAGGTTGACCTCCAGTGTGGAACACCTGTCGTCCATGTTGGTGATGACCAGGTCCAATATGTTTTCACCTCTGGTAGGGGAGTTTCCCAGCTGATCCAGGGCATTTGAGTTGATGAATTCCAGGAAGTGCTGGGCCTGGGAGTTTGTACTCGAGTAGTTTTCCCAGTTAATGGTAGGGTAATTGAAATCGCCCAATATCAGGGTGTTCGGTAGGACCTTCATGTTTTCCAGTGTCTCCAGAAAGGTGGAGTGGTGGTCCTGGGTCATGGAGGGTGATCTGTAGCAGGCCACAATTTGCATTGCAGATTTGCCCGATGTTAGTTGCACATGGATGATCTCAGAGGTATCATGCTGCGCCACTAACCTGAAAGTGTAGGTATCCTTGATGAATATGGATACACCCCTTTCTTTTGTGTTTCGGTCCAAGTTCTGTGGCCGAAACGTGTGGTATGAGTTGTAGAGCAGTAGTGCTGGGGTGCTCTCTGGAGCCTTGAACCAGGTTTCAGTTACTGCACAGATGTCGACGTTCTCCATACTGAGGAGTGCTTCAAGTGCGTGCATTTTGAGATTTTAAACTCCTGGCATTGAGTAGCATAACACTCAGTTTTTTGTTAATTGTGCTGTTTACGGATGTGGGTTTGACTTTTGAGCCTTGCCTAAAAAAGACACTATGGGGGCAGCAAGAGCCTTGGCCAGTATTCGAAAGCCTAGGGGTGACAGGTGCAAGCTGTCTCTTGTGAAGCAACGAGGCCTGTCAAGCATGTTGTCCCAGGCTGACAGACACTGGATCTCCTTTAAATAACACCAGAAGCTTAGCCAATTGTTGAAATTGATCATTTTTTCTTTATACTGAGATATCATTCTTGGTGAGGGCAGGATGCTACTCAGGGTCAGGGTCATACCAGCCTGGGCTACATGATCAGAGAGCTCTTCCTTGTCTCTTTTCATGTAGTCCAGAGAGGTACATCTCAGGTCATTCAAACCAACATGAACAATGACAGAGTCATATTTGTACTTGTTCTGGAGTGACCTGCGTGCTTGTGTTATGTGGTGGATTTTGGCTCCTGACAGGCAGCTAACAGTAACCTTCTGCTTGTCCAGCCTAGTGAGTGGGACAAGAGTGTGCCTGACTATAGAGTCACCTATTACTAGTGTGTTAGGTATGTTATTTTGCCTTAAGGGCGAAATAACACATTTTAGTGTTCCTTTTGCACGTCAGTACTCAGTCTTTTGCATAATGCAGATATACTTTAATTTTTTTTCTTATGAATCTTATTTATGATGGGTTTATCAGGATTATTTGCCATTTTGATGTACTTCTTCATCATGATTTCCCCTGATGCATTATACTTCATTAATAACAGTGCATGTTTTCTCTGTAGATTTAAGGAATCATCTCATTCAGATATTAAATTAATATAGTGAGGATTTTTGTAATACTTTATAAAAAACACTGTATTGACAAACACCACAACAATGCTGCACTGAGAGTAGCTAGTACCTCCAAATTCATGGCATGAGTTAAGAATTTACAAAGATTCACAATTGATGTTCTATTTTGTTTATTCCTTAAGTTCAGAATGGCAAATTATCCTTTTAGGTATTAGCGCTGTGCTGGAAGAGGTGCAGGGTTGTATATTAACAAAAGCTAGTTCACGTTTCAGGATTACAAAAGCATTCATTCAGCACTGTGGACAAGCCCTTAAAGTAAATGGAAGGAAATACTTGCACAATTGAGGAGGTAAAGGTGACCTTAAATCCAGAGCTTACTGGCAGATATTTTCTTAAACTTTGTGCTATAGACAATGTGGTACCAACTGTAAGTGTAACTTCTTCACTATTGTGTAATATAAATAAAGTAACAGAGTTCATTATAGACATATCAAAGCAATAAAAAAATCTATCTTGGACAGTGGCATTAAACTCACCTAACATTTCTCCAGGGACCATATCATTAAGATTTGTATTGTATTGGGGATAGATTAAAATATTCTCAAAGTATCTGCTGTCTTTAAAATATCTTTGTGTAGTAAATCTAACTGCTCTCCTTAAAATATCTTTGTATAATGAATATAATTGCAATGCATTTAAATGAAAATGTCTTTTTCCCGAAGAGCACTTCTGCATATCTCTAGAAAACTGGTTATTTATTTCAGTTTGATAACTGGGTAAGTGAACTGGCCAACAGACCCTTTTCAGCCATGACCCGTGATGCAAAACACAAACAGAAAATATATAGTAGAATAAAAAATATACAGAAAATATACAAGGTTGTACATAGTACAGAAAAAAAAACAGAGACAATCCATATATATGTTATTTATAGCTATAAATGCAAGTGATATTATTTACAGTATTTATATAGTATGTACAATTAAGGTAGGCATTTAACCAGTGATCATTTCTTAACGAGTATATCCCTACAAGAAAGCTGTCACTACAGTACAAGCTGCAAAGACTAGCCATTTTCATGGATGCAAGAGCATTTTCTGACCTTAAATAATTGTGCTTTTAGCTTGTTTCTAAATAACTAAAGTGTCTCTTGCTGCCCACTTCTGCAGTTAACTGATTCCAAACAGCTGGGCTAGCCTAGAGAAAGTCTTCCTCTCGATGTGCTTAATTTGTAACTTTTGTGGGGGGGGGGGGCAATATCCCATTTTTAACAGCTTGTAGATATGACAGTTAAGTAGAAATGTGGCTCGGTCATTTAAAAGAAGACAGTTACACCACTGTAGAAGTTGGTAGTGATGAGTTTAGCATTCTGCAAGAAGATCACATCTGGAGATTTTGCAAAAAGTAGTTTGTATTTATATATTTTTGAGTTGGAAAGTAAAGTTACAAGAGGAAGCCCATATTCGATTTTTAGCTAAGGCATTACAAGCTGAAGGACTGAAGAGGAGTGACCATACTTTTTGTTGGTGGAGTGTTTTGCTATTAATATTGTCCATATGCATAACCAATGAAAAAGGTCAGAACCAAGGTGATCTCTAGGTACTTTTCTGTTACTAGTTATAGTGGGTTGCTATATATATTAGCAATAATTAGATTTGAGGATTTATGGATTTTTTTACAGGGTGCCAGATATCATGATATTAGATTTCAGAATATTGTTTAGGATCATATTTTAATTCAACCAATGGCATCAATCTGTACAACTAGTATCTAGTTTATATTGAATTGTTAAGGTGCTCTTACATGATTCAAGTAGTAACACATCTGCATAAAGATACAAGTTGAGGTGGGGCAGGTCAGTGGATATACTATTAATGTGTAGGGAAAAAGAATGGATACTTTTTGGACTCCTATGTTAATATAGTACCTTTAATCAAAAGGCAGATTCCTAGGTGTACTTTGGATGCTGTGTTTTAGAGGTAGCTTTGAAACTGCCTTCTGGTAGTCAGGCAAAAAATGAATTTGATAAATGCGTAAAGGAGTAAGTTATGATTTATTGTTTCAAATGGTCTTGCCATATCAAGAAATAGACCACCTGTTAGCTTTAATCATTCATATTGTTATAAATGATGCCACTAGATGTGTATAATGCTGTCATGGTCCTGAAAGAATTTCTAAAACTCAACTGTTTATCACAAAAAAATCCATATTTGTTTACGTGTTCCCAGAACTGTTTGGATACAAGCTTTTCAAATATTTTTGTTATAGAGCACAGGAATACCTATATTTCTTAGAGTTTGTGTTTCGAAGGAGAGAAACGATATGTGAGTGCTTAAAGACTGTGGTAAAAATGGAAGTGGTTAAGGAGTAGTTGAATATATGAGTGAGCGGTGCTGCTATAAAGGGAGCTGTCATTTTCATGAAGATTGGATATAGTTTTAAGAGCTTAGAGATGACTTGTTCACTTATGTCAAGAAGAGCTATTTGACTTCTTTAACAGTGATATATCTAAAATAAAATGGTCTGTAAGCTTCTAAGGCATATAGTTGGGAGGATTGAATTTGGGTATCCCATGTTCTGCTCTAAATTTTTAGGGGGGGTTCTGAATATGGATGTAGTTTTTGGTTAAGTAATTAATAGTGTCTGTTAGGAAGTATCAATAGTCTTTAGCAAAATTAATACTTGTATCATAGTTTTAATACTTTTTTAAAATCATATGATATAAATCTATCTTAAGGGAATAAATCTAAACCCTGTCAAAAATTAATTTATCTGATATGGCACTATGAACAAACATTTAAATAAGCTAATTAAATTCAGTCAACTATTATTTAAAGGACAGTTTACCTGTCACTTTTGTTTCACCTACATAATAATCAAAGCAGGGCTGGCCTTATGCCAGCTGAACAATATTTGTTCTAAATGGGCCTTGTTCTCATAAGGGGCACTGCACTAGGCTACAGCAGGGAGGTTAAAATTTAACCAGCCTAACAGGCAAGTCTGAGATGCTACAGTAAAGTGCAAGGCATTTTATTAGTTGTAGCCTTGTTCTAGAAGTATCTACAAGTCTTGTTAATGGGCCATACATTTCCCATAATGCAACGCACAAGTGGTTAGTCTAGTACTATTGCAGTTTTATACCATTTGTACAGCTCAATGTGTTACCTATGAATTTTCCCATAGTAGTCAGTTACTTTTTACTGAGTGCTCATCAGGGGTGTCAACCCAAAAAATGAGGTCCGATTAACAATCTGGTTTTGTGTATTGCTCCAGTTACTGACTCAGAAAACTATAAGACGAGGTTTAATTAGAAGACTGACAAAAGTACTGTGTTTTATTTTATTTTTTCTTGCTGACATCATTTATATGATTGTTTGCTACTGAATGCAGTTATAAAAAAAAAACTAATAATCTGTATAAACCAGTATGAGGACAAACAATAACAAGCCCTGACCTGCCCAACATGCTACTTAGTGGCTACTCTAAATTATCCCTGCATGTAGTCTTTACGGTTAACCTTGTGGCCTGGAATATGTATGGAAGTGATCTGTATGTAATAGTCCACTTAGTTTAACAGATAATTAAATAAATAAAATTTGCTATTCAGAAATAATTGTTATTCGAGTTGTGGCTAAGCAGTGCTCTGTGGAGAAGTCTGAGATGATGACGATGACTAAGATGATGATGATGATGATGATTATTAAGCATGCTGATGAAGTTTCTTGTGGTTCTGGGAAATACACTGTCTATAACAAAGTGCTAAAATTTAAGTTGGCAAAGGACCCTAGCATTTTAGGACATGAGCAGGTGCAGGAGATTGTTGGAAGCCCATGAAGGAACAAATAAGTAATATGTAGTGAGAATCTAGAATGTATCTTAGAAACCTTTAATGTTCTTTTTGCCCCCCCCCCCCCGATCTCTCCAAAACCATCAAGTTCACCCCCACCAATTCATTTGCCTCAGACTTAATGGCATGGGATCCAAGTACTGGAGAGTGTGATGAGTGAGATTTTACAAGTTTTAGTTTTTCATATAGCTTGCTTCAGAGAAGCATTGTCTGCTTAGTGTTGTCTGCAGCAACTCCCAAAGACACGAACATATGTGGACTAATTAAGTTAACAAAATATTGTTAGTCTATTTCTGTTTTAGCATGTTTTATTATAAAATATAAGCTGATCCATAAAGATATGATTTTGTTTTTGATATGCATCATATATTCCTGATACCCAATGTGAAGTAATCTTAAATCCAAGAGGCCAGCAGGTGGAGAGGGATTTTTGGAGGAAGATACCTCTTAACCTCTTAACACAAGAAATCTGGACAAAGCCAAAAATAAAGGGGGGCAAAGGCCCAAAAATAGGGACAGATTTTAAACATTGCTCTTACAAACTTAAATATTTGACAGAATAATGGGCATTCATTTTCTGAAGGATATGATATCTGGAAGTCAAATGTCTGTCATCGTTCAATGACATCAGTGCTGAATGATTTGCCAGAGAAGCACAATTCTTATCAGGAACAGATAAAAGACGAGGCAAAAATCTGAAAATTCTGCAAAAAATCTGGACAGTCAAGACTTATGGTGCGAATTTGGTAGGTAGGTCAGAGGAATCATCTTGGGGCCCCAACAAAATAGTCCAAGTTTTACCCTGCAGTTGTTAAGGCCATCACTTATCAAAGAGTATCACTCTGTTTAATGTGATACAAGGTTATAGTAATGCTAGAAGTGTTAAAACATTTTCTTAATAAAATGCCAGTGCTCTGTTTCTCTTTTATTTTATTTAGGTGCACTGGCAGACGTGTTAAATACCTAACAGGGTGTGTGCATAGCATGTTGCAATTATACTTCAAACGTGGGAATAAGGCAATCTTTTTGACCAATTTTCTCATTTTTGAAACGTGCTTAACAAGCTTTTGTTACATAGCCTTCAGCTCTGGTAAGAGTGGGTCTCATGCTGGGTAATGACAGCAGAAAGCAGACAGTGCCAGCTGGCAAAGAACAGTAGCAGGAGATAAAATAGCTTTAAAAGTGTCTAGATACTTCAAACTGCCACACGTCTAACAAAAAATTGTGGCTGAACAAAGTATTTAACAGATTTCAAAGCAGTTAATTCCGAATGACCTTTTGTTTATGCCTGTTGTCTAACTGTGCTAAAGTGTTTTACTGGCTTTCAAATGCTTTGCAGGACAGACTGTCATGCTCTTATACTTTTGTTCTGTAACTGATAATACATGGAGCAGACTAAAAAAAATAATTATGATTGTATGTCAATGATCATAACCCTAATTAGGAGTTCCTGAAATGGATGTCAAAATTCACCTCTCAAGGTTTGTTCTCAAGGTGAATTCCCTGCTATCCGTGTCTCATACCCATAAGTTGGTTATGATCAAAGACCAGATCATAATCCACTATTTTCATTAAGTCTTATGTTGACCTCTCTAAAGACTATGAGATCAGCAATGAGCAGATGAATACATTTTCTGTGCAGCTTCTTAAGTTGATGTAGTCAACTGAGATGGAAGCAACATTTTAGTGCAACAATACATTAAACTTTTTTACTTAACTATTTAACAGATTTCAAAGCAGTTAATTCCGAATGACCTTTTGTTTATGCCTGTTGTCTAACTGTGCTAAAGTGTTTTACTGGCTTTCAAATGCTTTGCAGGACAGACTGTAGGCTGTCAATGTGGGTACCCTTCCTCAACTGGAGACAAAGCAGCTACAGGCATTATAGAGTCCTCTAGGTCATCTTCTGCTGAATGACCTACATCACCCTGCAGAGAGATAGACATGGGCCTGGAGCCTGCTGGGTATCCAGCAAGGCAGGGTCACAATGTGTTGGGCACTATCACACCACATCCACTTCTGTTGTTGTTGTTGCTGTTTGTCTTTCGGCTTTTCCCAGTAAAGGGTCACCACAGCGGAACTCCGGTCCGCTAATGATTGGCGGTAGACTTTTACGAAACGCTGAGGTGCCAGCTCGACGCTCAACCTTCAACAAAGGCACACCCATTTATGCACGCATGTCTTTTGAATGCTACCCAACCAAGGGGAGGACATGCAGACTCCGGCACTGCATAAAATATGTGCATAAATGAAGAGAAACAAACAGCAAAGTGCAAATTAAAAAAAAGAAGATAACATCGACAAAATGAAAAGTAAAAACAATTATCAGTAACAGTTACTATACTGGGTGACAGTACAGACCCTACAGGAGTAAAATGCAGTTAAGTATGAATTCATAGAGCAAAAACAATAAGGAGACTTGGCAAAAGTGTATGTCACAAGAAATAAGACTGCATATTACCTAACTAGCCACCATGTTTAAGACATTGGCACAATCCATGAGTTGCAAGTAGTGTGATTGCAAGGAGCAATGCAGCTGGGCTGCACAAGCCCAGTGGACATGTAATGCACTACCTGGAGCAGTTGAGTAGCAGGTGGCAGATATTGCTTACCAAATGTTGACTTTAACATCACTGAGGAGACCTTGCTATGTATACCCTGTTACAGAATTCCAAAAGGAATACATGTGGGACAGCAAAACTCAGTGGTAATACCATGCCATACCCTGACATATGACAGCCACAGTGGAATGACAAATCAGATCATGGGAGCTGGAACCTTAGAGCCAGGGGAAGGGGGAGCCCCCCCCCCCACTTTTACAGCTGCAATACCTGTTGGGAATAATTAATGAAATGGAGTTTCCACGCGAACGTGGATTCACGCACAGAAGTTAAAGTAACTAAAACTAGCTGTTTTTGTTCTCTTAATGCTGTGTTACAGGAGTTATGCTGCTGCTGTTCTGTTGGTGCTGCCAAAGCCAGAGTCATACCGGTAAGGAGAGTTTGTTCTTTTATTTGCTGGAGTTATGCTGCTCCCGTGTGTGTGTGTGTGTGTGTGTGTGTGTGTGTGTGTGTGTGTGTGTGTGTGTGTGTGTGTGTGTGTGTGTGTGTGTGTGTGTGTGTGTGTGTGTGTGTAAAATGCCACAGTTAGGTATACCTGGTGGTTAGTGTTACTCAGGCTCAAACAAGAGCCTGAATTCTCTACCCATACCATCACTTGTGATTCAGGGAGTTGAGTCCATAGCACTCCACTGTCAAGCTTTTCACAGAATATTTGGCTCATACTTTTGGTCTGTTCCTCATACAATTTGTGTTTTTCTGGCAAATCAGTGAGAATAGAATTCACTAAATAATGATAGCTCTTTAAGTTTCAGTCTTCCTATCTTTCAGGAAACACACGGTAACACAAAACACTTTATTTTAGCAACTTTCTAACATTATACAAGCAATATTTAAAATGTGTCAAGTGGATTTTACAAGGACCTGAGAGCTTCAGTGGAAGAGAAGTTTAACGCTACTTATGTTTAGTTGTTTGCATTGTTTGAAGCACAACAGGTAGCATACTTGCTTTCGATGCAGAAGGCAGTGGGTTCTACTCCTACAGTATACAGATGGATCACTGATACTGTACTGTATTGTACTTTAATAGGAGTGGATGCTGCAGTCCTATGAATGTCCTCCTTTGTAGGAGTTACCTAGTAACTATGAACCCGTTATCAGTTTGCCATCCATTCCACATTGCAAAATTACTAGCTTATCAATTTTTAATATAGCATAGGCAATTTATTCTTTAAGGGCAACATGCACTTTATTTGTAGATGAAACAATAAAATATAAAGTTGTTTGCTATAGCAACCTCTTCATTAGTTACAGATCCCTTTAATGTGGAATTATTTAGATGACTTACTTCTGCAGAGATTTTGCATATTTACTGATATTGGTGGATTGTAATTACAGATGTTTGAGTGGCTTTTTATGGTTGGAATTTTCTGAAATGGGTAGTTTTGTCATTATTGGTTCATACATTTTGTTTCATTGCTTACAAGAAGACTGTTCCAAACTACAAATTTAAAACACATTCTAACAAGTGGTGCTGTATTATACAAGGAATATAATTTAATACAATCAGGAAGGTGAATCAAAGAACGTATTCATGTATGCTTGCTCACAGGACGCAGGAGATCAAAATAGGGGAAGAGACTAGTCACCAATAGTATCCCCCAGAGTTCGGTGCTGAGACTTTTTCTTTTTGGCATATACATCTCAAAAGTAAAAGGAAATACCAAAGGGCTTTGGCCGACTAAGTTTGAGATGACTGCAAGCTAGGAGCAGTTACTGAATCCCCGAATGACTTAACCATCGTGCAGGAAGGTTTGTCCCAAACAATAGCTGGTGCCAGAATCATGAATTGAAACTAAACACCAAGAAATACATTACTTTTGGAAGTCATCTACTCCAGGGAACTGCCAAATTGACAATTCCTGCTGAGAATTGACCCAGTTATTTGGCATTTGGAAACTTGTGTGTACAGTGACCTAACATTTGACCAACATGTGCCCAGAGTCTTAAGAAAGTCTTTATGTATTGCACAGCTTATAAATAACTTGATTGTGACTAGATCTAGAGATATTATTGTTCCCCCCTTTACAAAGCCCTCATTAGGTCAATCATTTTGTCTAATGCCCACTTTGGCATGTATCTATCCAGACCCATGCAACAATTGGAATACCCACAGAGATACCTTACTAAAATGATACAAGTCATAAGCACCTCAAAGATTTATCACTATACTCAGCATCCTACAGAGTGCATAGAGGTGACGTGTCTGGCATACATGGCATCCTCTGACCTAATACAGATGGACCTACTGAACATCAGCAAGTCAAATGGCATCAGAAATACTCAGTCCCTGTATCTAAACTGAATGTTGTGGAGAGATGTATCTATATATATATATATATATATATATATATATATATATATATATATATGTGTATATATCTAGAACAGACTATCCATTCAAGTAAAACAAAGCTCATCCCTGTCCATATTCAAATGCAACTTGGATCTAAGGATGGGTAATAGAAAATGTACTCCAGGATTGCCCCTTGTGCCACTAATGGATAGAGGAAGTTTCTAAATGCTGCATCCCTTACATGGGTCCCCTCAAATTATCTATAATGTGATCATATGTATTCTCACTAGGGCTAATATACAATTATCAGCCATGGGATAGGTAAGACCAATCAGGAAATGTTAATTCAAGCACCAAAATGGAAATTGGCTAAGCTTAAAATGTCCTCCAAGTGAACCTATGTTGGGGTAGTAAATAGTTTTCAGAAATTGCCCTTTTTAGATCATTAAGTGCCCCTGTCACCCTCCACCCCCCAGTCTTCAACAACTTCCAGCGCCTCTGAATTAGATGTAATTGGTGATGCCCAGGATTGTGCTGGTACACTCACTCACAACTACGTCTGCCTCAGTATGATACTGCTGGGAATTTATTGTAGTAGAAGAGACAGGAGAAAAGTTATCTTTCAGTTATATGTTATGTGCTACATAAAGCAAAGCTGTAAGCAGTGGTGAAAAGTTTTAGTAGCACATGAACATGAACAGTGAAACAGGTAATTAACAGATAAGCAACTATAACACCAACAGCATATACAAATCCTGACACCTGGGCATTCATGACTCCACAGTCATATCAGCCTAGTTTTATACATCTCATCAGGTGTTGAAAACTGAAAAAGGAAAAATCTCTACGAACACCAAAAACTTCATATCGTCAAAAAGAATGCCTACCTATGTATAAGCAATCATTAGTTACTTATACCTATTGTGGGGCTCTGTCCCCCTCTCCCTAACCTCTTCTTCCTACTGGTGAAGAAGATCAGTATGGTGCCTCTTCATATTTCTTTAATGATACCAGAACTGCTCACCAAAGTATAAGATGCCTGTGGCATTACCCATCACACTAGCAAGACAGTTCCAGCAATACACTTTGTAGCAGATCCTCAGTAGGTGCACATGTAGTAGCCAATGCAAGAGGATGAGAAATACCCTAATCTCAATCATACATCATCATAGCTGGATCCAGTATTAGGTGACCTAGGCAGCTTCTAAGGGACCACTGACCCCTGGGGGTGGGGGGGGTGAGGCTGCCATAACATTTAATTTAATTAAACAATAACAAAAAATTCTTACATTTCTTCTTTAAGGATGCATTATCTTCCTCTTGCTTCTGTGGTCTCTTTGTGCATGCATCTTTAGGAGCACAATGCACACGTCCGTGTAACATGCAAGATTTGATTTCTTAAACATGCATTGGAGCCGGAACTGCTGCTTTCTCAAATGCACATTGGAGATGGAACTGCTGCTTTCTCAAATGCATGTTGGAGATGGAATTTCTTCTTTCCTTTTTGGATTTAGAACATGCGTTGTAACATTACATCTGCATGGAGTTGCTGCCATCTGTTTTAGAATCATGGAACTGAAGAACTGCTGATTGGCAACAAATACAAGTGTTCCCTTTGGGAGTAGGCAGAAGGTGTGTGCGTGTGTAAAATGCCCTAGTTAGGGATGGCAAGTCAGCTAATAAGCTTGCAAAGGATCAAACCGTGTACCTTGTCTACAGGAGGCGAGCCTTAATCCACTACTCCAACTACCAGACTGTGCACTTAGTCATCAGAGTTGATTAAAATGTACTGAAATGGGTAATTTTGTCATTTATTTGTTCATACATTTTGTTTTACTGCTGAATGGAAAACATGTTCAAAACTACAGGTGTGCATTTTCAATGCATTTTCCAGGAATGTGGGTATCAAGGTAGGAGAAGTTTTGCTATTGCTCATGCTTTGTCTGTTTTCAATGTGCAACTGTTTTGTTTAGCAAATGGCCATCACTTGCAAGCAGTGTTAATAGCACAATAAGTAGCATATCTGTCTTTGGTGCAGATGGCTGTGGGTTCTACTGCCACACCATGTATATAGATTGTTAATTCTGCAGTGGACTTTAAGAGGGGGATGTCCTGCACTCCTGAGTGTTCTTTGGATGCGATGTTAAACTAAGGCCCTATTAGTCCGTGTTGATGGCAGGTGCTGTGATATCTTTTACATCCACCTGAGTGATCAAAAAGAGTAGGGGAAGTTCCCCAGTGCCCTGGCCAAATTTCCCCAGTAGTATAAGTACCACCAACAGTCTTCCCTGAAAAGACAATACTGTTTTAGCGGGACTAATCTGGTCAACAAAAAGATAAGTAAATTCATAGATGTTTACTAGGCTAATGACCACAAGGGCATTTTAAAGCCTAGCAATGCATCCCAAATCTCTGACAAGTTCTGATACCCTTGATAAGTGTAAACATGGGCCTGGGAGATGAACTATTTACAGGTTACCTGTGTCCATTAGAGACATAGGTGCCAAACCAGGGATGAATTTCTGGTTTTCCATCCAATTGTCCAAGTTGCACTTGAACTGGGTATGGGAGGAACTCTACGTCACATGGATGGGGAGTTTTAAATTAAATCCATATCTTTGTGAGAGGAACTCTACATCACATGGATGGGGAGTTTTAAATTAAATCCATATCTCTGTGGGAGGAACTCTACATCACATGGATGGGGAGTTTTAAATTAAATCAATATCTCTGTTTTTATTTCAAAAGTAAAGAAGAAAATAGTACGACAGTTTTGAGCAGCGTTTATGATAATTGGTGGAAAAGAGACAAGTGATGGTACACCAGAATGATTGGGGAGGGGGGGGGGTTGGTCCGTTACCCTGCCTGACGCCACATTTCAGCATGATCCAACTTTCTGCACCATGTCGGAGTCATTGCAGTCCCAGCCTCTTCAGAAGCCATAGCCATTTTACAGATTGATTTCAACAGGAAAATATCAATTCACATTGTAAGAGCCACGTGATGTGCAGCAAGGCAGAGCGGCATAGCCCAGTGCTACCACAGAGTTGTGTGACAACAACAGACCTAGCCAAAGGAAGGACTTAGGCATGTTAGACAAAGTCCCTATATATAATGTTGGTGGCTAGTAGGATACCATCCCTAGAGGTCATGACAAAGTGTCAAGAATCCCATAGCCCCACTGAAGTGGCAGATTTGCCAACACATGTGCAAACCAGTTTGTAGCCTTTAATATGTGTGTGCACTTACAGGCATAAGCCTCATTGCACAGTCTGGGACCAGTACATGGTAATCATAAGAATTGACAAGACTTGCAATGCTGAGTCCTAAGACATGGAGATGGAATTACTGAAGATTCAGACTTACATATACTATGTCTAAGATTGCAATTTCTCTGAATATTTGCTTTTCTCAGAGATATGTGGATCGCTGAGTTGGTATATACAAATTCACCTCTCCCCCAACACACACATCTGGACTGCTGAGTGGCTTAACCTTCTGCAATCTGTATGCCTATAAGTTTAAATGAAAAAGGTGATATTAGAAATTCATTCTTTCCCTGTATATTCAATCTTTATTTTTAAATAGTAATTGGGAATGCCACACTATGAGTACTGACATTTCAAAAGGTACCTCAGGTGTAAGTAACACTAAATGTGCAATTTAGAGACATTTACTCTAAAATTTCTCATTAGCATAATGGCTGTACTATGTGCTCAAAAATAGCACTATGTTAACAACCACCACCATTGCAAAATTCATTGCACTATTTATTTGTCTATTGTAAAATCAGCAAGTACTAGATAAAATAATAATAATTTAATAATAATATGATTTTCAGAGTGAAGAATGGTTCTTCATCTACTGAGGTAAGAGTACACAGCTTTTGTAAAATGTTTTATGATAGGAGGTTAGACCACCAGCAGCCTGCTGACAACGGGATGGGGAGCAGAGGAGGAGCTGTGATGGATCTCTGCATTAAGTAACTACACATGCCTATAGATTACAGAAGTGTTGGACATCAGCTGTAGTAATGGTACAGAGGCCAGTGGTAGGTGAAGAGTGGGAATAAATAAGTGTATGATCTTTTTATTGCTGGTGGGGTAGTAGAACCCCACAAACTGTTCTTAGGGGGATGGGAAGAACAGGGAGAGCTACAATGGATCTCTGCATACAGTTTGCAGAAGTGTTGGACATTTTCTATGGTAATGGTATACAGGTGTATGATCTTTTTACTATTGGTGGGGTAGCTTCACAGCAACCTGCTGTCAAGAGGATGGGAAGCCCAATGTGTTTCTGACATAATGAATGACAAAAGATAGGGTATCCCACAAGATCTGTGGTTCTGTGAGGTGGACTATGTCCCCTAGTAGGTAGCTGAGATGAAGAGGATGTGTTTCAATGCACAAACTCTGCATCAGTGGATCAGGTTTGGTAAATAATGGATAGGGTGGGGTGGGGGAGGCACAGTGGATAACCTGTACAGGGCATGGATGAATATGTAGGACACACAGTGGTTGAACTTTGCTGAGCAGAGGTTAGTTAGGCTGATAATGTAAATATCACAACATAGTTTGTCTCCATGTTTCCCTCCTGGATTGCTATGTGAAAATGTCCACTGATACTGGAGTACTTTCGGTGTGGCACCTTATGTGTCTGCTGCTGCCACATGGATGCATGACTGCCACAGATGGCAGTGCACATACTTTCTGCACATACACTGACTGTAGGTGTACATTTACATTTACAGTTACAAACATGCCACCAAAAGCACAGAAGCACATTAGAAGTTGTACCAGACAGAAACCAATGTGCTACTGCAGGCTGCCCATAATTACCGATGGTGGGTTGTGAGCACTCAGGGATGTACATGGTATGAGCTGATTGAGGATGGTAGTGTAGTTGGTGGCCACCAATGCAATGTGTATTGCATGTCAGCCATGCTGTATGAGTTGCACATTGGTGTTGTCAGCCATGGCTGCAGGGCATATCAGTATCAGCAATAATATGTAATAAAACTCCTAGGGGTCATTATCGATGATGAACTCAAGTTCAACCTACACATACTCCAATGTATAAAAAAAAAAAAAACAGAAACTAGGTCTGCTATATTGGAACAAAAAATTCCTAACCCCTGAATCTAGACTTACCCTGGGCCAAGCACTCCTCCTCCCCTCCCTCTTATACACCGCCCCTGTTCTTACCAGTATCCAGGCCTCCACTCTAAACAAACTGCAACAGACTTACCATAAAATAGCCAGATTCATTACTAACTCCCCATACAACTCACACCACTGCATTTCTTTAAACTCTCTTCAATGGCTTGAACTTCCCCAGTTTCTGCTATCTTATCAATTTCATATGCTATACTCTATTCTTTATAAACCCTCCTTCTGTCCATCTCTATCTTCTAATCTCAATCTACATCCCATCCCGGACCCTCCATACTTCTAACCAACAATTACTTGATATCTACCACCCAAAAAGGTCAGTAGGCAAACTACTCTACAAACACTCCCTTGCCCATGCTTGGAACAAACTTCCCCTTGACTTACGTTCAATCTCCCACACTTCACACTTTAAAAATGAACTAAAAGCTTATTTTCTCAATTCCAGCACCTGCCCTTGCCATGACCCTACCTAGTCTTCCTTCCCTTTATGTACCCTCAAAAGGACCATACTTAGTACCTCAC
Organism: Protopterus annectens; assembly: GCF_019279795.1. Taxonomy (NCBI): domain Eukaryota; kingdom Metazoa; phylum Chordata; order Ceratodontiformes; family Protopteridae; genus Protopterus; species Protopterus annectens. The sequence continues at coordinate 1,009,474,935 of NC_056748.1, read as the reverse complement.
TACACTTCTCTTTCCAATGTGTCTACTATGCATTTGCACAATTTTATGCAAACAAAAAATGTTTATTGTTGACCTATTGGACTATATCAATGTAAAATTGTTACTTAGCTTCTTTTTAATGCAACTTTAACTTTATGCATGTAACCCAACATATGTGAATAATTTTGCTATAACTGCTATTATATCAATATTGTTTAAAATTGTACTTGTTTTAAAATGTATTACTGGAGCTTTTCTCCTCGGGTCTCCACTGAAAATGAGCCACAAGCCCAGTTGGACAAAAATGGTTAACAAATGTCAATAAATAAATAAATAAATAATATGTCCCTGTAGGAAGTCACCCTGCACAAACTACTGGTGTAGATCATGCCAGGTGTGGTAATCTTGGGAACTTCCTGTACAGTGTAAAGACATGCTGTATATAATACTCTAAACATTGCACACCACCTGGCAGTTGATGGAACAGAAACCCTACTAGTTGATATATAGCACCTAGGCCAACAGAGAAATGGATGGGCTGTTTGATATAACACCTGCTTAAAGGCACTTCCCTTCTCTGTGGTCCATGGGAATCATACATGCTCCTCCACATGCTGTAGCCTAAAGTCAAGTAACTGGTGTGCCATTCATGAGGCGGATGCCCATGGTGCACCCACTATGTCTGCTGATAGTCATTGAAAGGCCCTGTATCAAGGATAGTCAATGCTACTTCTACCTTAGTGACCAAAAGGAATAATATTTCATATATGTTATGGGATTCCATGTAAGGAGACCACATGTTTATAAGCTCTCCTGTGATGTATTTGCTCATATAACAGATTTTGGCTATGTCTCTGTCAGGTAGGTGATGGTATGTTCAATGCAGTCAGATCTGTTTGCAGTGTGGAAGGCAATGATATGCACCATCACAGATACTGTCTGCAAGAATGGCAGACATATACTGTTTGACTAAGATGAATGCTAACTCTTATCATCTTAGCATCATTTCTGTCTCTGGTTGCCAAAAATAATGGTTTATAGCCTGTGGGGTGGCAACAGAGAGATACATTCCTGAATATAGCCCAGGAGATCATCGTCCAGTTAGCAGCTCAAATATCTGAAGGGAAGGATGGGTGTGCCCATCCTAGGGAGTGACCAATGGGAGGGCCATGTGTTTAGGGCACACTAAGCAGTTAGACTTCCCTTGTGGAAGGCAACAGCAGTCCTATGACAGGACAAGCTATCATCTCACCTACCCATCACATTAGGAGTGCCCCAGGGCTCGATACTAAGACCCCTTCTTTTCTCCATCTTTATCAACGGCCTTCATTCAGTCATCCCAGATGCTACCTGCATTCAATATGCAGATGACTCCACCTTGATTTGTTCTGACACCTCACCAGCTACTTTATTCACATTAACCCAAAGTACCTTCAATACAGTGGAAAAATGGCTCTCTAATCAACATCTAATCCTAAACCCCAACAAAAATAAGTTGCTCCTCTTCTCCCCCATATGCAGGACCCCCCTGCCAGCCTTCAACATAACTGCTAACAATGCCACTATCATCTCCCCAGAAGCCCAAACTAAACTACTGAGTGTCATAGTTGATAACAACCTGAAGTTTGATGTGCATACCAATCAAACTATCAAAACCATTAATAAAAAAACTTGGCTCTCTTTACAGAATCAAACCTTTCCTTACGCCACTTGCTAGAACTGCAATTGCCCGTTCCCATCTGCTATCAACTCTTCTCTATGCCTCACCTCTATTCTCCTACTTAAACAAAACTTATCTTAATAAACTATCATCCTGCTATAACGACATTGCCAGATTTGTTACTGGCACAGCTTATCGGACACACCACTGTCACAACCTAAATCGCCTAGGATGGCTTGAACTGCCAAGCCTACTACGAGCTAATAGTGGCACACAAAGTCCTTTACCAACCAGAAAATACACCTGCACTAAAAAATATTATCAGCCCCTACACCAGCACCCAGCCACTGCAATCATCCACTAGACTCCTAGTTCAAACATACAAATCCAACTACTCAGCTGGCAACTCTCAGTTTGCCAACTCTGTTGGAAAAATATTGACTGAAAATACTGACTTGACCCTAGAACCCTCACTAACTCAATTCAAAAACAAACTCAAGAAATACTTCAAAACTCATTGGTTATGTCCTTGCACTAACCCCGACTAGTGACCTCTCTATTTCTTAGGTACCTTACCTTCAACTACTTCTAACTTTTTTCTACCACTCCATTTCAGGAAGGGTCAATTGTATAACTGCTGCTCAGTGTGTCTTAAACCTGAATGTAATGTTATGTATATTTAACTTTGAAAATAATGTTATGTTTTGTAAAGTGTTTTATAATAAGTTAGTACTATATGTGCTAAATGCTGGTATTGCTTATGACTGTAATCTGCTTGAAACTAGCATTTACTAAGTGTTCAATGTGTATTATCATGGAGCTTTTCCCCCCGGGCCTCCGCTGAAAATGGACATGTATCCAGTCAGACTATCCTGGTCAACAAATGTAAATTAAAATAAATAAATAAATAAATGCTATCTCAGGATGTTTGATTCCCCTTGCTCGCCCCAACGTTAATCAGAGAAATCCATGAGAATAAATGAATGATAGATAGGACTAGCAAAAGAGGAGAGGGGAGGAGAGATAGCAGGATCAGCTGATGTTCAGTTGCATGGACAAAAGTAGGCCGAAGAAAAAGTAATTAAAAATCACGGGCCACTGTTAGCCACTGTAAAATATTTATACATTTCTTGATTACTCGACCATGTTTTTTACCCTCATTTGCAGTCACATTTGTACTTGTTACCACAATATTGCTCACTTTCATGTCATTATAACATCAAGCATATAAGATGCTGATTATACAATTCTGCCATGTTACATGATGGCGCTATCTCTGTCTCTAACTCAGCCCCACCCTGCACAACACAACTCACCATGCAATCTTGCCTAATGCATTGTGCTTTTTTTCTGAATTCCAGCACTGTTTTCTACTTTATTAAAGAAACACTGCTCTCATCAAGTTACCACTAAGCTGATCCACTGTTAAATTATACAATTATTCTTCTTGTCTAATAAGTTGTAGTGTTGTCAGATTGATGATGGCACAATACATTATTTGATAAATGCATTATGGATATATACTGTATTGTATTAACCTCGTGTACTGGACACCTTTAATAGTGGTGACAATAAGCTCAATTAAACTGGATCACTCTGTGACTGTAGTCTGTGTCAAAGATAATGAGAAAGCCAGGATTTTATTTTAGTTCAGTATATTCATTCTTAAAATAACTTTCAGTTCCTAACTATAAAATCAGTATTTTTGAATTCCCCAATATGTATAGCCTGAAATTTGCCAAATAACTAATTTCAAGATAAATGGGTACCCTGACCCAGCTATATGTCTCATTACTTAAATTTCAAGAAGAATAAATACATGTATTCCTGATATAGCCATAATCATTATGCAAGCAAAGCAACAATTGCTTTCTCCTTAACATAACTTAAAAGCTTACTGCTTGATGGGAAAATCAGAACAGGCAGAACAGATAGCTTTAAAACAACGAAAAAATACCAGTAACAACCTAAACAGTAGAAACAACAAAAAGGTTAGCTAAACAGTGAAAACAGCAATAAAATTAGATTTTACAGGCACAGTATAGCAGGCAATTGTAATAGAACAGTATAGTTTAGCACACAATAAATAAATACAGTATAGAAGTAGGTGGCAGGCAATAAAAAGTGCAGTAAATAGTATAAATAAAAAAAAACAAGCAACTTATTTTTTGGAAGCTCAGCCACCTCTAGTCATCTGGTATCTCAGCTCAGAGTTGTGGCTGGTAGCCCACCTCAGTTCAGCTTGGTACAAACAAGCAGAAATCTGCTCAGATGCAGGGCCTAAACACCAGAAGCTAAAACTTGAAAAAAAAAAACTCTTAACAAAATTCAAAAGGACCAATGACGATGCTTATTCCAAGCCCTAGACTGGCCTCCCTTTATCAGTTAGGTACGAATCAGACACAATTCTCTCACAAAAGTGCAGCTAGGCCCCTTCCAATTCATGATGGTCTGGCCCCTGACATTAAAGCCCTTTTGTAAGTTCATTAGATCGGTGGACAAATTTTTAATTCTTTCAAAAGTCTCTTAATCCTCATTCCCTGGGATTTAACAACATTCTTGTTTTGTGATTTGAGGGTGCATGCTGCTATTGTGTAGCAGCATGTTTATTCAAGAGGGTTTCCTAAAGAGATTGTTAGTCAAAGTACCTTTCTCCAGATCTTTCATTATGGTGGGGGTCCAGAAAGTTAACTGCTATTTTGCTGCAGTTACACAGTCGTTGATTAATGAGGTTAAAAAAATCTTTCAGCATGGATTCTTCTCCTTCCCATATGATAAAAATGTCATCTATAAAGTGTGGATAACATTTGATGGAATCCATGTACTTACCTTGAAACACTGTCTCCTCCTATTTCCCAAGGGCTACATTAACCAAGCTGGGTGCTGTGGCTACACCCATGGCTATGGTAGTGGTCTGTCTGTAGAACCAACCATGAAAAATCAAATAATTGTTACTGAGGAGTATGTGCAAAAGCTTACCCAGGATCTCAGTCTTTCCAGGGAGGGCTACCCTGTCTTTCAGGTATGATTTAGTGGTAGCCTGAATGCACTATTGATGTGGAAGTACCATATACAGTGTTTCCACATCTATGGTTACCAAGATAGTGCTGTATCTGATGGGAATGCATTTAATCTTTTTAAGTAAATCCAAAGTGTTTAATATAAAGGATTTATTTCTTAATGTGAGTGGTTTGATCTGAACTTTAAGGAATATTAAGATGGATTCTGTTATCGACCCACCACTGGCCACAACATGTCTATATGGGGGATCAACTACATTACTGTGTGGCTTTAGGATTCTGAAGAAAATGGGGATCTTTGTGTGGGCTATGGTAAAAACTTCAAACTGCTTTGCACTTAATAGATCATCCTCATGCATCATTCTAAGTTCTTCATGGATATTATTGCAAGCCATTTGCACTCTGCCTACGTCTTTTTTGTCATAATACTTTTTATTGCTTTTGATCTTGTTAACATAACCTCCACCATTTAAAACACCCCCCATTTTGACATACCCAGATTAGGTGTATTTGACCTCCATCTCCACCATTTAAAACAACTGGCTATTTTGACCCCTACACTCACAAAGCCCTTATAACCAGGCCAGAGCTCACTGTGAATCCATTAAGATTTGACTGCAAGAACAGTCATGCATCTGTGAAGACTAAATAAAACATTTTTTCTAAAAACTGCACCAGTTGCCTTATTCCTCTGGAGAGGAGGGGTAAATAAGTCATCTATGGTCAGCCATGAGTTAGACTTGCTTGCACCCTAATCTAAGTCTTGTTTTGTTTGTCATGAAATCCAGGTCACAGCATTACAGGTAGGATATCAGAAGCTGTGCTCAATGAGTGGATGTTTGGTATTCCCTTTTCCTGATTCAGACCAAAGAGTAAAAAAGGTCACACAGACAAACCAGCTAGTAAAAACTACAAGAAAAACATAACCAAGCTACAGTTTTCACTGTGTTACAACTTAAACATTCTGTAATACAGGTGCATGGTATACATGCATATGATCCCTTAAGGACATCAAGTGTTTCAGCTGTATGACTTCCAAATGTCCATGACTTTATACTTTTTCTTTTTAAGTCTTTACACATGCATTCAGGCCAATAAAGCCAAACCCCAATGGCTGTGGACGTGCATGTTTTGGCCTTCTTATGACCTTGTCAGCACAGTATAAGAGGACTGGTGGGCTATACTTTAGAAACACAGGGTCTTTAGACCCAGCTGAAGTCTATAAACTTTAAGGTATCCAAAAACAGCCATAAAAGCACAAAAGTAATAGTAATAAATGACTGTAGAAACCAGGATCCACCACTCAAATAATTTAATGAAACCTCTAGCGCCTCAGCAATAACCTTCCAATACCTCCTTGGAAGGCTATTGTCGAGGCGCTAGAGGTTTCATTTGATTTCATAGCAGTAAAATATCTAATTGAGGATTAATTTTTCGGTATTTCAAAAATCCACAAATCATTGGTGGATACAGCTTATAGGCTAAAAGTGACCTTTGCGGGACCAAATGCAACATGGCTTTCATTGTTTATGAGTTTAAGAACTGTTTTATGGATAAAAAAACATATGCTACATGATTTGTAGCACTTTTCAGAAGAGGTATGTGGATTACATTTAAGGGATAATGTTTTGCTAACGGCAGATGTTTGTGATTTATTTTCTTGCATTCTATATTCTTTGGGGTTATAATAGTTTGGTTTAGCTGTACTAAAAAAAAACATTTTTTTCCAAGTAAAAAAGTAACTATACTGATAAGCTGTATATATTTGTTTTTTAAATAAAAAATTCAAGTTTGTTGAAGGTAATTACTTCTACCAGAAAAAAAGGAGTGAAGATCGGTGCCAGATGTGCTCTGGTATATGCCAGTATTACTATGTAAATATGATACATGCAGATTATCACAGTAATCAAATTTGCAACCAGAGTAACTACATACCAGGTGTCGGCGATTCAGAGGTACACCTATTATGAATGCAATGGCTTTGAAATACTGCTGCCTACATAATGTGCAGATGATGGTAAAATAACATGGCATTGAACAACATTAGAGAATTGCACTAATGGTACATTATAGTCCTGGATTTGTACCCCATCTGGGATAACAATGACAGGGTTACTCTGCTGCTTAAGCCCTGTGATGAAGTGTTAACAACAACATTAGTAAAATGAGTGTAATGACAAGTGCAAATAAAGGTAAACAATATGGCAATATGATTCATAAATGTATATATTTTACCCAGTCAGAGTTGCCGATCCCTATAAAACCTTGGTGTCACAATAATAACATGCACAGGTGGTCACCACTTTACTAACCATATTTATGCAACCAGTTCTTCTTACTGCTAAAAGTCATGGAGGAGCACCTTTGGGAATGCCAAGTCATCTATCCATGCCTAATTTACCATACTCTCCATGGCACAGAATTAGTGGTCCAATGCCATGTGGATAGAAGCACTATGCACGAGATGGTCAAGATGTGTCACTCTCATATGCAACCTAGTGGGATGTATGCAGTATTCATCCCTACCAACGTATGTGTGCCTTTCAAAATTCTGGTGACAGGGATCCCACAGTGACTAATGCGGGACATGGAGGGCGTATCCCAAGAATTTGCTTCCTGGATACCGCAACAGTTCTCCAGTGCCATGCTACAGTATGTGGGGGAGCATAAGTGGTTTCTGCACACTGTAGAGGAGAGAAGCAGCACTGTGTGGGCATTTTGTAACACAGCCCAGTTCCTTGCGGTAATGGGAGTCACTTATTGCACCCATATTGCAATCTAGGCCTTACCCGCAGATCAAAGTAATGGTATATCAACAGCAAGGGGTTCCACTCCATCAACTGCCAGATGGTCTACAATACACAGTGTATAATATACAATGTATCACCAAGCAACCCAAGCAATACCCATGATTCCAACTTCTGGCATAAATGACTTATATATCAGTGATTTGTGAAGGTAATTTTCTACAGGCCCATTTTACTGGTGATGTCCAATATGTCCTGGAGCCATGGCTAATGACACAGATAAGAAGCCCACAGATTATGCATGGAGTATCATTCTCTCACATACCTGAATTATTTCTGAGAATGTGCTGCTCAGACTGCTGAAGGCCTGCTTCCCCTGTCTAAATGTCACTGATTGCGCCCTGTAGAATGACCCACAAAAATGCAGTAAAATATTTAAAGTATGTGCATGATTACACAATATGTTGCTGTATAAGCAGATCCATAAGGGAAGAGACATTTCAAAAGAGGAAGTCCATAGCAGAAGAAGTGCCAGATGAGGAGCCTGTGGAGGAACCAGCTGCAGGGGATAACTATGTAAGGCAGCAATGAGCACAGTATGTTATGGTACTGGATTAGAGGCAGGACCTGGTTCATAACTATGGACCACATTAAGCATAGCATGCAACACTAAAAATGATGTATCCTATAATGGTTCAGACTGTGGTATAGCATGCATAGACTAGCCAACTGTGCATTAGAGAAAGTCTACACAGGTAACAGAGTACTGACAGCAGGACTCAGCTGTCATTATACACTGGTTTTGGCAATGAACAGTGGTTGGAGGGTTGGGGGTGCAGATTAATGCTGTGTGCGACAGTGTGAGTCATTGACATGGAATATAGTAAAATGTGGAGAGTTAGTAGGGAGGGGATGGTGCCTCATTTGCTGGGTGACTGGTTAATGGTAGGTAGTGCTGGTGTGTGTGTGCATGGACATATTTCCAGCAGATGATACAGGACAGTCCTGAGGTCCAATAGATAGGTCTGGGGTACCTGAAGATCTATGCACTTACAGTGTACATCCCCAGTCTATGTGGTATACCCTCTCCTTTGACTACAGGTGTATTCCACTGCATTCACAGAGGATGGAGTGCTCCATAAGAATGGATGGCAAGATGTGCCATAAGTGGTGTCAGTATGAACACCCAATCTGCTTCTGCTTCCATGGCATCCAGCAGTGATCTCAACAATGGGTATGGAATTTGTGTTGCTGTGTGCTTTAGACCATGCCCTTCACTTCCTTTGGTCTGCATTTCCACCAGAGGTGGAGGTGGGCCTGCTATGGCCATGATGGGCAGCCACATGTGGACATCTACAGCATTCATACTTCCTATGCTGCTCTCCACAATGCTGCACATATTGTCCACTCACTTTTGCAGGTTTTCACACAGACCACATACAACCCCAACCAGCTCAGCTATGACTGCACTAGTCTCTGCCTGTCCCTGTCTAATGGCTTTACACAAAAGTTGAGTAGTGGTCATACAAACACTTAGAACATGAGGGGGTGTACCCATGGTATTGCCAACCAGTAGGACCTCCTTATGCTCAATGGAGCCAACAGCTGTGGTGTCAGGACTGCCAGGCCAAGGAAAACCTGATTTAAAATAGTTATGCATTTGTTTTTCTTCACTCATTCTTTGCCATAGAGTAGGAAAGTGTGAATACAAAAGGACATGTAAGAGCATGGAATCTATTTTACTGTAATTTTTTTAAGTGCTTGCATCAGCTGTGCTAGAAGGTCATAACATGAAATCACAGTTCACATTAAAGAGCTAGCTGCAAAAAGAAAGTAGACATTAAAATATGGATATGTTGACATCCTGTGCATTGGTGCTCCATATTTTCTCTGGGCTGGTGTCGTTCAACCTTGTACTTTACAGACGGTATTTAAAATATTTAAACAAACGCTGATGTAATATCTTCTTCAAGAGGAAACGACGTACTGAAGCCTAAGATCACAACCAGGGAATTAAAATGTATAAAAATGTAAGCTGGTCTTTGTTCTTATTTTGTCTTTCTTGGAATGATATGGCAACACATGTGTGGAAAAGGTCTGTCTGTATATTTTTAATATTTCTCTAGCTCAGATTTGTCAGAGCCAGTATTTCCCAGTAAGAGTTGGAGAGACAAGAAGTCTTGTCATCTGTAAGTGAGATTTTTCTATACATACTCTGTTTAGTGTAAATATTATTTTATTGCATCATGTGCACTCTCAATCCATTGTATATCTAACCTGCAACCAAACTGCACTGCTAGCATATTGCTTAAGTAAAGCTTATTCACTTTTAAGCTTTTGTGGTTGTTTATTATTATATATGTATTATTGCTCTTTATCATCTGAAAAAGCTAGTTAGCATTTACCACTGGTCAACATGTGGCTCCCCTTTCTATTTTAGTGTAGACCATTTAGTCCTACCAGTGAAAATCTTCATAGGTATGTTTTCATATATGGCTTAAGCAAAATCAGCAGGTAACAAGAGGCTTCCTGCCACTTCCAGAATTATATCTGTACTATTGTGCCAGGAAGAAAACTATGAAGAACTGGATAATTCTACCAGTCTTCCCTGGGAAGTGTGTGTGTGTGTGTGTGTGTGTGTGTGTGTGTGTGTGTGTGTGTGTGTGTGTGTGTGTGTGTGTGTGTGTGTAAATAATAATTTGTGTGAAAGACAGTTACCATGGGTAAAGGTCACCACTGTTCACAGTGAGAGACACAGTGGTGAGAATGGCCAGAGTGATAGGTCAAGGACTCATTTCTGAAGGTGGCCTGTGTGCAGTCTAATTTCGGGTAGATGTTGAAAGCTCATGCCCAGGACTGAGGTGCATATTCCCTTTATGCTCCTGAGCCATGTCAAATTTTATAAATAGACTAATGAACTGGACTTGTGTGAATTTTCTTTCTTGTATTTTAGTCTAATAGATACCAGTGGTGTGACCCAAGACACCAGCCCTCTGGTGCTTGCTAGGTCATTTCCTTCATATTTGGGTGGCAGTGTATGCCACCAGTCATCACACTTTGGTGGTAGTAACTACTCTACAACACAGATTTGGTTGGCATTGGTAGGATTCATACTCCATCTGGACTAACCATGACAGGGATACTCTGTTGCTGGAGCTGAGGGTTCTTCCAGGGATAATGTGTTGGCCACATCCTGTCTTACTGTGGTATCCTGTTCCAAGAGGTGTGTTATACAAGCACAGAAGTAGTGACCGTAGACAATGGATAGGATATGGCCATCACATTACCCATGTATACTACTGCCACTGCCAACATGATCCTCAGCTGTTATCATTCATTATCAGACCCAGACATTATCATCATTGTCCTCTTTTTCCCATTTTCCTACATGGGGCCATGTCAACTGTCACCATCTATCTCTGTTCAACACTACTGTCCTGTCTTTTCAACACTTATGCATGACCGTCACAAGTCTTCCCTCACAGAATCCATCCACCTCTTTGCTGGATGCCCTCATTTTCTCTTACCTTCTTCCTGCCTGTCCCAAATCCTCTTCACCAGATGGTCTTCTACTTTTTTGCACATGTGCCTGAACCACTATAATCTGTTCTCTTTGAACTTTTCTGCACCTGGAGCTTCTTTGGCTTCTGCTCATAGGTCCTCATTTCCTCATCTGTCCCACAGGTTGCATCCTACCACCCACTTCAGGCACTTCACCTCCATCACCCGTAGCTTCCTCAATTGCTCTGCCTTTACTGCCAAGGTTTCTGTACCATACAGTAGTACTGGTCACACCACTGTTTTTCACACCTTATTTTTCAGCTTCTTTGACATTCTTCTGTCATATACCACACCTGACACTTGGAACCAATTGGCTGCAGCCCCACTGATTCTAGCTTAGCCCTCATCATTCAGATTTCCCTTCCCCACAACTACCTCTCCCAGATACTGCAACCAACACATAATAAATAAAATAAAATAACAAAAGCCAGTGAACCAAATTTATTGTAAATACAAACACTCTAGCGCCTCGGCTCAAAAACCTTCAAGGAGTAAAAACACCATTAAACGCCAAACCGACCAACAACTACCCTACTCACAACTGCAAATCATTCAATTAAATAATTAAATCACAGACTTCTAGTTACATTCTACATTCAATCCAGCAGGGTCAGGGTTGTATACTTTAAAATAAATATAAGCTCCTTATATAGCAGTTTTTGTTTCTTTATATCTAAACATCCATCTTGTATATTCACTTGTTCTAAAACAGCACCTTTGAGCCCTGCTGGATCACTGTTGTGATCAATTTAAAATGCATAGCAAGAGGGCTTTCTATCTTAACATTCTTTATATCTCTAATATGTTCTTGTAATCTAGATTTAAAAGCCATCTTGCTTTCTCCTATATAAAACATTTTACAAGGACACATTAAGGTATAAACAATGTTGTCCATATAACAACAATATAGACCCATAGGCATAAAAGGATTACCATTAATCTTATCAAATGTATTTACAATATATTTACAAGTAATGCAATGGTTGCATGGAAAAGTCTCAGTCCTTTGGGGATGACTAACCCAGTTATCCATAGGCTTTATAAATCTACTCTGCACCACTATGTCTTTGATACTACGACCCCTCTTGTAAGAGAATACAGCAGCATTACCTATAGAATCCACCAGCTCTTTAAACCCCAATAATAATGAATAACATCCTTAAGCCGATCACTCAAAATATTATATACCCCTCCCAGACACTTGAAGATGTTAACCTGTTCTACTATTTTCCGTTCTGTCTCAGTTCTCAGCTTCTTCTGATTTCTCCCACTTGCTGCCATTACAGCTGTCTCGTCTCTACTCAGTTTCATCCTGTGTGCCTTCAGTTTTGCATTCCGTTTCCCTAACCTTTGTTGAAGTTCTTGCTCAGAGTCTGTCTGTAATGCCATATTCTCTGCATACAGTAACATTGCTTATTTATCCCTCCATCCTGTTTTCTAATGTAGTCCATCACCAGTATGAACAGCAGTTGGCTCAAAGCTGAACCCTGGTGCACACCCACTCCCACTGGGAACCCCTCTGTGAGACTGAACACTGTTCATACCTTGAGTCATTGGGTCCTTGTAAATAGCTTACACTAATTCTACCAATGTTTTTGTGACTTCAGACCATTGCAGTATTGTCCAAATCAGCAGTGGTCCAGATCCAGACATTCCCCTAATATTGGGTATGACTGTATCCATTGTCATTAAACCTGATAACACATTACATGAGAAAATACATAAGCACAACCCAGTCTATAAATGAACCATTCAACAACACCTAAAGCCCAGTGCATGGAATTCTGTATAACAGTTCTGTGGAAATGCTATCATTACCATGGGAACCTGAGAACTATCGCCTCATTAGCTTGACAAGTCTGATATGCAAGGCTATGGAATGCATCATCATGGACTTAATAAACAAAGATATAGGGAACCTCCAAACTCTGGATCCCACATAATTTGGTTTTGTGTAGGGTAGATCATGCCTGGTCAACCTGGTCGACTTCTTGAGTTAGTCACCAGAGCTGTGGATGAAGGCAAGGTGGTTCATACAGCCTGCCTTGATCTGGCCAAGGCCTTTGATACCATTCCCGACTCAGGAATCATAGAAAAACTCCCTAAGCTAGGCATCAACCCCTATATCACTAGGTGGGTTGCAAATTGGCTCACAGATAGAACCCACAGTGTGAAAGTAGCTGACTCCAAGTCAGACTGTCAACCAGTCACAAGTGGAGTCCCACAGGGTTTGGTCCTGGGTCCTCTCCTGTTTGGTATCTACTTCTCTGAAGTTAAGGCCAACATGAATGGACTCTGGCTGACACAGTTCACAGATGATTACAAGTTGAGAGCCATAATTAACTCCCCAAGTGATGTTGATATCCTACAGAAACGTCTCACTGAGACCGATGACTGATGTCAGAACCATGTCCTTAAGCTCAATGCCAAAAAATTTGGCGTCATCCTCTTTGGGAAAACCCGGTTCCCATGAATTACCACATTGACACTAGTCTACTGAACACAGATGGTGTCATAAGAGATCTGGGAACACAGGTTGACAGCAACCTCTCTTTTGACCACCACATTGCCACTGTGGTCAGAAAGTCCTTCTATGTGGCACATCTCATTACTAAGGGTTTTGCATCCAGGAAGAAAGAGGTCATTGTCTCCCTCTACTCTTCCCTCATTAGACCAATCATCGAGTACAATGTCCCATTTGGCATGTACCTCACTAGACATTTACAACAACTGGAGAGGCCACAAAATGCCTCACAAAGAGGATCTTAGACCTTAAATACTTGTCCTATATGGACAGACACAGAAAACTCCAACTATTCTATGTCTCATATCACCTACTTAGAGGCGATCTCTGCTTGACTTACAAAGCCATGTCTGACCCAGCTCTGTTAGAAATGCTACATCTAAAGAAATCCCAATCCCTCTACACTACATGTTCCAGAGATCTCAACCTCATTACCACAATCAACAGAACAAGCTGGAGGGACAGGTTCATAACCCAGAGACTGCCCATGCTATGGAATAGACTTCCCATACATGTCAAGTGGAGCACCTCACTGGCCCTCTTCAAGAGAAATCGTGATGAGTGGATGTAAAATAGAAAATTCACCCCGGGATCAGTCCAGTGGCTCTACTTGACAGTGGCACTGTGAACTAAGGTTGGGTGGCACGATGCCAGGGTAATTCTATGGGCTAGGCTTGTAAAGGCTCCAGGGCCATTAGCCTAGTAGACACCTATGAACCTATCAACCTCTGAACCATACGTTTTGAAGAGTGGTATTGTAAGTGAATTCCAAATATTCCTGTAATAAGAAAGAGAGCATCCTTGTTGTTGGTGTGGCCCACTTTAGATGGCTAGTACAGATAGTATAACTTGTTACAACTAGTAGCAAAACACAAACCAAGCCAAAACAAAGAAAAAACAAACTGCAGGTCTGCAGAGACTCCAACTGTAAGCTCCTGGATTAACCAAATGTACTTTGAAACAAAATAGAGTACTCTAAAAAACATTTTTTGATGAGCGCTTTCATTTTATTAGTAAAAACTTCTTCATATAAATTCATCAAAATTTAAAAGCTGCTTATATGACCTGGTCTTTTCACATAACCTCAAACCTCCTGACCTCATACAACAGATTTAAATTGCCAACACCTTAGTTACATACAAAAACAATATTCAGTGGAAGACATGCTTAAAAGCATTTTAAAAAAAATGTGTGTAAAATGATCTTAAAAGTTAAAATATCCCTAGTATAAATATCCCCCAAACACATTTTTATAACACATCTACAATGTTTATCTTTGCAATGTTTTTATTTTTAATAAAAGGCTTATGGAAGATTACTCATTTAAGCCTGGCCACATACTAGCATTTAAAGTCAATTAGGTGTTTAACCAGACTGTTATTTTCATTTGTTTCTATTTAAATCATACATAAGCTCATATATACGGTCTTTTAATTTCCACTCAGTCTTTCATATATAGTATCCTGAACATTCTTGGCATAAAACAATATAAACAACTCCCTGTGTCTGACAGTGTAGCGTACCATGAATAGGAAATACATAATCTTTTATTTTAAAATGGTTACATTCTAGTATATATTTGCATGAAAAGGAGCCTCCACATTTACTCATTCTGTTGGGCCTGTTACTGTTCTGTCTAGCACCAAAGGCTTCCACAATGTTCTTTAAATTGTGACCCTTTTTATATACTATGTGTGGCTTGGGTCCAGTTCTTTCCAGGAATTCACTGTTCTCTCCCAGAATCTGCCAGTTTTTTCAGTGATGTGACTGTCAATACAGTACTGAAAATTGTTATAAGAGTTCTTACAGTTTTGGCCCTCAGAATTGTTCAAAGCTGGAATATCACACTAATGTGTAGCAGCCGTTATGCTTTGTTCATCTCCACTTGTGTCTACCTGTATTACTTTCACAACAAACAAATGCCCTACACTGACCGCCTCAAAAAACTCCAACTTTACTCCATAGCATATCACCTACTCCGAGGTGATCTCTGCCTAACATATAAAGCTATGTCAAGCCCAGAGCTGTTGGACATGCTACACCTAAAGAAATCCCAATCCCGCCGAGCTACACGCTCTAGGGACCTAAACCTTGTCACCACAATAAACAGGACATGCTGGAGGGATAGATTCCTGTCTCAGAGACTTTCCATACTCTGGAACAGGCTACCCATCTATGTCAAACAAAAAAGTTCTTCATTAGCACTCTTCAAGAAAAATCTTGATGAGTGGATGGGAAATGGGGAATACACCCCAGGGCTCACTTCTGTGTCTCTACTCAACAGTGGCACAGGAAAATAACTTTCTTGGGTGGCGTAAGCCAGGGAACCTTGTTCGCTAGGCTTATTTAGGCCCTTGGCCCGATAGCCTAGTACCTGCCTATGAACCTATGAACCACTATCCAGTAATGGGACATAGAATTTATTTTCTTTCTTGTTGATAAATTCATATATTAAATTGTCAATAAACCCATTAAGGCATTCCCTGGCCAAATGAGGTTTGGAACAGACTGTTTTGTCCTGGGACATCTTCAAGTGGGGCTAGATAAATAGAGTAGCAGGAATGGCAGGAAATAACAGGATAAAGGGAGGATAGGGTTAAATGGGATGGAGGGAAGTTTTGGAGGAAATAAGGTAAGGGTAGGGAGGGGCTTAAAGGGTTTTGGCAAGTGTAACTGAGGTAGGAGTCACATTTTTTGGTGTGAACTTGCTACTGGCAAGTTTATGTCCTTGACGACTATAGGTACTTTGGAGGACAGGTAGGCGTTGGGCGAATAACAGGGAGCAGGGATGAGAGGGGTAATGCTTGTGGCTATGGATGACTTGAGTGGTTTTAGTGCTGGTTACCTTAAGGGTTTCAGGTAGGTAGCTTGTTGAAATGTGCATTGGTGATGATTCCTGTTTTTCTTTTGTCAGCTGAGCATAAGTGATGTGTGTGCATGAGTTTTTTTTCGCTCCCTGCCTGTCATGTATTCTGCGGCTAACATTAATGGTACTTGTCTTGGTGGGTTTGTTGGTGGACTTTTCACTCCGGTTTCATTGGTGGGGTAGTTATGCCAGCATTGTGGCTGTTGAGTGGTGGAAACTCATCTTCCTTGTCTCACTCTTCTGTTCTTACAGTCCTAGGTATTAGTTGGCCTCGGGGCTAGAGCATTAGCATCCTCCTTACATACCTTAACTTTAAATATCACTTTCAGATCCTCCTTGTGGGTGATGAGGCTCGCAATGCCGGTATGAGCGGCTTTGATTGGGGGGGGGGTAAAGTTTAATGGTGAACATTTGTGGGCTTTTCACTGTGTAAATTGCTGCAGATACTCCAAATTTAGCTGCACAAGGTTGCCATACACCTTCTGGGTTAGTCGATGCTTTTTAAATCTAAAGATTCTCCCAGTTCTGCCTTAGAGCTACCCTCGTCCTGTGGGAGTTCAGTTAAGATACTAATGGTCATGGGGGAGGGCACGCTTGCTGACTCCTTGCTAGAAGCGCATATACTGGGGGGAAGGGGTAGATGCAAGATTAAAAAAAAAAATAATAATAATAATAATAAATAAATAACTGCTGGTTACTTCTGAGAGCAGATCGTGTATGCAGGAATTTGCTGGAAGAAGGGTCCAAGTAGGTGGTTGCATGGTGCACTGGTGGTAGTGGTAGGGTTATCCATGGCTGTCATAGCTTTAGTGATCCGGAAGTGATGGTTTTGGCTCCTTTTTTGCAGGTCTTGAGGTACCCACGTTTAGTGCTGTTCACCAAATGGAATCACTGGGAGGAATGCCGGGTAAGTCATAGAGTATGCACTTACAGTAAAAACATAGAAAGGTACATAAAATAACTCTACAGTGCAAGTGAGTCTCATCAGGGACAGGGACATACATTTTGACTGTACAGATTTTTGCAGAATGTGCAGATTTTGTCTCGTATGTTTTGTCTGATATGTTTGTCAGCTTGTTACAAAATGTTAGTTTTCTAGCAAATCATTCAAGATTGAAGTCACAGGATGGAAAGTGTCTGAGTTTAAAACGTTATACTCTTGAGAGGATTCATGCTAGTGTGAGACCTGTTTTATCTGCGTTCTGGGTCTGTAAGAGTGGATATTGGAGGTCGTCCCTGATTTTGAGCCTTCTTCCCCCCATTATTTGTGGCTTTGTCCAGATCTCTTGTTTTAACAAGTTAAAAGGCATGGTCGTATTGATGCTTGATGCTCTATGATGGGTGGGTTGTGAGTTTAGTACACAGTTCATTGTGTAGCGAGAGAGAAGAATGGGTTGCGGGATGAAAACTCAGCTCACACCTCTCACCTAAAGGATGGGGAGGGGGCTAAACCAAATAAATAACAAAGCATTTTATAACAAAATAATAATAAAATAATAAGAGAGGCGTAGATAAAAAAAAAACTGCTTGCTGACCAAATGATGGCACTTTGTGCATGCATTTAGGTCTTTGACTTTAATGCCTCATGATTTTGCCTCATAATGTTGGTCTGTTTCTCATACAACTTGTGGTCTTCTGGTAATTATCGCAGAAGGAAGGCTTAAGACAGTTATGAGTTTCAGGCTTTATTTCATTCAAAAAAAAAAAATCAGTAATTGTTTATAGCAACTTTGAACTGCTGTCCTGGCTGACGTTAGTTGTCACTGTTACTAGGGGGGTTTCAGTGGAAGGCATGGCTTTTTGTGACAGAAGTGTTTCCGTCCTAAAAAGTTGTTGTCATGGGGAAGTAGGAGTAGAAATTTTGAAAGTGGGTCTACATTTAACTTCTTATTGATGCTGTAACACTTGTAGACATGAAACATTTTCAGTATTGGGGTATGGACAGTGCATGTGTCCTCATGTCTGTGGGTTAGGCAAGGGGAAGCATTTGTTGTGTTGCACGGAGTTGTGAAAGATAAGTGTGTGCGTCAGGGTTATGGTCAGAGTAAGAGTTAAGTAAGGAAAATACAGTTAGCATTGTGTGCCTGTCTAGAGTACTGGGACTATGAGGCAAGGGCATTTTTATATGATGGGTAAGGATCGGTTAAGGATAAGGACAGTTATGGTTAATACATACTAGTAAGAATGAAGTAAGCTTGTGGTTTATAGTGCTTTGGTCGGGGAAGGTTGTGGTAGTTTTTGCTACCATCGACAAATTTTGTGGGCTTATGCACCTTTGGCATGCAGTCCTTTCTGGCTTTGTCTTAAATTATTTATTTATTTTTTCTCCCTCTCATTGGAACAATCAAGGTAAGTTTATGAAAGTATTGGTATACCATACTTTTGCCTTTAGAAGAAGCTATGTTTTCTAATTATCTGAATCTTCTCTCTATGGCTACATGTTGGGTTTAACAACTTTGGGGTTGCATTGCTTTGTACAGGTGTTTTCACGGCTTTGTGGCACCCATTGGTGTTGGCAGTTAGTCATGCATGCTCATAGCACTAGTAGCAATGGGGGGTGGGTAGGATTACATACAAAACTTAATTCTGTGTGCTCAAAAGCCAATAGCAAAATTAGTGGGGGTTTTGAGAGGGTGTTCGTGGGTTATGAGTTAGACTGCCAGGGAGAGTGATTTCAGTGGGTCGAGTTGTTATGGTAAAGCTGGCCGAGTTTGAGGAGGTAGTAGAATGGTGGCCATTACTTCTTACCATTTTGGAATTTGGTGGCATAGTTATGGCCCGGCTTTACGGTGCAGAGGTAAACAGGCAAGATGAGCACACACTACTTGGGTGGGGGGGGGGGGGTGTTGGACATGCATCCCTATACTGCACTTGTTATACACAAGGACTTGCTTAATAATCCTTCCCCCCAAGTAGTAATAGGGCTTTGGAAGTGGCAAAGGAAAGTGGAGTTAGTGAGGGCATTTAAAAGGGGGCTAGGTGGTGTCAGAATGTGTTTCTATTTCAGATGATTTACATCTCATTTTTCTTTTCAGTGGGTGGAGCTATGAGGGGTCTTTCACCAGTTGGAGTGTTACACAATGTGTTCACCGATGGTTCAGTGTTTTAAGATGGAGCACACCCATTGTGCTGCTGCCTGTTATGGGGAAGGGGTTAAGGTTGAGAAGCATGGGCCAGTTGTTTGTGCTTGTTAGAGGTAGGTGAACCATTAAGACTGACGTTGGGGAATGACAGATATTTGAGTTTTAGATTTTATACTCTTCAGGGATTTATACTAATGCAAAATATGCTCTATCAACTTTTTAAGTTTCTAAGAGCAACATTTAAAATTTGTCCTATTTGGTTGCTGCCAAGTGCTTTATTTACCTCCAACTGCCTTGGCTAATTTTAATTCATTGAGTTCTGATGGTCAGTTTGGTTAATTATGACCAGGAATGTAAATATAAGATCTTGGCAAGTCTGACCAGGTCATTGCCAGATGCTAGGGATGTAGGTTTAATATAACAGGGTTGTGTTACAGATGATTGCAGTACAAGCAGCTTTGGGGTGAAGCTGCTAAGATGGCATTTTTTTGGGGGGATGAGGGGTTGCGGCCTACTGTAGTGGTTGTGCAGCTGAATAACAGGGTTGCCCAGTGGCACTTAATGTTGGCTTTAGGAACTTTTGGGTAGGTGTATGCTGAGAATTTACAATTTGCTGTCTATTGCGAGTGGACAACGATCGAAGGAAGAGGGTTCGAAGGTGAAGGTACCGGTGGCTATCTCCATTGATAGAACTGGTGCACAAATGGGCCAATGTGGGGAAGTGCAAAGTAAGCAACAGTCACTGGGCTGTAGGAAGTTGTAAAAGGTAATTAATTTTGTTGTGCTGGGTGTACCAGTTGCTGGTGTTGTACATTGAGGACACAGGTAATTGCATTTTTTTCGCTGTCCACTATGGTATGTAAGATTTGGTGTGGTTTGGGTGTGTGTTGGCAAGTGAAGAGGGGGTATGTTGGGGTTGTGTAAAGCAGGGTTGGGGAATTCTTATGGGGGGGTCTGGGGTTCCCACACATGGGGGGGACAGGCAGCAATAATAGGGCCCTGGTCCAGAAGGACAGAGGTGGAACTGTGGGGGAGGGGGGATTTCCACCTCTGATTTTTGTAACCAGTACTATTAGCTCAGCAAGGAACAGTGTTAATGTTCTTTGCCTAAATTATTGTTAATGATTTTGTTGAACTCATAAGGTGGTTACAAAGGGATCATTTTATTTGTAGAATAGGCCTTTTAATGTAATGATTTGTTTTATTTTGCATGGGTATCAGTTGTAGCATTAATATCTGAAGTGGGAAGTAATTTAAGGAGGAATTTGTTAAGACAGTGTAAGTGTTTTGCATTTGGAAGTTTATGCAGTTGATGAAAGAGCAATGCTCCTGGTGGTGCATGATGTCAATAATGATTTGGATTATGAGTGTCAGGAGTATTTACAATTTTTTTTTTTTTTTACAGATCACATTGAGGTCGCAAAAGGGGATGTCCAGAGAGGGCATTTCATGATGGGCTGAAGGAACGTGGACTCGACAGGTGGGAGAGAAGGCTGAGGAATGTGTCGACTGATGGAGGGGTATGAAATGAGTTCACAGCTTTCCAGCAGTGCAGCTAAATATGGAGTTTTTTATTTGTTTGCATGTTGTGTTTTCCTTCCCTGCAGTCACAAGGTAATGTCTTGTTTTGCTTGATCTTGTGCGGGGAGCTTCAGAACTGAATTTCACATTGTATTGTTGGTAGCTGGGCTAGGTCTATATTAGAATGCTGAATCCTCACTTAAGCGAATCCCGAAAGGCCAACACATACACAGCGAACTGCACAAACACTGAATGTCCTTAAGCGCAAAATTCAAAATATCGAATTGCTATAGTTGGCCAACTCCACCGCCCACTATGTACTGCCTACCCAAACAAAATAAATATGAATGTATTACTATATATGCACTTACCTTAACCCGCACCCCAACCTGCACATTTAAGTTGGGGAGCTATACCGGATAAGGGAATCTCCTACTGATGTTTTACCTCACTAAACATGGTGTGGACAACTGCAGCGATTCGGTATTTTGAATTTTGTGCTTAAGGATGTTCGGTGTTCCTGTGGTTCACTATTTATGTGTTGCCTTTCGGGATTCGCATAAGTGAGGTTTCATCATTCTAATATAGACCCGCTGGGTTCTTCCTTGGGATGGGTTGGGTAGTGTTGTAGACAGCAGGGTTTGGGGATTAGTGGGTTGCATTGTGAATTAGGATTGTGAGCAAGATGTGGGGGGGGGTTGATAGGAGGATTTAGCTTTGAGTTACTGCAGTTTCAGGAGAGACTGGGTTGGGTTGATTTACTACATTCTGGAGAGGGAGGGCATGTCACTGCCTTGGTGCGACTAGTGGCATTGGGCATTCTCAGGTTTGTTGGTATATTGTGTTTGATTAGTTTGTTGGCTTGGGTTACTGTTGGTGGTGTATTGGGGTCATACTCCTACAGGCCATGATGGTGGTTTAAGTGTTTTATTGTTTATAATGGGTATTTGTTGTGATGGCAAAATTTTATTAAATGGAACATAAAAAGATTTAAGATGGTTATTACATGCATTAGTCAGTAATTTTAATTGGGGGTAAAAATGGGATTGCAATGTGGCATGGTAGTATGCAATTGCTTTGGCATGGTTTCAGCTGCAATGGGCTTAGTATTGGTGGTCCAGTGGTTGGTAATGTCCTTGGATTCATTGTGAGGCTTCCATTGGTTGGGTGGTAGGGATTAGTTAGTTCAGGCACAGGAATTATGCTCGGTTATGAGGTTATAGTTTGCTACCTTAGCATAGGAAGGAGTACACCGAATTATGTATGGCCTAATGACCTAATGGTGGTTAGGATGGAAGTTTTGGTCAGAGAGGTGGGGGACAGCCTGGTCAGGCTGGTGGGTAGAGAAGAGAGGCAGACTTGCCCTCTTCTGTTCCCTCTCTGGTGTTGGATGTGCAATTCAATAAGTTGGGAAAGAAAGTGAGCAATTGCTCTGTTGGATAAGTTAATAAGCAACAGAGCTGCTTATTTGATTGGTGGTGTAATTCAATAAATGGAAGGTGAGTGGTGTAACGCTGCCTTGTAAGTGCAAGGATAAGTCAATAAGTGGGGGATGCTGTTTATTCAAGGGTGAGTGGTTATGCTGCCCTTTTGGTTATTTATTCTATCTTTCATGGATGTTATTATCACCTGGGTCATGTTTTTGGTTGAAATTAATAACTATTGGTTAACAATCATGTTTATGTATGTTTAATAAAGGCCGTCAAATGTCATTCAGTGTGATGTGTTTATTGAAGTGGACCAGGACAAAAACATACTTTTAATCTTTATGCTTTCATCCAAAAATTCATCAAAAGAGGATGTCATGTTTTCAGCCCTCACAAACTGTCCCTTTACAACTGCCCATTTTTGTGTATGAGGGTGTGAACTGCTATAATGCAAGTATGCATTAGAATGTGTGGGTTTTCTGTATATTTTAGAAGTAAAACACCCACTCGTAATGTCTTTTCTGAGCCATACATCCAAGTATAAGACGTTGGCGCCATTACTATCATATGTAAAGCTCAGGAAATTTTTGCTCATGTTGATAAATTCAATTAATTCTGAAATTTTCTCTGTTGCGTCACCCCAAACAATAAAAATATGATCCAAAAATGGATGTAGAGCTTGCATGACAAAGTATACAGAAGGAAAAAATAATTTTTCACCCACTAAGTCATGGATATATTGGCAAACGATCCATCACATGCAGAACCCATTGCACCCCCGTGCATTGTATGTAGTGTTCACCATTAAACATCAAAAAACTACATTTCATTTTCTAACAAGGTCTCATAGATATTAATTTTGTCCTGAGGGATTCCTTTGTCAAACAGAAATTCCACAAACCATTCTAATCCTATACTGTGTGGGACAAAAGTGTACAAATCCCTCATATCAATTGTTAAAAATCAGTGGTTTATGTTAAATATAATTTTATTCATTTTACCTAGAAAATACCAGAATACTTACAAATGTGGCTCTCATTTTCCACCAATGCTTTCAATTTACTATCTAAAAACGTAGCACAGGGGTGTGTGATTGTGCCCCTAGCATCCACTATGGGTTTTATGAAGGGATTTGCATGCCCATGCATCTTGGGAAGCCCAAAAATTACTGGGACCACTGGGTTGGTGAGTTGTTGTATAAAAATGTCATCAATATCATTTCTGATTTTTCTATAAGCTGTATGTAGCTCATTGAGGGAAACTTGTGAATAACATTCATTTATTTAACATTTGTTTACCAAGAAGGTCCAACTTGGAATGAGCCAATTTTCAGCAGAGGCCCTGGGAGAAATGCTCCAGGCACATGTCTTTGTAATATGGGAGTAAACCAGAGCACCCAGAGGAAACCCACACAGAGGACATGCAGACTCCACACAGAAGGCACCCCAGCCGAAAATTGAACCAGAGAACCTCTTGCTATGAGGCAACAACACAAACAACTGCACCACTGCCCTGTCCTTATCATTTAATATTTCAATTATTCTTGTAATCAGATTTCTCCATAATAACAGCCCCCCCCCCTTGTCGGATGTCATTATTCTTAAATCAGTTATTTTAACTTCATTCAATAATTTCTTCTCTCTCAGACTTAAATTGTCTAGAACACTGCCAATCCTCTAATATTGGGTATGACTGTATCTATTGTGTTTAAACTAATAACACAGTACCTGATCAAACACATAAGCATAACCCAGCCTATAAATGGTTCAAATACCCACAACCCAGTGAATGTAATCCTATATAACAATTCTGTGGAAAAGCTATCATTACCATACCTTTTGAAGACCGATATTGTAATTGCATTCCAAATATTCCTGTAATAAGAAAGAGAGCATCCGTGTTAGTGGCATGGTCCTGTATTAGGTGGGTACTACAGATAGTACAATTTGTTACAACATAACCACTCGCAATCATCAAATGATACTTTAGGCACTTTGTGGAATTCAACATCCAAGTCCAAAATTCCACCATGAATAATGAAACTGTCTGGACTCCCAGGCAGATAATGCCAGATAGTTGTCCTGGTGTATACATGAGTAGATATGTTGATGACCCATCTGCATACCTATTTATTCATTGTATTTTGGTAACTGACAGCACTCATCTCCAATATAGGGTCCCATCAGACATGCTCACTGAAGTACTAGTAAGATCTCTTGTTCCAGAGCATCTACTGACCATGCTTTGCTCCAGAGCATCCACTGACCATGCTCACAGACCACCTGCAGCAGGATGTCATTCGCTGCCTTGGAAAGTTTTTCTTTGTGGTAACACTCACCATCAGGCATGACAACCTCTCATATCAAACAAATAAATATGTAAGCTGCTGACATGTCATACATACTATACCTCTAATTCAGCAACACGCCTAAATGGCCACTGTTGACACGACCGATTTTATGTGCCACCCACGATGTGGCATAAGCCACTTGTACAAGTGCCATCCATATGGCAGCAGTAGGTATGATATGTTTCTTAGTGTTGCTTTGACACGTCAGGGGGCCATAGTATGCTGAATAGAAAACCTTGCATAAACACAGGTATATCTGGGACAGATCATGTGTTCTGTGTGTTTGTGGGCCACAGTGGCAAACATTCTGCCTCTATCTAAACTTTTGGTGGATAGAAATGTGTTGAAATGCATTCTGTTATTCCTGTAATCTGTGAAAATGCTACATGCCCAGTTGTGGACTTGCCTGACATGGTTTGACAAACTCCCTGACAATGAACTATACTGTGAAAATCAGGTGCAGTATGTTGACCCCATAGCATGCTCAATGGGTACATCATCACTGACAGTAGTGTGTAAGCAGCCAAGCAATAAAATGAAATCTAAGGCAGGACATCCTTCAGGATGTCTCTGAAATCACTTACTATTATCCTCATAAGTCTTCAGTGGGTATGTGTAGAGGGAATCCCCCCAATAAAACAATAGCAATCTAGTCATATGCACTTACAGCTGTAGGAAGAGGAAACCTACATGTGTTACAAATGCCTTAGAAAAATTCTCCCATAAAATAATCCCTGAGGTAGGGAAGGAATCTGTGTTTGTTGCAAAATCCAGTGGAGCATTAGCAGGCCAATAGACTTACTCAGTAGTAGTGTGCACATTCCCCATGTTTGAAATGCATAACAGAATGCACAATAGGTGGTAACTGTAAAAGATACATGGACATGCCAGTTATGTAGTCATGCCACAGGGAGAAGTGGAGTGCAACTGCAGCTCTTAACATGACTTTTGAAGGCAGAGGTGACAGCCCCCAACCCTTCTCCCCATAATGAAAAAAGTTAATGTGTCA
The DNA here is from genome assembly GCF_019279795.1 of Protopterus annectens. NCBI lineage: Eukaryota > Metazoa > Chordata > Ceratodontiformes > Protopteridae > Protopterus > Protopterus annectens. The sequence goes on along the minus strand of NC_056748.1, from coordinate 1,009,449,188 downwards.
GTCCATCCTCAGACAATCATGCAATACTCCAAAGGATCACATACTGCCTACTTTACAGATATAACTTTCTTACAAGATGCCACAACATACACAGCGACATATGTATGTATGTATGTTAGGTAAAATCAAACAGAAGACTTCATATGACATGGATACCAATAATGACTGGAACATCCACAGTCCTTAGCCTAAACCAGGGCCTGTATCTTCCACATAGTACCTCACATATTAACATACACACACACACACACACACACACACACACACACACACACACACACACACACACACACACACATTCACCATGTAGCACTATTTTGTATTTAATCTCCTATTTACCATCCCCTGAAAGTGTCATAAATCCATACTCCACACAAGCTGCTAAGAGTTGACCTTTGCCTTCCACGCAGAGTCTTAAAAGAACCTATCCTGTCTTTCCTATTACTCATTTGCAAGTCCAGGGGTAATGTGAACACCCACTCAAGTGATCTCCCTATCTTTTGCAACATAAATAGGAATGTTGGAGGGAAAGGTATACATCAGAGAGAATTCCACTTCTGTGGAATCACCTTCTGCTCCACATAAAGCAAACTGCTTGTCTTACTTTATTCAAAAGTATTTTGGATGAGTGAATAGGAAACTGCAAATTCACCCCTGATGTAGCAGCCATGTTCTTCATGGATATGGTCAAAAAGTTAATTTCTCAACACGTCCTTGTTCTGTCCACCTCTGAATTACTCATACATAAAACACAATGGCCAAAATGTGGGTAACGTCCTGCATAAAATATAACAGCTTCCATAGCCTTCCAAGTGCCCAAACCATTAGTCATCGTGACATTAGCTGACTAAAATAGTCAGGCTTGGATGCTAAGCACTTCAGAGCTTTCAGACTCTGACAAGACTGCTCCTCTGCAGGCTTTCATGGATCAATGATAATGTATTCCATTGCTGGGCAGATAGGTTCCCTTTGGGGGAAAAAATCCACATTACTGTTGCGATTGCGAAAAGTTCATTTTTCTGATAAAATTTTAAATTAGGAAAAGATTTTTTTTGACTGTCACATGATTTCTATGAACTTTTAAACTGGATCTTGCTTTTTTTTACTTTTATAGTAAAAAGTTGGTAAAAGTTGTTTAAAACTATTTTTTTCTGTAGAGAAATTGTATTTATTTTAATTTTCGGGATGTAGAAACTGTTTAAAGTTCTTTTGACTGTAACATTTTTTCTGGAGAAAGTTACCTTTTTTGCTACTTTCCTGTTTCACTGACTATTGCTTGGAAACAAGAGACATTTTTGGCTTGATCATGGAACAAGTACCAGTCCCTCAGTCAGACCTTCTTCCAGCCACAAAAAGAAAAAAAATGTTAAACAGCCCTTGCCACCACAGCAGACTGGTACTTTGCCTCAGCTGCAGGTGGGTGACCCTGCTGTGGCAAAATTGGTTCCTCAGAGCACTCAACTTTCTTCAGAGCACTTTAGTGTAGTTCATACAGCCAGCATGTTCTGGAGAGGGGGGTTCTCCTCCATTGTTGGTATCTCCTCAGTTAGCAGCAGAGAGCTACTCGTGTTGGTCATGGGAGAAAGGGCAGGGAATGTGTCCCTGCTTAGCCAGAATGCTGTGCCCTGTGACAATGTGAGGTATTGCTAGCTATGCCAGAAGTAGGACATTGGATGTGTAACATATGCCACTATAGCTAGCTGGAATTTTGTAAAGAATTACATGTCACTTGTATTTCAAACTGGTTTGTACAGATGCTTGTGTTAAAAAATGTATCTGGAAAGCTGCTTGTGTTAAAAATGTACCAACAGAGTGTCCTGCTAGACAGAAAAAGAAATACACTTATATGTCAGACTGCATTATAACTATTGAAATTAATATTGTAACAGAGGATACCAGAAGAGAAGAGAAGAGGTTAAGCACAGCTTCAGCTAACTTTGAAAAACAGTATGAAATTAAATTACTGAATTTAGGCCATAATGATTGTATCTTACAGTTCTGATTGCAGCCAGAGACAAAATGTCTGTGCCAGAGAATGGTTTATTAGCTCCTGCAGGAAGAGTTGAAGTGTTCTATTGTTTTATGACTTCCAGATGCAACAGATCTTAGCAAAGCTCTATATGTGTGTATTGTAATATTCTGGATCATTTGCTAGGAAAAGGGGTAGTATGGGAACAAGAAGTCAGATGACCAGTTGTATGTGATGTCATTCTGTAATCCAGGGCAAAAATGGTGTTTGAAGTCTTAGAGCACTCAGTTGTTCAGACCTGACATAGAAGAATCCCTCACCTACTTCATCTTGACTTGCTCCAGTAAGTGACCAGGGAAAAGTAATTCTTTAGAGTAGTCAGGAAAATAAATTTTTTAGATCAGTCAGGAAAATATAGTGAGATTAGTTAAGTACTGTTTTTCTGTATCTGTGTGAACCTATTCATCTTTGTTACTTTTAATATTCCCTGTGATTGAAACTCTGGTGTTTATTGTAAATATATATTACATATTCTGTATGTTCATGTTCTTTTATTATTTATTATTAAATATATTTAAACTTTTCATTGTGGCTGGTCCTTTAGAGAATATTTTAACCTTTGAGAGTACTTATATATATATATATATATATATATATATATATATATATATATATATATATATATATATATTTGGTGAATCTGTGGCCACTCATGAAAGCCTTACTGCATTGGTCAAACATTATCACTGGTATTACTATTAATTTCACTCAGTATAATTGGGTACCCCTTGTAAGACCCGCAGAGTAGCTGGCTTTGGAGTGTCTGGTGGTAGTGTAACTACCTTATAGTCTGGGCAGAAGGGGGCATAGCTAGTAAATCTGTGCCAGCCTTTCCCAGGTGTGTGTGTGTGTGTGTGTGTGTGTGTGTGTGTGTGTGTGTGTGTGTGTGTGTGTGTGTGTATGTGTGTAAATCAAATCTTCAAGAGAATGTGTGTCAGCTGCTTGGAGCAGGGACATGAAGCACTGGTTTCACAGAGAGGGTACTGGAGGACTTGGCTTGGACACTCGTCTGAGGACTCATCTCTATAGCAGTGCCAGTGGGGAATCTCAGTGGAGCCCTGGAGATAGAGAGAGAGAAAGAGAAAGAGAGAGAGAAAGAGAGAGAGACCCATACCCTGGGCTGAGTGTATTCCCTGTGTGCTCTTAAGGGAAATTGTGTTTGATGCAGAGAGATGCATCTGGAAATAATGTGTGTATCTGTTTCAGTCATCTGAAAACTTAATCAGCCAGAGCCCTTTGGTACTGGCTTTTACTTTAGAGAAGTTGCTTCCAAACAGGAGAGTCCCCAGAACAAAACACTGGGGACTCAGCTGGTCTGTTTGTGGAAATAACTTCCAGGATTTTGATTTCTGCATACTATATGTGAGTAAACTGGCAATCCAGCAGGTGACACAGGGGTTATTCCCAGTTTATTTAGTTTTTCTACTATGCCTGAGTGTGAAATTGTGCCAAACTCTTTGGCCAGGTTGAGGTATGTGGTCTGTACTGTATTGCCTTCATTGATTGCTTTGGTGACCTTTTCAAAAAAATCCACCAGGCAGAGTAATCATGACCTGCCCTTGATGAATCCAAACTGAGATGGGTCCAGTGTTTGGAGATTCCTTATGTCCTTATTGATAAGCTCCATAATAAGTATTTCCATTGCTCTGAATATGAGGCTGTTCAGACTTATGGGTATGCAATTGACTGGGTCTGTGGAAGGTACTACTTTATGCAGGGGAATGACTGTGGCTGTTCTCCATGCACTTGGTACAAAACCTGTATGAATGCAGAGGTTGAACAGTGTTGTTGGAAGGGTGGCTAAATTGTGCTTCCTGATATTTAAGATGCATCCAGGGATATTGTCATGACCAAATTATAATAGTATTTTTAGCACTTCTTGGACTTCATCTTGTGTAATAGTTGTAGGTGGTATCACCAATAAGTGAACAAAATCCTCCGTACTTTTGTTAAAAAAGAAACAATTTATTGTATAATAAAAATATGTTAAGCGCTTTCACCCACCGCAATGTGGGCTTCTTCAGAACATTGCAACTTGAAACATTACGACTTAAATTTAAAAGTTGGCACCAAACTTTTTTCTTTAAAGCTGTATACACATACAATTCCTGTCGTTTAGTGCATTCATTGTGTTCAACCACAGTGTGTATTCGATAGTTGTAGGTGGGACAGTTTCAGATATAGCCCTCCTTCTATATGCTTTCTTAGAGATTCTCTGCTTCTTTCTCAAATTTTGGCAAAAGAAATAAATAAATACATACATACATACATACACAGTCTTGGCAGAATGCTGGTAGGCAGACATTTAAAAAGCACTGGCAGAGATGTTCCAAAAATAGAGCAGGACACCCTCCCCCCAAAAAAGGACTGTCAAATAAGTCAGAATGATTTATGTAACAGATCTTATCCACCCGCTCTGTCAGTCTCTTATCTCTTCCAGAAAGTTAGACTCATCATTTCTTTCTTTCTTTGACAACAGATTGTTTCAGACAAATGGGTCCTGAATGTGATCCATCTCAGATGCAGATGGCAGTAGAGGAAATTCCATCTTTTTAGGGGATCCCTCCTCATTCACCATTCCAAATGCTTGTAATTTTTCATGTGTTACATCATATGTTTCATGGGATAATAGAAGTTGTTCCTCCTCCTCTTCAGTTAGGAGACCGATTTTTCTCAAGAATGTCTTTATTGTCAAAGAAAGAAAACTCTTGGGAGACCTTTGAAACTCTTGGAGAGATTTCTGGATCTTTCTTCCTAAATTAGTTTGTGAGAGTGCCCAAGTTCAAAATGCTTTCACTTCACATCCTGGTACTCCTTCTTCCTCATACAGATTTTCTAGCAACCTTAGAGTTAAAGGATGAAATCATCACATTCAAATTCATCCAGATTTCAAGTATTTCTTAAGGTTTTGTGTGATTGGATCACATTCTCAGTTTTCTGCCTTACTATTTTGGCCATTCACTGCTACAAGAGTGCTCACAAAGTGTCAAGCTTGTGTGATAGCACACTGCAGGCTACCGGTTATATACATTTTTCCATATTTAGATTTAGACTCAAGAATCTCTCTCTACTGGGTAAGAGATCACAGGCTGGGATTCCAAGAAAACATTAAAAAATCTTTTCTGATTCCATCACATAGGACTGTATTCCTGGTGTGTCTGCTAATCACCTCAATACGAAGATCTTTTTTCCACATGAAGAACATAAATCGATATTTAGGTCCAACAGAAAACATTCGTGATATGTTCAGAATTGATAGCTTGTGTTCTTGCAATTTTTATTTTAGGTAGCTTTATTTTTAATGAACTTAGTGTGAAGCTATCCCTCTAAATTTTTAAGTACTTTTAGTCACCCTAAGGAAGTTATATAAGTCCAGGTCAGACCTGTATTTTCTGCTCTGGTGAAGTCCTTCATGATACATCAACAGTATGAAAGCACTAAACCTGATTTTTTTTTGTTTTGTAAATTGTACTACTTTTGTTGGTTAACTATCACCAAGAGTCTATTTGGGACTGAGCCTCTGAACTGCAATTGTTTTCTCTTAGATCTATATTAAGATCTATTCCAGGGGTTTTCCACTCACATTTCTGTCTCAGCGAGGGCAATACCTCAGGATTCTGAGTCTTAAGGCATCCATGATTTTCATGATACTTCTTGCAAGTCTTCACATGAGAAAGATAGAATAGTATCTGAAATCTCTTTGATCAACACCCATTATCTTTTGTTAAACTTCAGTTTTAGGATTTGTGAAAAGGGGAAATCAGATGGTGTAGACAACAAATTTCTCAGAATCCAGGTTTCCCATTTTCCCTTCCTGTTCCAAAGCAATCAGTCACAACAGACATGTCAGTCATTGCAGTGTCAGTGGGTATACAAGTGCAGGGTCTTTGGGACAAAACAGGCAGAGATGCTAGCTCTTATAAATGCTCTCAACTCTGAATCATTTGTTGTCCCTGGGACCCCTTCAAGTGTTTACAGACAATATCACAGTAATGTAGTACATGAACAAGCAAGAGGGAGCCAGAAATTACTTCCAGTGCAGACTAGCCATGTTAGCTTTGGATATATAGCTTCACAGCACAATCTCACTCTGCAGGCATCTTACATTCCATCAGAGCAAAACTGTGTGGCACACAAGCTGAGCAAGACCAAAGCAGACACTCACAAATGGGCAATTACCACAAGCTTCCTCACAGACTGGATTTACACACAGAAGATCAGGGATGTTTAACATATCCTGACCCCAAACAACTGCAACTGGCTGCTTGATTGATAGGGTCAATACTTTTTAGATACCTATTTTCTGAGGACATGCAGTAGTTACTAATGAAGACATGAAAAGCTACTACTACAAAATCACATTTTAGCAAATGTAAAAGGTTTTCTAGTTGGTGATAACAAAAAAATAGACCCCATTCCAGGCTAGGGTTTCTCTAGTTTTACAGTATTTGTGTGAATTACTATCCTATTTTAATCCTCTCTCACATTCATTTGTTGGCCATTTTACCATGTCTACTCATGGATCCCCCTCTTTCAATGCAGCTTCATGTCAAATTATTTTCAAAAGGCTTTTACATAAGATGCCTTCCAGAAAACAGGTGGCTCCTCCTTGAGATCTCATTTTTGTGTTAGAGCAGCTAACCCTTGTTGCATTTGAAGCAGCTCATCTGGCTGTTTTGAAGTTCTTAACATGGAATACTGTTTTACTGCTTTGTCTGACTTCTGCAAGAAGACCATCTCATCTTCCACAGAGGTAGGGTTTCTTTGAGAACTAATCTTTCTTTTATGCGTAAAGTGGTATCCATGTTTACCGTAAGCCAATCTATGCATCTCCCTGTTTCTTTCCAGAATGCAAAAATGAGGGAGAACAGATACTTCATTCCTTGGATGTCCACTGACAACTCAGGTACACTCTTGATAGAAAAAAACTTTTATAACTTATGACCAGTTGGTCATTTCTTATGAAACTAAGAAAAAAGGACAACCTATGTCAAAGCAGACTATTCTTAAATGGCTGTCTCAGGCTATTACATTTTGCTATTCCTACAACAACAGGTGGATTCTACCAGGGCCTTGACTTCACCTATAGCATTGTTGAATAGGTTAGATTCTAGAGGTATTCTGCAAGCAGCAACTTGGCTCAAAAGGGCATACGTTTATAAAAGATTATAAACTAGATTATTTTTCCCGTTCTAATATAGGTTTTGCTAGGACCATTCTTCAGGGGGTCCTTGACCCTTCCACTTCTACCTCCTAGTTGTTTTAAGCTATGGTAGTCTACCCTTATAGCTAAGACTACTGCAGAAGTCATCCACATGAAGAATGTGGTACAGTTGTGTAAGTAAGCTTACCATAACAGTAGTTGTCTGAATGAACACTGCTGCAGTAGCCTCCCCCTCCCTCCCCCTTGTTTTTGTATATTTTTTTATGCCAGGGTGTGGACATGTAATTTTTTTTTCCTTTCCTAGCAATGTCCTTTCAGGGCTTAGCCTCCCTCTCTCAGCTGGCATGAAAATTCTGAAGGGCTTAGCACACACACCTAATTTTTTACTCAGCTCAACTTGATCTAATAGTTTGGGCATGTGGAAGGAACACTGAAGCTTTGGAAGCTGGATGGCTGTTATATCAGCATATATGCAGGATATAACCCATATAGTACTGCAACAGTGATCATTCAAGCATCTACTGTTATGGTAAGTTTGATTACCCCACTGTACTTTCTATTAACCTTTGAACTGACTTAGATTAATATTTAAAAGTCCTTAGCTCATTAGTCAACATGAGTTTAAAAGTATGCCCCCCACATAACAAATACATTCACCATACATTGAACACCCCATGCCACACCTGATCTCACTCACATACACAATCATTCACCCTCACACACACACACTTACCCTTCTTATCCCCTAAATAACCCCTTTACTGTGACCAACTATGCAGATACACACAAAAGCAGAAATAGACACACACTCACCTGAGAGCCCTCGTACCACTGCATTACCTCTCAAATGCAGCCGCATATATGCATGCAGACCCCAACTCCATGTGCCCCACTAATTCCCTGGCACTTTCCTCTAACTCACCTATTGAAAGTATTGAGAGAATGTGAGCTTTTGGCCATATTAATTAATTAGGCTGGGCTAGTAGTAGTGATTTATGCAGCCGACTGGTTCAATGAATTGCTCAGACACATGCATCACTTACTGCAGACATTTCCATGGTGGTAGCAGAGAACATAACTCATTATCATGTGTTTCTTCCATAGAATGCCTCAGTTAGATTAGTGGTAAGTCAGACAGACAGCCCACCATAATGAAGCACCTGAGGTAAAGCACTGTGGAAGGCCTGTTTCAGAAATGGCTGTTACCAGTGGTAAAGTGGGATTATCACTGGCAGCAGTGTTTCTGAATACCAGGGATAGTCTTTGCACTTTACTGTTTTTCTCAGTTCTTCTGCCCATTTTTTTTTTTGTTTGTTTCAACTAAAAGCATAGTTGGATGTCTATAAAAAGAATATGGATATTATAGACATTTCCTTGAATCAACACTGAAATCATAACAAAAACCAACAACATAAAGTAGAAACACTGACTACACAGTAACCACTCCACCACTGGCTAAAACACTGAAACCACCTCAAATTAAGAGCCACTAGAACCACAATAAACATTTAAACCATTCCTCTTATAAACAGAAACATCTCTACATGTCATGTTGCTTTCTAAAACTCTCAAATACATAATATCCAGCAAGCTTTAGTTGTTTATTTAACTTCTTAAACCAAGTTTATGAAATTATTCTTATATGTACATTTTCTTCTATTTCCTATTTATACTTCTTGTGTTTAACACTACAAGGACAATGACTTCCGTGGCCAGTTGGGGGGATATGGGGGTGAAGTTTGTGCTGAACCTATCAGCTACCAGGTTGGCTAAGACAACAGGATCAGTGTAAGTGGTACCATTAAGTACTAATTCGGAACAAACCTGGGCTTTACCATGGAGTTTCCTGACATAACTGAAGGACTTGTGGTTTTCCTTTGTTTCGGAGGCCAATTATGACTTATAATTGGATATGGAGGTTTTCACTAGTGATCTAATTTGTTTGTGAAGGCTAAGGAGGAAGTTTTTCCAATTTGGAATTAGTTCCTTTTTGCCCTCAGACACAGTGTCTTCCTTTTGTGGTTAAGCCTGTTGATAGAGGATGTCAACCATACAGGTTTGTGTTTCCTTAAGGAGCAGGTTTTAGTTCTGTGGGTATGGCTGGGTCCATGCAGTTGTACAGGTGCCTATATACTGAATTGGTGTACTGTTCAGCATAGTTGCCTGCATCCTCTGAGGGGGGTGGTGGTATGAAGCTACTGACACCCTCCCTTAGAAGGTTGTAGTCAGCTTTTGAGATTTTTTTTAGCCTGGTTATAGCTGGTAAGGGGTTTAGTGGGACAGAAACTTCGAATGAGACAGACCGATGATCTGATCTCACCAGGGAAGAACATACTATGGAACTGGTGCAGCGGTCGCCCATGTTGGTGAGAACCAAGTCCAGAATGTTATCTCCTCTTGTGAGGGATGAGACAAGCTGGCCTAGTGCATTAGAACTGATGAAGTCAAGGAATCATTGGGTGAGTGCATTAGTGAAGGAATAGGTCACCCAGTCTAGGGTACGGTAGTTGAAGTCACCAAGGATCAGGGTGTTACAGTGTACCTTGATAGACTCATGTAGGTCCAGGTAGGAATAGTGGGTGTTCTGAGTCATGGAGGGAGGTCTATAGCTGGCAATAACTTGGATGGATATCTTGCCAGCTGTCAGTTGCACCTGGAGTAATTCCAGTGTGTAATGCTGGCAAACCAGTCTGGAGGTGTGCCTCTCCTTAATGAAGATAAAGACTCCACCACCCTTAGTTCTTTCCAACCTAATTTTTGGGTCAGAAAGGATGGAATGAGGTATAGCCTGGTGAGGCAGGGTGATCTCTGCAGCCCTGAATCAAGTTTCTGTGACTGCACAGACATCAGCATCTTCCAGTGTGAGGACAGCCTCCAGTGAGTGCATTTTCAGATTAAGGCTCCTAGAGTTAAGTAGCATGACTTTCAATTTGCTTGTTGACAGATCTTTTATGCTGGAAGCTTTGTCTTTGGGACATAGCCTAAAAAAGGCAAAATGGGGGAGGCAGGAGCCTTGGTCAAGATCCAGAACCCTGGGAAGACAGGTGGAGGCCATCACTGGCAAAACATTGAGGCCTGTTGACCACATCATCCCAGGCAGACAGATACTGGATCTCCTTGGAAAGACACCAGAAACTAAGCCAATTGTTGAAGTCAATTGTTTTTGTTGGTATTGTGGCATCATTCTTGGTGGAGGTAGGATGCTGTTTAGAGCTATGGTCATATCTGTCTGGGACACATACTCTGAAAGAAGTAATAGCATAGTGGTAGAGTTGTCGGCTTAAGAGCAGGCAGGCAAGGTTCGAGCCCACACAACAAACTTTGGGTTGGGAGGGTGGCCTAATGGTTAAGGTGTTTGCCTCACAAACACAAGGTGCAGGGCTTGAGTCTCACAAGGGATAACTGGCTAGGCTTAAAATGGCTCGCAAGAGCAGTTAGCTTAGTACTAACCTATGAACCTATGAACCTATGAAAGCTCAATCATGTCTCTCTTCATATAGTCCAGGGAGGTACATCTCAAGTCATTCAGACCAACAAGGAGAATGACAGAGTCATACTTGTACCTGTTGTGGAGAGACTTAAGTGCTTGCGCGATGTGACAGATTCTGGCATCTGACAGACAGCTGACTGTGACCTTCTCCTTGCTGAGCCTGGTGAGGGGGAAGTGCTAACATGGGTCCTGCAAGGGGGAAGATCGCATACCTGACATGTCAATAATATGAACGGTCGATGATGTCGTGTCGAAGAAGTGAGTGTCATTCTTATGAACTGTCGACAAACTCATATGGATCCATATATATATATATATATATATATATATATATATACATACATACATATAGACACACACACACGCACACACACACACGTGCATATATATATCAGCATATAAATGGGAGAATGTATGTGTGTGTGTGTGTGTGTGTGTGTGTGTGTGTGTGTGTGTGTTTACACACACACACACACACACACACACACACACACACACACACACACACATATATATATGCATGTGTATGAATGTAAATACGAATTTGAGCATGTGTGATGTGTGCCTGATAGACTTCAAGTTTAATCACGTATAAAGTGTTCAGAAAAGTAAGACAAACAATACAAAATGAACTTTGTGTTTTCAGCTTTCTTCATTTCAAGCTGGTGCTACTGGCACTCTCTTTCCAAAACCTGCTGCAAGGAAATACCTTCACACCGATACATCATTAACACTTTTCAAATACTGGTGAATTATTTACTAAACAAATCTCAAGCTAACAGTATGTTTATGCCAGAAATCTGAACTAATATTTCATTTCTGGATGCCAGAGTTTCATGTGGGCATGAATGGAAGTTTTCACATTACGCTGTTACAAAACAGAAATTGCATGAATATGTATATATATATATATAGTTCTAGTGTTTCAATGGAAATCTCCATAAGGGGAGGTTTCCGTTCTGTTGAATGAGGTGCAATCTCGGAGTTGGTATATTTAAGTAGGGTTGGTATACTGAAGTAGCGGGGGGTGCAGGGGGGCTTGCTTCCCTGCTTATGACAGTTTATTTTGTTTTTCCTTTTTTCTTTTTATTCATAGTTGATGTTTTGTAATTTTGAATGGAATGGTTTGTACATGTCGTATTCGAAGTTATAAAACTAGTGATATAGACCCATATATATATATATATATATATATATATATATATATATATATATATATATATATATATATATATATATATATATATATATATATACATACATAAAAAATGTTGTGGAGAGCTCTGTCTATATCTGCACAGCAAATGCCTAGTCAGTACAGTTATAATGATATGTTTTGACTATACACTGAAAAAGTATATTGTTGGCAATTGGCAATACTTTTAAAAGTCAGATAAAGACATAAATGAAAAAATATCAAAGTTCATTATACAGGTGATTTTGGATGTGTACAGACTTCGTATTCAGTACCTAGAAATTGTCAACAGACGTACCTGAATTCAGATTCCTTGACCTTTTAAAGAATGAGGAGGTCTGATTAGATTAATGGTGCTCTACACTCTGTGGAAATACAGGTTTTGAAAGAGTATAAATTAAAATGAGAAATGATTAAATTCTGTTGGATTACTGTTGGAAACAGTACTTTTAAAGGTATATTGCATTTCAGATTTGAACATAATCCTTTTTGGCATATTAAAGTATGCCTTGTGAATGAAGTTTAAAATCAAATGTAGATCTGCTCTTTAAACACGCATTTACTTTTGACTATATTACTCCAACTTCCTAGCCGAAGTATCATGTTTTTAGAAAATATATTTCAATGCAAGATCTACATAAACAGAAAGCACCCTCATCATAGACTCTTATGAACATTTAGCATTCGCTAACTATTTTCTTTTTAATCAAGGTGGCTAAACCCCACATATCCATTATTTACTGATTGATTTTTGTGAATGTATGAATTAAAGCTAATACATCTATTGCTTGAAAGATTAGCTCCTCTGTTTGAAAGAAAAAGAAAATACAAAATTACTTTTTTATGCAACAAGCTGAGGATGAAAACATGGTTAAATAACACCAAAGTGGACAAAAAATAAGTATGATAAACAGTACATCAAAACATTTTAATGGTAAAAATAAATGAAGGATATTAAGTGGAACACAGAGGCAGAGGAGAGACAGACAGGCAGACACTCAGGCAGAAACCTAAGAGACTCTAGAAACAGCAAAGAAAGATAACTTGTATGCAAAAGATTTTAGCGAATCCATAACACTGGAAAGAGATGACATTTTTGGTTTAACAGACTAGATAGTTCCATAAAATGTTAAACAAAATGTCAAGATGTTGGCAAACAATTTATGAATTAAGCAGGTATAAGCCTGTTATCTAAGTTAGATTATTTATTTGATTATTTATTTTAGGTTTTATTGGGGTAGAGTACATCTACAGGGACCAACTTCTGCCACATCCCAGGAGCACTGTCTGGTTACCTGATTTGGTCAGAGTGACAAAGTATGGGAATAGAGACTGAAGGACTCAAAATCCTGGCTAAATGACACTACTTGTTGACAGTAATTAACCCTAATCCTTTGCACTATCACTCTAAGAAACAAGGTACTTAGTACGCATTGTATAAGCAAGTTACAAGAGTGTATTACTGATGATAAGAGGGTTTCAGATGCATAGCAGTTGTTAAGTAGTAGTATGTAAGTAAACAGAAAAGGTGTAATGCAGGTAAAGAAGAGGGATTCAGACACAGGATATTTGTACACAGTATGTAAGTGAATTACACACGTATAATGCTGAAGTATAAGCACTCTTAGAAACAGTACATTTTATATACTGTGCGAGTCATACAGATGTAATGCAAGAGGGACTGGTACACATTATGCAATTCAGCTAGATAGGTTCCATGCAGAGATACCTATGACAGATTCAGGAACAAGGGTATTTATACAAAGCGTGTTGTGCAAACATGACAATATAACATGTCAGAGACCACGCAGCAGACTATGACTGAGAGGTCTGAGGGGAAAGTCAGTATATGTAAACACCCACACAATTAAAAGATACATAAAACGTGCAAAGTAAGTTTGTTACACAATGATGTAAAGACAATTATATACAGCACCTACCTGAAAAAAAAACACTTTGACTGCTGGTTCAAGTAGGCTTTGTAAGAATAAGTGAGGAATGGGTAAAATGTAACAGAAGAAGGCAGGTTTTAAAGTAGCACCACACATGAATACCCCACACTAAAACTGGAAACAAAAATTATATCTGGCACAAGCCACTCCATCAAGAACTTCAGAGTGATCTCTAACTGCACAGTTTTAGAAAGGATTGTGGAATTAACACTGTTCTCGTTGCCTTACTGATACAGTGATGAAGACTGTGGACATGAAAATTTCTGTAGCTGTACTGCTTCCTGATTTTACAAAAACATTCAGCATTGTTACTTAATCCTTATTAGTGAAAAGGCATGCAGAAACTGTTCACACTCTTTGTTAGTCTAATGGTAGTCACAACCAAATAGAATGTGGAGGACCCTGGATTCAAACTCCAGACTGAGTTAGAGTTTTCCATTCCTGTTGAGTTGATCTTGATAACAAAAGATGCATAGTACTATAATTATCTCTCTGACAGAACCCAAAATAACCACAGGAGTCATTATCACCTCATCTTCTAAACTTATAACCAGGCATGTGCTGTCACAGGGACATTTATTATAATTAATGTACACAAATGACCTGTGGACTGAATGTGGAAAGAGTAAACCAGTTCAAAATGCTAAGGACAGCACCACTTGGATACCATTAATAAACCTTCTAAAATACAGAATGATTTGGAACATAGTTTTAGTATTTCCAATGGCCAGCTACCAAGCAGTGGGCTTCTACTTAACTTCTAATTGATGCATTTTTAAACAAGTACTCTGTGGTTCTTTCTTATAACAAATGGTACCACAAAGGTAAGGATAAATATAATATATGTGGACAGTTCTGAGTAGGCAGTCAGCCCACAAAAAACCTGCAGAGTCACGCAGAGAATGTGCAAACTTGATACTGTGACTGAAGGTCAACAATGAACCTTGGCTCTGGAGCTCACCTTTCAAAGACAAAAGCCATAGTACTTGAACCCAAATCCACTATGGCAATAAAGAGCCTCATTCAACTACCCACTCTTAAATGGTAAAACTGATAAGTCTTAAATATGCAGGAAAAAAAATCAATTAATAGCCTTTTTAATGTGTTCCAAGCACACAACAGATTGTTAGCAATATGTCTGAGTAACTAACGTGCTTAATAAACAGGCCTGTGCATCTTATAGTATTCACTTGCTCTGCCAGAGACTGAAATAAAAGATACAGTGAGCCTAGCTCTGTATTCCACTCATTTCACCAGCCTTCTGAATGCCTTTAGTGTAGAAATGGTGAGAGGGAGTTGTACCCAGGGCAGGGTGGGCATCCAGCAGCACAACATTAACACTGTAGCATAACAATTAACAAAATTATTGCACAGGAGGAAGAAGACAATTACAACTACCAATGGGTCACAACAGTACAATCAGAACTAAGAGGAAAGAGCAGTACAAAGAAAAAGTGCAAAGAATAAGAAACTATACACTTGTTTGTGTAAGGATACATTTAGAAAAGAGGAGTGACTGTATGACAAAAGAATTTATAGCAACATGTTATATTCTCTTTGTTTTTATGGGAGTACTTGGAACTATAAAAATAACTCGACTCCAGTATTGGAAGAAGGGGAGATGTCAACACACACACACACACACACACACACACACACACACACACACACACACACACACACACACACCACTTTATCACCCACAGACACACACACATTCAAAATGTATGTGTGTATGTGTGTGTGCGTGCGTGCGTGTGTGTGTGTGTAGCCAATTCAGCAAGGCAATCAAACATGTTTTTAGATGACAGAGGCAGGGCAGACTACCCAGAGAAAGCCAGAAGGACATGGAAATAGAAAATTTCAGCAAAGACAGAGACTGGGGTCAGGATTGAACCTATACTGTAGGATTCTGAGGCAGACATCTTACCACTAAGCTACCTCTTCCTGAAACTGGACTAGGACATAAAACTGGAAAGAGCAGATTAGAAAATCTGTAACACAGGCTTGCTTCATTATCTCTTCATGTACGTAAATCCTAATTTGCATTTCATTAGGGCTCAGGATTCAGTACCTTATTTCACTGTACTACTTTATTACTGATTCCTATAGGACAAGTATGGGCCATGCTTACTTTAAGGAGCATGTCAGATGCTGCTGTGTTGCACCATCACTGACAGTGGTATACAGGTGCTGATTAACAGACTGTTATGTGTAAATCCCTATCTGTTCCCATTTTATATCATATATTGTATTGCACGTTTTAAAATGCATGACAGATGTTCAGCAGAGAAACTACCAGCTCACAGTTAGAGATTAACAAAGCCAAAGTATCATATGACTAGAGAAAATGCCTGATCTACTAGTCTGATAAATGTTCACATCTTTGTTGGCATTCTGATATTGTTTTATTACTGTATACAAAATTTAGGGATAGACCTGATGTGAATGGACACCTGTCTCTTGTAATCCTAAAAAAACTGTGTCTTTAAAACTCCAAAAGTAATTATATTAGTTACAGCAAAAGCTAAATGATACATTTTCATAAATTGTTTATAAATGTTAATCATTCTTTGCAGGGGGCTTTGTCTATCTACCCTGGCTGCTGATATAGTCAAGTTTTGAAGCTGTATAACCTCAGGGAAAATAACTTATTTTGTTTTCTTGTAACACCAAAGATTTCCTTTCCCCAAAGATTGCAGAATTTGTGCTTAAATCTGTACAACCCATGCAAAAAATGAAGTGAAAATCCATTTTCTGCAGTACGTTAGTTTATTTCTATTTTTAAGACTTGCAACAAGTAAACAAAATGTAAAAGAGCCAGAAAAAAAGACATTAAAAATTAAATTGTCATGCCCGCCGAGGTGCTGCTATCTGGTTGATCCTGCCAGTAGCATATGCTCCTTAATGGAAATGAATGCATAACAAATAGAAATGTTTTATATGAGTTTAATGTAGCTAACATTTGTTTATTACGAGGAGGAACTCCGTTTTTCATAAACTCAGCATACTAGTGTATTTTATGAAATATATCAAAATCTGTACAAACCCTCACATCTGTGCTTTTCTACATGACTAGCAACGCTTAAGTTTAAAAGGTAAAATTACATGCTGAATGCAAAAGTTCGAATCCTTGTTAGTATTTCAAGATGCACTGTTTCAGTTTCTAGACCTGGGATTTCAGATACATGATTTAGATCTTCATGTTGTTAATACTTGGGATTCTATGATTGATCCTGCATGTATATAAAGTCCACAAGGAATGTTGCCAATGCCATACTGAGAAGTGAAAAAAGGAAGAAAACACAGGATATGTTTTCTATTTTCCAAAACATTAGAGTATACTGTAAGCCTATGAAGTCATTTGTAGCTAAGTGGGAATATGATTGCAGCCATATAAGTAATTGCAGTTAATGTGGTGCTGGAGTCAAAATGTTTTTATTTATTGAAAAAGGGAGAGAGAATCTTTGGAATCTTGGAAGTTGAGTAGGAAATGGGGAGGGGTAATTCAGCTATGTCAATATTGAAAAGTCAACCTGCATTTAGTCTTAATTTAACAGCAAAGATATTGGCCAACAAGTTCTGCCCTTATCCAGATGTTTTGTTTTAGAATAAATTATGTTTTTCTTTTTCACAATACTATGATTAACATAACAATGAAAAGGTTCTTTGAGGACAGCAACTATTAATTTATACCAATCTGGACCTCTGGAATGAGCAACAGCTGGCAGATTATACTTAAACAAATATGACAAAGACATTGTTATGCTGCATTCGTTTTTGACTGCTTACATTCTGAAAAGAAAAACAGTGATCATACTTTAAACTAAATAAACAACTGAGCTTTTGCAGGATACAGAGGTATATTTTAAATTGACAATGTAATATTTTCAAAGATGGGTGCTCTGCCTTGAGTCGGAATGAAGGTAATGCTCAAAATAGAACTGCTTTCTTTTGAAGCCATGACCAGGGTGAATAGCTGAAAATTGTGTGAAATGTGTGCTTGGTCAAAAGCTAATTACTTGTGGAAAATTGTTAAGCAGTCATAACTACAGTATTAAAAAAAACTGCATATACTAAAATCCAGTTTGCAGTGTAAGTCTAACTTACTGTCACTCTCCAAACACAGAGCTGTACAGAAATAATCCCAGGGTAAAAGAACACATATAACTCATTGTTGATGATACTTTTCTTATTATTTTAGGTGCACATTGGAGTGAACCTTAAACTTTTAAGTAGTGCTTCTTGATGCTAGTACTGTAGGCAGTTATTAGTGTCTATATAATTACATAAAGTGTAGATCACTGTGTGAATTTCACCTAGTCAGCCACTGTAGCTAGATAGCACGTATGGTGGCCTAATGTTTAAGGCATTTGCCTTACAAACACAAGGTGCAGGGTTTGAGTCTCACAAGGGATAATTGGCTAGTCTTAAAATGGCTCGCAAGGGCAGTTAGCTTAGTACTAACCTATAAGTTACTGAGCACGTGCAAAATCAGTACCATTCTGTGTACTCAGAGTGAATGCAGGCATGAACAGAGATATACATGCGAGTGTGTTTGAAGTAATGAGCCAGTCAGTTAGCTTGAATATATGTTCCAGTTACAGCACCTGATATGTTTATATTCAGTAAACAACTTGAACCCATCACAGTACCTCAGTGTCTCATTTGAATACAAGAGACGTGACATGGTGTCAGAATGAGATCAGAAGGGAAGCAATTCGCAAACCAAGAGGCATGAAGTTAGAAGTGGAGGAATATACAGGAGCCAACTTGCAAACAGGTCAGTGGTTATTCAAATGTACTTAAACTCATTTAAATGATTTTTTAGTCACCACTTATTTGGCAAAGCTTTCAAAACATTTGAAATAATTACAGAGATAAATGAAATGTCCAAAATTACAACATACTGATAAAAGTATCAGAAATAAATACAGAGATGTTTGAAATAATTTCTGAAGTGTTAAAATGTATGAAAAGGCTAAAATTACCACATTGTTTCACAGTGTATCACTTTTCTGCATTAACTGAAACTTTTTGAGGTATCTGAAGTGTCCGGATTGTTCACAGTGTTTACAGTGTTAAAGTGAAGCCTTTTCAGAGAGATTGCTCTGCATTTCAGCATAATTACCAGTACCTGGTCTATGCTTATATTTAAACAAATTTAGCTGTTATGGCAGAGAGATTTCACAGACCTGAATCACTGGTGTTTGATAATATTGCTGAGAACTGGTGAGTGATTGAGCAAGAATATGGTATTTTCATACAGGCTGCATTTTCTGAAAAAGATGCACATACAAGAGCATTTATACTTCTTAACTGGCTTAGAAGCCATTGAAAAGGAACGTTCATTTGTGTATGTACCTGCCGTGTATGCAGGGGTGGGGAAGAACCACCATATTGTGATACAGGCTGAAACACAGGAAGACCATGAGTGTTTAAAACATAAATTTAGAGAAATATGTAACCCTAAAACAAATATTACAATGGAAAGGCACATCTGTTACACAAGAAATCAAAAGCCTGGTGAAACTATAGCAGCATATATTATCAACTTGAGAAATAAAGCTAAAATGTGCAGATTTGGTGATTTATGAGATGAGTTGATAAAAGACAGGCTTGTGTGTGGTGTTAATAATGATGCAGTGAGAAAGATTTTGCTTCAAGATAGTGATTTAACATTGAGCAAAGCCATACAGATTTGTCAGATATATGAACTTACAGAAAAGAATAAGAATATGCTTACGAATGAGAAAAACATGCATGCAGTCTCTGCCAGTGTGAATGTTGACAGTGTACAACATAAAGCTAACATGAAAAAGAAATATAAAATGAATGGGGCCACAACACCCAACCTTATTGTTAATTGTCATAATTGTGGAGGCTGTCATGAACCTAAATGAGAAAAATGCTTAGCTTTTGGTCAACAGTGTCATAAATGTAAAAAATGGAATAATTTCAAAAGATTTTTGCAAGTCTAAAGTGGCACAAACTTTTATTAAAAGAGAGCATCCAAAGATGGAAATAGCTCAGATCGAGAGCTGTGAGCAAACTTTCTATGCTGATGGTGTTTCTGTGATTGCTAAAACAGTTAACACAGTAGATTATCAATTGGCGGCAAAGAGTGAAATATTTTGTACTGTACAGATTAATGGGAAACCTGTAGAGCTTAAAGTATAGACTGGATCCAAGTGCAATGTTATATCAGCACAAATATTTGCCAAAGTAAAAGCTGGTAAGAAATTTGATTAAGCAAAGTGTGCAAATCTAGTTGCTTATGGTGGTGAAGAGATTCAAACTGATAGCGCAGTAGTTATGACATGCCATGTTGTTGGGAACAGCTATGACTTGCAGTTTTACATAGTCAAAAGACACATGCAGTCATTGTTAGGCCTCAAAGACAGTTTGAGAATGGGACTGATTTCATTTAATAAAGAGAGCCACCATATAAGTCTGAACAACAAAAATAGTTTTACACAGAATATTTTCAGTGAATATGCTCATATTTTCAAAGACAAGCTTGGCAAACTTCCAGTCCCATATTCCATGAAGTTAAACCATAAAGTAAGCCCAGTTGTCAGACCAGCAAGGAAGGTTCCAGCAGCAATGCAGACGGAGCAGAACTTGACAAAATGATACATTTGGGTGTAATCACTGAAGTAAAAGAACTGAAAGAAGTTACTTATGTGGGTAATTTGTTTAACAGTACTGTCTTACAACCCGATCTGTCTAAGCAAGCAGCAATTCTTGAGATGCCAGTTCCAGAAAATGTCACATTTTTACAACATGTTCTTGGTATGGTCAACTATTTAGGAAAGTTCATCCCAGACCTGAGGTAGCTTTCAGCATCGTTAAGTGAGTTGACACTCAAAAATGTAAACTGGCCCTGGTTGGAATAACACCAAAAAGCATTTGACGTTCTATAACAGAAAATTGCCAGTTCACCCACATTGAAATATTATGATGTTCACAAACCTGTAACTCTTTCTTGTTATGTTTCAAAGTATGGTCTTGGTGCATGCAGCATGTCTTTAAGAAGGCATACCAGTAGCCTATGCATCCAGAATTTTAACCCAAAGTAAAATGCAGTGTGCACAAATGGAAAAAGACCTTTTTGCGGTAGTGTTTGCATGTTCGAAGTTCAGTGATTATATTTATGGAAAACCTGTTCAAATAGAGACTGATCACCAGCCTCTAGTGACAATTCTAGTGACAATTCTAAAAAAGCCAATACATAAAGCCCCAGCATGTCTGCAATGCATGATGTTAAAATTGCAAAAGTACAATTTTAGTATCGTCTATACAAAAGGCAAAAAATCTTTACCTTGCTGATGCTTTGTCAAGCACACCCTGACAAACAACAGAACAGCATGAAAATAAGAAAGCAGACGTTGAAGTCATGGAAGTCAGAAATCTTTCCTCATCATGTCTTGATGAACTCAAAAAGCATACAGTCTCAGACCCAATTCTTCAGAAGCTGAAATATGTTATCAGTCAAGGATGGCGAGCATGACAAACTAGTTTACCACTTGACATACAGAAGTATTTTCCTTATAGACACGAGCTTCTGATGGAAGATGGAATCATCATGAAAGGTCCTAAGTGGTAATTCCTACAGCGTTGCAACAGGAATATATCAAAATTTTGCATTGTGGTCATCCGGGTACTGATTCAAACAAAAGAAGGGCAAGAGGCATAGTATTTTGGCCTTCTGTGTCAAAAAGATATAGAGAAGGAAACTCTAGCATGTTCAATTTACAATAGTACTAAGTCACACCAACAAAAAGAACCACTTCAGCTAAACCAGATTCCTAAATTACCATGATCAATGGTTACTAGCGATATTTTCAAATGGAATGGTCAGCATTACTTAGTGTTAGTAGACTCTTACTCAAATTGGTTTGAAATTGACCTACTTCCTAACTTAACATCCAGCACTGTCATTACAAAAGTGAAGAGACATTTTTCTGTCTAAGGTAGTCTGCACTAAGTCGTATCTGACAATGGTGCACAGTTTACAAGTCAGCGGTTGAAGAAATTTGCTGAGTCTTGAGACTTTGCCCATGTTACTAGTAGTCCTGAGTATCCACAGCACAATGGATTAGCTGAGTGTACAGTTCAAAGTGCAAAACATTTGTTGGAGAAATTCAAGAGAGATGGTACCAAATGTTTTTCTTAGCCTACTTAATCTCAGAAACATTTCTCAAGATAACTTGCTTGGTTCGCCTGCTCAGACATTAATGTCCAGAGAGATGGGAGCCACTTTATTAATCAGTAAACAATTGTTGGTACCAAATGTAAAGAACAACAGCATGGTCAAAGCTCAATTTCGAGAAAACTTCAATCGCAAAAGTTGTAAAAAGATAAGTCCAGCAAACCTCTTAGAATATTAAGGGAGAGAGTGTGAGAATGCAAACATGTAAAGGATATGACCGAGTGGGTATTGTCAAAAATCTTTGCGAAGAACTGAGATCTTACATCATACAATCTGATGGAATGGATTTCAGAAGGAAGCGAAGACAGGCTGTGAACCAGTGACGCAGCAGATTGCCTATGCAAAAGACTCTATTTCTCAGAGTGACTCTACACTTGCTCAAATTCCAGAGGACAGTGTACTTTCTTCAAGTAATCCTGATATAACCCCTGAAGTTCTAATTGCGAAAGAATCCCCAGGGATTGTCCCTTTTGCTAAACTTAAAGTTTTTATGTGACCAGATCGGGTAGAATTTCCAAACACTTTTCAAGATATACAGCAACTTGGACTTGAACTCTGTTGTTAGTTGTTAATGTGATATCTAGCTTGTTAAAAATATCTTGTTCTCCTACTGTATGTCGAACAAATCAAAGAGGGAGGATGTAGAACATTGTGTGTATTGTACCTAGTCAGCCACTGTAGCTAGACAGCACTTGCATATAAGTTACTGAGCATGTGCAAGATCAGTGCCATTTTGGTAGTCAGTCAGAGTGAATGTAGGTGTGAATGGAGATGCACACGTGAGTGTGTTTGAAGTAATGAGTCAGTCAGTTAGCTTGAATACATGTTCAAGTTACTGCTCCTGATGTGTTTATGTACAATAAACTTGAATTCATGACAGTGCCTCAGTGTCTCATTCGAATACAAGAGACATGCAACATAAAGGGCAGGTCAGATTACACATGCACACACAAAAACACATGCAAATAAAGAGAAAGCCCTCCATTTAGGTACTGTTAGACATGTTAAGGCACAAAAGCAGTATTAAGTTGAACCTGCATGTGCCTACTAATTTCTGACCTGCTTTATATAAATACCTTTTTTTATTTGCTCTTTACTAAAGAAGGGAAAAAGAATTAGTGAGAGAGATGACATTTCTTTATTACTCATTCAGTTTGCTATGCTGAACAACAGGTGACTAGGAATACAATATGCTTTGTTACATCGATGCTTTGCTTCATCATTCCCATTTCTTGATGTAACTTATAATAGTGTATTCAGCTGAATCATCACAGTTCCCAGAATGGCAGGTTTCTCTTGAAATTCAATAAGTTGGTATATTTAGTGCTTGTGAAATGTTGCGGTTTTCTGAATTACAACATTTACTCCACTGAAGTAAAGTGGTCTGCCAATAAATTCCTCTATGAAATTACATACTAGACAAGGCAATATTAACTACCCCCAAGACAGTGAACTCCGCTTGTTTTGCTTTACCTAGCCCTTATTAAAGATTTATTAGTGAGCCCTTCTGTTTGCTGCTGGTCAGCTGTTTCATTGCTTAAAACATCTCTAGCATCTTGTCACACATTAAGACTCCGAGAAGAGTTTGAAGATGAGTGTTACATCTTCCCCAACTTTTCCTTCTAGTCTTGAGTTCTTCTTTATCTTGGAGTTACTATATATCTACTGTATGTGGTGTGGGGGCTGGGAAACTTGCCCCAGAAAAAATAATTGTGTTCCTCCACCTTGGGTGTGTTGCTGTTGACCTCCCAGTGTTTTAGATGTTTTGGGTTTGAATAATTATGTATCAATTAAACATGTAATTATTGACAGCAGACCAATTTTCATACAATATGTATGCAAACTCCAGTATCAGCACAGCAACTAGTTTTATACAAACCACTTATTGACCATACCTAAACTTTCAAATCTGAGTTTAGTTTCTCAACAATTCTTATACAATAATGAAATCAAAACAAAACCAAAGTTAAGGTAAAAGTATGAATTTCTGTTTCCTCTTGTAATTACATATTTTTTCTGTCCTTCACTGAAACTTCACCTCACAGATGCTCTTTAAAAGGCTGTTTCCTCCTTTCTAATGTTCTTATCAACAACATAATCAGTTAGCTAGGAGCCCATGATTTACACCCTCTGTACCAAGACTTTACCAACATCTCCTCTTCAGGAACTAATGGAACCTGCACATTAATTCTTCACTAAATCATCGAACTAGCCTTACTCTACAAAAATCAGAACTGCCTTCCAGTCTCTTCTGAGATGGCTCAACCTAGCCCTAATTTTATTTATTTATTTATTTATTTTATTTTATTTTAATTTACATTTGTTAACCGGAATAGTCTAACTGGATATATGTCCATTTTCAGTAGCGGCCCGGGGAGAAAAGCTCCAAGTATGAACAGTGACAAAGTTAACAATATAAAAAGACATGACAAATCACAATACAGAGGCAGCATTGGTCAAAAGAAAAATTACAATAATGAAATTATAAACTATAAAAATTATATTAAAAATTATACTAAAAAAATTTCACTAAACACAATGGTAGGTATGAGCAAAACCCAATTAAGAGAGAAAAGACATTATATTTTATCCTCATATTACGAGGAAAAGAGTAATAACTAGATTTGGAGGCAAAGGTTATAGGAGTAGGGAAAGGGGTGAGAGCAGGAGGGGAAAGAGATATCAGTCTGGGTTAGCACAAGGACAAAGCCAATGAGTTATAAGATGTTCTTTAAGATGTTTTTTAAATAGAGAAGTAGAATCAAGGGCTGATAATTCAGAAGGAAGCTGATTCCAGTTTTTACCTGCTGTGTTCGAGAAAAGTGAATCACCGGCTTTGTTGTTAGATTTAACTGAGGAAACTAGAAGCTTATTAGCAGAGCGTAGTGTAGCCAGATTTTTGTATGGTATAATTAGATTAGTGAGGATAGGGGTTTTGTTAAGGTGGTATAGGATCTTTTGAGTAATAAGTAATTGTTGACAGAGTATATGGTTTGGCAATTCTAGCCATTCAAGCTGTTTGAGGTTGAGGCAGTGGTGAGTTTTAAAGGGGGAGCAAATGATGAATCTAGCTATGCTGTTATAACAGGCGGAGAGTTTAGAGAGGTTGTTTTTGGATAGGGTAGTATATATAGCAGAGGCACAGAAAAGGGTGGAAATGAGGTGGGTCTGGGCAATAGTTTTCCTTGCTGAAGGGGTAAGGAAGGGTTTAATTCTATAGAGGGTACCAAGTTTTTTGTTAACAGACTTTATGGTGGAGTTGATGTGGTCATCATAGCTGACACGATTATCAATTGTTACACCTAGTAGGCGGGTTGTAGTATCTGGGGTTATGTTGGTACCATTGTTAGTGGTTACAGAGAAGAATGGATTAGGTGATTTATGAGTTGGAGTAAAAAGCAGTAGTTTTGTTTTTTGGGGATTTAGGAGGAGGCATTGTTGCATAATCCAGTTTTCAACATTCTGAAAAACAGTTTGGGTGAGGGAGTGGAGAGAGGCTATATCCTTGGCTGTACAGATTAAGGTGGAGTTGTCTGCATATTGAATGCAGGTGGCTTGAGGTATATTCATGTGTAGATTGTTAATAAACAAGGAAAAGAGTAGGGGACCTAAGATAGTGCCCTGGGGTACCCCAATATTTACTGGGAGTAGTGAAGACAGATTGTTATGCCAAAGTACTGCTTGCTGTCTATTTTCCAAATAAGACCTAAACCATTGTATTGTTTGAGTACCGAGAGAATGGGCCTTTAGTTTGTCTAGAAGTAAGTTATAGTTAACCATGTCAAAGGCTTTTGACAGGTCAATAAATAGTGCAGAGGAAAAGGAGTTATTGTTACGATTTTTATATATAGAGTCGATAAAGGATAAGAGGGCAGTCGATGTGCTATGGAATGGTCTAAAGCCATGTTGGCAGTTTGCTAGTAGGTTATTTTGTAGTAAGTGGTTAAGTAGTTGTTTGTGAATACATTTTTCCATTATCTTAGCTAATGGGGAGAGTAAGGCAATAGGACGAAAGTTAGAAAGCTCAATAGAAGATCCGCCTTTATGTAGAGGGATGATGTGGGATACTTTCCATATAGTAGGGATTTTGCCTTCTGAGATAGTTCTGTTAATAAGGATAGAGAATGGAAAGTCTATGGCTTTTGCGGCAATTTGTAGGTATTCAGATGGGAGACGGTCAGCGGAGGGGCTGCAAGGTTTCAATTTTTGAAGTAGCTTACAGATGAGAGATGTAGATACAGGTTGTATTTTAAAGGTAGGAGATGAAGTCTTGGAGGTAATTAGTGGGGAAGCAGTGAAGGGTGGTAAAGAATTGGCTAGGGTTTGAATGGCTTCTGTAAAGTAGTTATTAAAGGCATCAGGGATCTGGTTGGAGTTACTATGGTTGAAACCGGCTGGGTCTGGAGTGGTAGGGTGACCTGGCTGAAGAAGTTTGTTTATCCCTGACCAAAATTTTTGTGGAGTTTGTTGACTGGTTTGTTGGAGGTGAAGGTAGAAGTCTTTTTTGTCTCTAAGAATATCCTTCTTGGTGGCATTTCTTAGCTGTTTAAAGTGGAGGTGATCTGATGGACATTTGGTGGCTCTCCATTTAGCCCAGATTTTATTTCTGAGCAGTATATTTTGCCTAGTTTGTTTTGTGAGCCATGGGGCAGATTTGGTTCTTATTCTAGTAGAGCGATAAGATGCATGGCAGTCAAGGATTTGAAGAAAGTTAGTATTAAAGTAGGTAACAGCCTCATCAAGCTCTAGATGGGTTAGTGGTAACCAGTCACATGCTTGCAGTTCATTTAGGAAGCTGTCTGGATTAAAGAATTTTTTTAAGCGGGAGGTTTTAAGATTATGAGTAGTTGGGATATGGACTTTTTGTCTAATAATGTAGGTAAGCATATGGTCGCTGATATCGTCGGGAAGGGTTCCTGGAGTATACGTTTCTGGGTGGTTATTAATAAGGATCCAGTCCAGAGTAATTTCCTTACTGCTAGGTTTGTGGATTCTATTAGGAGTTGTTATTAATTGTGAGAATCCAAAGAGGTTTATGTGGTTAGTAGGGTTAGGGGAACTGCAGGTGGACCAGTTGATGTTAAAGTCACCCAGTACAATGGTCTCCTGGGGTAGTTGGGTAGAGAGGTAACTAAATAGGTTTTCAAGAGTATTGGTATTATTACCTGGGGGGAGATACATGCAAATTAGATAGATAGATTTGGAGTTTGGTAGTTAGGATTTCAGATTTGGTGTCTAATGATGGAAGCACATTAAAGGGGGAAATTTAGAGATTAGATTTATAGAGAATGACTGTACCTCCACTTTTTTGGTTTTACGGTCACATCAAAGGATGTTATAGCCAGGAGGGCTAATTTCCTGGTCTTGAGTAGATGGTTTTAACCAAGTCTCTGTAAGACATAGAATACCAAATGAGTGCACATCAAGGAGTGCATGCAGGTGGGAAATTTTATTGTTAATACTTCTAATGTTAAGGTGAGCTATCAAGAGGGAGTTAGTTAGTTTAGTTAATGTAGAAATCATAGGCACTGTTAAATTGTCAAGGTTATTGGTATAGTCAGTATCGGAGCCAGGGTTTGGATGAATATCACCGTCTAGGAGGGGGTATTGCTGGGGGTATTGTAGAGATTTAAGGAGTTTGTAGAGGTTATTAAAAGTCTTTTTGGTAGTGAAGTAAATAATGTGGGTTGCTCTGTGATATTTTGGTAGTATATAGTTGGAGGTACAGGTTATGTTACTGTGGTTAAGGGAGTAGATGAAAGAAGATGGTAAAGTGTGTTAGATGTAATGGTTTTGTTCAGGTAGAGAAAGATATTCAAAGGAGGTGAGTGAGTAAGGTATGGTAGGACAGGCTATTGTGGTAGTTAAGAGTAGTATGTTTTTGAAAATAGTTTTATGTGTTGGGGCCATAGTAATAAGTAGATTTTAGTAGGGAGTAGTTTTTTTTGTACAGCTTATATAAGTTCAGATTCTCATGGATGTGCTAGACTTCTTTTCTCCTCTTGATACCTTTCCATTTAGCTTCTTTTGTTTTTTTTTCACCTCAGACGCTGACAAACAAATTGCTACCATTTTTCTCTTTGACTATTCAGTCTTTGGAGCTATTTCCCAGACAAAGAACTCCCATGATTGCACTGTATGCTGCCCAGAATTTTTAAGTAATCCCCTAAGGCTTATTTCTAAGGTTTTTTTCAGCCATACGAATTATCAAAGCATATGCTTCTCCCTGCAATCTCAGTGCTACATCTCCAATAGTGGTTGTCCTGCTACTGCCCCCTCCCTTTCAACATCTTACATATGAATTCTTAACTAATTGTCTGACGTGTCTGTCTCTCAAGTAGAGTCATACTTTTGTTGCTCTAAGCTGTTCTGTTTTTGTAACCTGAAGACTCCTTGTTCCTTGCCCCATATACCCTGCTGAGACTGTGTATATTACACCCCCACCACCTTTCCTAACCTTCTTAACCTGATACTATTTAATCCATGGGATTGTTTTCACCTCTTTTCTCTACTTCTTCCAGTTTGTCTTATTCTCTATATCATCAACTTGTTTAGGTTTTTAGTTCCACTGTTCTCCTGTTCCTTTTCCCCTCCACCTCTGTGACACTTCTAAATTATGAATTTGTCAGCCCATTCCTTAAGAATCTATTTGCCAACTTTTCCATATGCCCACTTTTTCCTATCTTTCCTTAGCTGGATTCCTTATGCCACATCCCATCGTTGTCCCTATGTCTTTTCACTTCATATCAACTATGTCATTATCCTGTGTTTATTTTATCTTCCTACACACCCCATACATGATCTTTCCAAAGGCCTCACCACTCTGTTAACTCTGCTACTCAATACACATTGCATGCTGCTGTCCCCTTCTTACTCTATTTCCCATCTTTCATAATCATCCCCACTATCAACCAAACTACCATGAAAGCCAAAGCATAGCTTTTGAACGGCCAAAGCTCCCAAATGCCATTTCCTACCAATGCATGGACATTCCCAGATTGATTAATTCTGCAAGAATTGTTATATTAAAGCAGTTTTGATTTCCATATCTACTTCCCTACTCTTCAGCCAAATACATAGCAATGTAGAATTGGCCAGTTGTTTACACCATCTTCCAAATTTGGTTTTAAAACTGGCCCACATATTATCTATACCTTAGCAAAAGGGTGGAAAACCCAATAACTGTCAGTTCAGCAGCATATAATTGCCCCTTTTTTGGGTCCCTTTATCATAAAGGATCTAGCCTCCCTAAATGAGAGTGTTATTTAACTTGGTCACCTTGTAAGGACAGCATAACAGGATTATGATAAGATATAGCTAACTGTGAGATATATGCAGAGTCAATTTTAGAAACTGTTTGGTGAGAAATCCAGAACATATCTAGCCTACTAGCAATGCCCACTTGGTAACTATAAAATGTAAAGTTAGATTTTTTGGTTTTAAATTCCCCAACCATCTTCTAATCCCTATTTTTTGTTGAATAATTCTAGTAGGGTTGTCATTTGTGCTGCTCTAATTCCTGCATGGAGATGATCTATTCAGGTATCAACTGTTGTATTAAAGTCACCCCAAGACTATTTAATTTCTATTATGGATATGCATCCACATTACAACCATTAAATCCTTCCATGGTGAAACCTCATCACTATCAGGGTCATAAAAATTTATTAACCAAATTGCATTTTCAAAATAATCCAGCTACCTCTTCAAACTTAGATACATTTTTCCACATCTTCACCAATGGATTAACAGATTAATATTGCAGTATCTCTCTTTGCCAAATTAGTACCGCTACTGAACATTAACCCTGATCATATTTTCATAAGTACAGTCTTATTATGCTTTTTAAGCTTTGTCATTTGCAGAAACACTACAATGTATTTTTGTTGTGTAATCCAGTTTACAATTACTTTATCCTCATAGATATACTTTTCACATTTCATGTAGTGAATGAGAAGAGGCCAGTGTGGGAGATTCATGAGTTGCTTTCTGTTGTAGATTTCTGTTACCTAGTGAAATACTAAGTTTCTAGGTAAGCGCTAAACTGAGAAACAGGGAAAATTATTACTACCCCTACACACACACACACACACACACACACACACACACACACACACACACTCATTGCTAGGCAGAGCTTCCGCTAGGACTACACCTTCCTAATGATGACGATTAAAAAAAAGTTTGCATAGATTACCATAACTCATGCTAAACATTATCCCTTTTTGCAAAGCAATGTCTGAACAACCTCCCCCACTAGACAGTATCCATTCTTGTGTAATGGTTTATTAAAATTACCTTACACTCCAGTTATTTATAAAAAAAATGGGGCTAACCCTGTCATTAAGCTATGAGTGCCTGCCCCCTTTCTTTGAAACTTTGAATCATTTTAAATCTATATTCTGATTGCATATACATTCAATACAGTTTAACAGCTTCCATAATAACGATCAAACAATTGTACTCATCTGCATTGTGACCAGATATGAACTGCATGCAATATCACATTACAAAGGAACA
This sequence comes from Protopterus annectens, assembly GCF_019279795.1. Taxonomy (NCBI): domain Eukaryota; kingdom Metazoa; phylum Chordata; order Ceratodontiformes; family Protopteridae; genus Protopterus; species Protopterus annectens. The sequence continues at coordinate 1,009,418,623 of NC_056748.1, read as the reverse complement.
GAGATGGGTGAAAAAAGATCACACTCTATATTTTAGATCATATGGCTTCAGCTTAAACCCATATTTTGGTACTTTAATCTTCATCGCATAAGCAGACTGAATAGTATATCAAATAACCTTTTGTTGTGCTGCATGGTATCTTTCTACAAGAATGCTGTACAGGAAGAAAGAGGGTAGGCCTCACTTCTATTAATATGCATATCTCTTCATTGATCATAAACTATATAATAATTTGATAACAACATCACAAACATTGTGTTTTACTAGTTCAAGGTCCCCTGTCTATGTTATACAGCAAGTATGACATCATTATTTAGTTATATGGTACAAGACAAACAAACAAAATAATTATGAATAAAATTTCAACTCAGAATCTCATTCCCAGTTGCTTAGAGTCATTACCCTTTATACTCTTCATCATATCATATCCAGTCCTTCCATTTCGACTATGACACTAATGAAGAATATGACTATGAGGGGGGTCTCCTTTTCAGGTGGTGGGGAAGGGGAAGATGCCTGTCCCAACAAACTAGTTTCTGCCTCCTGAATATCCATAAGAGTAAAACCCAGACCTCCATGCTTGCCTCTTCTATCTTTAGTGTCACTATTTTGGCTACCCAGTGTACCCTCACCGGTTGGTGAAAATAACTCTTATTTAGCCCATCCACAGCTGGCTGCTTTAGAAATCTGTTTTTCCAGTCCTTTTCCTTTGTTAGGTGTTGGATATTCGATGATGATGTCATCACTGGGTCTGCCCCTTCTCTTGATATCTGTAACACAGTTTTCATGTCCTTCTGGTTCTTAGGAAGTGAAGCCTTCAGCATCAGCTGGAAGCAAAAACTGAAATGTTTGCATTTTTTTTGGTTATCTAAAGAATGGAAGGAAATGCCAACATTACCCCAAATCCGAATTCACATGACCGTCTCAAATAAGGAGTTAGAAAACAATGCTGCCCTATATCGTGAAAGATCTTTACGGGACGACCTGCTATCTTCTAAGACATATTCAAAGCTCCTCCAGACTGGTAATCCACAAACAATATCTTTATTGTATTAACTTGGGATAAGTGCTTTTGTTTTTAAAAGTAAAAATGTCTTCGGATAAAGACATTTAAAAACACCTACTTTTTATACACTAATCAAAATGCAACCTTTAAAGCAGGAACGCTGCCGCACCAAGAAAACATCAGTTTGGGACAAGAATGCAATATAAAAAAACTTGAGCAAGAGAGAGAATATAAATATTTGGGAACTGATGAAGGATCAACAATAAAACATGAACAAATGGAAATACAACTCAATAAGGAATATTTTAGAAGACTTAAATTAATCCTGAAAACAGCATTGACACCTAGGAAAAAATTCAAGCTATAAACCAATTTGATCTTCCTGTCCTAACTTACAGTTTTGGAGTGACTGACTGGCCCCAAAAACTGCTGGATAGATTATATAGGAAAACAAGAAGGATGTTTTATGCTCATCAAATGATTTATAAAAATCAATGCATACCAAGATGATATATTTCCCATCCCAAAGGAGGTATGGGCCTCCTTGAAATTGATTACATGTATAGATCTACAGTTGTGGGAATGTAGTGAAAGTTTTGAAAAATGAGGAGAATAAATCTGACTTCCCTGCTTAGTCTAGCAGAAGTATAAGTGGGAATGGAAATCAAACCAAAAGTAGAGAAAAATCAGGCAGCAACTGCATGTGCCAAAAAGCAAAACAAAGAATATAAGCTGAAGGAACAGAAGAATAGGCAAAAAATGTGGAAAATGTATGAATACAATTGCAAGTATAGAAAACTCCTGGAAAAGCCTCATCATGATCAAGATTGAATGAAGGAATATTAAGGAGAGGCAAATTCAAACCAAAAGATGAAAGGTTACTATTGGAGGCACAAGACAGTGGGCTTCATACATGCTGGTTTACAAAGTCCATTGAACATGTGGGAGAAACAGACAAATATAAGCTTTGTAAAACAGAATTGGAAACAGTCACACACCTGGTTGCCGGTTGTGACATACTAATGGCTGAAGGACTGTATACCGAAAGGCATAATAATGTAGCAAAATTGTTGCACTGGGGATTTTGCAAATATTATAATATTGAAGTGGCTGAAAAACACTGGAAACCTAATCCACAAAGCATCACAGAAAATGATGAAGTCTGTATCACATGGGATCACCCATTACAAACAATTCAAAAGACAGATGTGAGAAAACCAGATACTCACCCAGTGACTACAGCGTCTTGTTTACAGAGAGACACAACATCATAAAATATCAGGATTTGCAGACAGAAATGAGAGCAATGTGGAAGAAAGATACCCAGACAGTTTCAATAGTAGTAGGAGCAATGGGTCTTATAAAAAAAGAATGTACAATTGTATTTAAATATGTTACTAATACATGTAACTCTGTACAAATTGCAGGAGTCATTACTGGGCACATTGCAGGTGCTGCAAAGAGCACTTCTGGCTGACATCAAAGACTGAAACAATACTAATTTCATGAACTTTAATTGCAGCTTGACTTAGCAATGGGGTCCATTCCCATCATGGTATTATAAACCCAAAAGACTTGGAGAAATTAAAAAAGTGGGTAACACTTTTAATTCCCTTCTAAAAACTTTCACAGGGTCCATTCCCTCTACTTTCTCTGGCAACCTTAAAACATGAAGGTTATTTCAGCTTGTTCTAGTCTCCATTTCATCATTTTTTCCTCTTTTTGCAGTGCATGGACTTGTTCATTTCTGAGTGCAGGGAAGCTACCAGTCTTTTTCTCCTTTACTTTTTCTTGCTGCAGTGTTATGAACTGCTGACTGTTGTCAAGCACTCGCTCATGTCTGTTTGTGGTTTCCTTGATGAGTTGGAAACTCTGTAATTTTGTATAGAAGATGTATTATGGTGTTCAACCATGCTTCAATGTCTTGCAAGTTTTCTTGCAATGTCTAAAATGTGCCTGCATCAGGATCAAACAAAAGAGATGGCACAGTAACTCAGACATGCCAGATACTTTTCAGACTGGTTAAAACATGATCTCCTATGTGGAAAAAGCATAGATGTAACTCTGATCAAGTGAGATTTAAAATCCTGATGCTTGTAATCATTGAGTCGATTTTTTTTCACCATTGTGTTCCCAGTGAACCCACGCAGAGCTTTCAGTTAAGTCCTTCACACCATTCAAGTGTTCATACGCACGCTATCAAATTTTCTGAAATTTTCTGATTTGATCATAGTAGGTTCAGTTACCTCTTAGGAACCTCCTTGACATGGTTAATTGCTTGCTTGAGCTTACAAAAGTACTTGACAGGTTCAAATGCATCATATTTTTGCTCCATCTCAAAACCACAAAGAAGGCCCTCTTATCTTGGTCTAAAATTACCAAGTAAATATAACTTATTTATGGCAAATGTATTGCATATTGCAATAATGACTGTGTAATGACTATCACATCATACATTTTTTTAAACATTTTTCTTTTTATCCTATGATTTATGTCTGGTTTATGCCTTGGGAAGGCTTTTATGCTTCAACAACAGGATTTATATTACCTAGTCATCGTTTTCAGCACACACAAACATTAACTGAGTAACTGTGAGCAGTTCAAATGTCTGACTGTGATTTAATGAATGAGTTTATGCAAACAAGACACACTGCGAATCCTTACCAGCATACAACAAGACACGCTGCGAATCCTTACCAGCATACAACAAGACACGCTGCGAATCCTTACCAGCATACAACAAGACACACTGTGAATCCTTACCAGCATACAACAAGACACACTGTGAATCCTTACCAGCATACAACAAGACACGCTGCGAATCCTTACCAGCATACAACAAGACACGCTGCGAATCCTTACCAGCATACAACAAGACACGCTGCGAATCCTTACCAGCATACAACAAGACACGCTGCGAATCCTTACCAGCATACAACATGCATACACATCCTTGTTACTGCTGTTGCCTGAGTTACTTTTTTTATTTTTCACATTCACTAAACACAGCTAAGGTGTGATTACTAAGGTTAATCGGTATGGCATCTATTTGTTCTTTTTCCATACATGCCCCCATTCGCTTAATATGCCATAAAGATGTTGACTTGTTTCTATCAGGCTTTCCTCAGACATTGATTAGTTGATGCAGGATGTTCATTCTCTGATAGGGTAATATGGTACCTCTTTATATTTTAGCTATTCTCTAAAACTCATTAGTGACCTGCTGTATTGGATTATAATGCATGATTCATTAAGTGAAATAAGTTCTGGCTGTGCATTGAAACCATGTTTGCCATTTATTTTGAGACTTTTCTGCAATAATTTTCTGATTTCCCTGCTGTCCTGATACTTAAACATCCAACAGAGTTCATTAAGGGGGACTTCAATGATGTCACTCAAAAGGGTTCATCAACAGTGACCTCAGTACCACCAGCCAAAAGGTTCACTATGGGTGACTTCAGTGTCTAAGCTGATGACACATCCAGTTAACTCACCATACAACTAGCCCAAGTTTTAGACAGTGCCAGTTTTACAGAAATATCTACCTCTGTCATCCACAGTTAGGGACACCCTCTGGACTTTTTTTTTTTTTCGGCTTGGTTTTGTAATAATAGACTTAGTGGTAGAGCTGTATTTCAACCGTGGAATCCCACAGATTGGCCCAATCTTTTTTTTTTTGGTCCCCTTGACATCATTCAACTGGCCTGGATCTCTAGTAATCCATGTCCATGCTGGGTCCAGCTAATCTGCTACACCCCAAACTTAGTCCAGCACTGCTGGGGTCAGTCATAGATTCTAAGGGAATCCTGGGGGTTCAGTCATTTTTGCTTCTGTCTGTGGGGGTTTCTTTATATGCCCTACCTACTCTCTTCCCTGCCCTCCATCACTCGTCAACCAGCTTTCCTATTTTAACCACACCTGCATTAGGGAGTATCATTGATGGCTGCCCTCCCACCCAGGAAGGCACGCCCATCCCTCCCTGCCACTCCATCAGATGCCCAAGCCACTAATCAAATCTGTGTCTCCTGAATGGTAGTTAGGGCTTTATCCATCTATTCCACTGGAGCCGCTTGTCCATACTGTTTTGAGCTTATTTAAAACAGAGATATGAAAGGATCTCACATGCCTTTTATACTTTCTTGGTGGACTAGCTCTTTGAGGGGATCACTACAAAGTTTTCTTCCTTATATCCTGTAACATGACACCACCAAAAGATCTTGATCAAATGCCCATAGGGACTGTATGCAACAGGTTAGTGTCCCCCCATGAACTGGGGATAGGGATAATTCAGTGCAGTTTGTTTGCTCTTTTGTAGATAATCTTGACTTTTTCTGGACAGAGGTTCATAATTTGGCTTATGAAGATGGCATGTGGTTTATTGCTTTTGTTTGAATACCTCAATGTAACCTGGACCAGGGGCCCATTTTGACTGGTAATGGTTTGAGTCTCTTGGTGCTATCTACCTAAGTGTACAATCCTCTTCAAGGAATGCATTTTTCTTTCCATCTTGAAGGAGTCCTTGATTACATTGATATTAGAAACCATCTTTGGATCCAACCAGTTAGGAAAAAGTCCATCGCTGGTTTACAAAGTCTGTTGAACATGTGGGAGAAACAGACAAATGTAGGTTTTGTAAAACCAAACTGGAAACAGTTGCACACCTCGTTGCTGGTTGCAACATATTAATGGCAGAAGGACTGTGTACTGAAAGGCATGATAATGTGGTGAGACTGTTGCACTGGGGATTGTGCAAACAGTATGGTACTGAAGTGGCTGAAAACACTGGAAACATGAGCATTATAGAATCATAGCATCATAGAAAATGATGAAATCTCCACCACATGGGATCATCAATTACCTACAATTCAAAAGATAGATGCTAGAAAACTGGATATAGTGGTCCAAGAAAAGAAGACAAAAGCAGCATTGATCATTGAAATCACCACACCCAGTGACAACAGTGTCCTGTGCACAGAGAGAGAGACATAAAGTTATAAAATATCAGGATCTGCAAGCAAAAATGAGAGCAATGTGAAAGAAAGATACCCATACAGTTCCAATAATAGTAGAAGCAATGGATCTTATAAAAAACAGAGTCTAAAATCTTATTTAGATACGATACCAATACATGTAACTCCATACGAACTGCAACAGGAGTCATTACTGGGCACATTGCGGGTGCTATGAAGAGCACTTTTGACTGACATCAAAGAGAGAAACAATACTAATTTCATGAACTTTAATCGTACTTTGACTTAGGAATGGGGTTCATTCCCATCATGGTATTAGAAAACCAAAACATTTAGAGAAATTAAAAAAAATAAATAAATAAAATAAAAAAAGGAAAATTAACAAAAAGGCTCTATCATTCTGTTTAGCAGCTGTTTACATACAAAGGCATTCCTATCCAACATCCCTTGACCTACAGAGTCATTGACTGTCTAATTTTAGATTAATGAAAAATATTCAGACTGCCACAGCTGGATGCTTACTGACCTTATGGCAAGAAATCAACAGTCATATTCTGTCTTGTTCTTCCTTGATCTCTTGATCTGTGTCTAGTTTCTGACACAGAGTCATGGAGTGTTGATTCATCATCTTCAAAATGACTGCGATTTAACCACCAGAGTGCACAGATCATTTGTTTGTCTTACCTTTTAGGTTACACTCAGTGAGTGGTCTGTGATGCTAATTCCTCTGGTAGCCACCATCTGATTTGTGAAGTTCCTCAGGGCTCTATCTTGATATCACTTTCCCCTATGTATGTATATGTTACCATTATGGGAGGTAATACATGAAAGAGTTATTAGGTATTAGTGTTAGCTTGAAAATATTCTGGTATACAGGAACAAAGCCCTAACTACAAGCCAGGTGATCACAGTTTAATTAATGGCTTTGGAATCTGGTAGAGCTAGGCATAGGAGGATGGACCTGAGCAGTCTGTTTTGGCTCACCCATCCTGGAGAGAGGGAGATGACACTATTTTGCTACTTGGGTGACACCTAGAGGAAGCAATAGGTATTACAACATCATGTGTTGCCATTGTGCAAGTGCATCTGCAGGGGACATCTTTGGGAGGAAGCATTCTCATACCTCTCAATTGTACCTCATTACAAGGAATGTACATCATTTGGGGTCTTAAAAAGTTCATGTTCTTCAAAGTTCCACATTGAAAGGGTCTGTCACACATTCAGTGTTAGGAATTTTTTAACTGATATCCACGGTAAATGGATATTAATCATATCAGTTCATTAAAATATCTTTTTTATAAGTAAAACCAACATATTTTACCCATCCTATGACCTTCCTAGTTGAAGTTATTAGAAAGCTGTTAGGATGTGTTCCAAATTTTGCGCATTTGTTCCACATTGTGAGAGTTAGTTTTTCTCATTTTGGAGGTGGAAGGCTGAGAGCTATGGGCATTCTTCCTGCAGTAGGCAGGATGAAGTGGAGCTCAGAATGCTGTCATGTGGGAGACTGAAGCTCTGTAAGGGGACAGGCAGGCTCCTCTACAGAACCAGCAAGGTAGTGCACTCCATGCCACCTGACTCTTGCCACAGGGGAATGGATGAGCCAAACAGGCTACCAGGAATGGAAAAATGGGCCATGGGGCTCTTCCATAGCCTAGGAGCAGATGGAGGAGCCATTATATTGGGTAATGTGGAAGAGGAAAAATATATTCAGTAACACCTCTCCTTTTCTCAGGTTTTGGGTACAAGGCACTGCTACTCTGAAAGTCTGTCTGTGTACAGTGTTACACTGGATGACCTTGAATTTACTAAAATTCAGCTCTGCAAAAACAATACTCACTCAGGCCTCTGTCCTTATCTCATCAGACAAATTCCTTTTCAATCTTTTTTCAGAGGGGAAATCAATTGGAATTGGTATCCTTAACGTATGACATGGGCATGGTCTTTAAGGACAATGTGCCAGCTGTCACCAAGGTATCTTATTTCAATCTGCAAAACACTGTCCAAGCAGAAAAAAAGCTTATTTTTTCAACAGACTTTGCAAAAGTGGTCCATACTGTTGTACCCTTGCCCTTAGACTATAGTAATGCCCTTTTACTTAGGCAAGGAAGTGATGAACTGTCATGGCATCAGCTGGAAGAGAACACTGTAGCCAAACATTGGACTGACTCCTCTCACTGCACTCACATTAACCCTGCACCTCAGGATCTACTTTAGATGCTGGTTACTACCAGATCAGTGTTTAGATTCTGATTTTGACATTTTGTACTATGTAAAATCTGGGTGCGGCCTACATGCAACAGAATTTCATCACCTGCAGGTCAGTTATACCTATAATATCACGAGAAGAGGTAGCTAGTTGTTCACAGTATTGCTTTGAGACTTCAGATAGGCTGCCTTTTGACTACCTAGCTCTGCTCCTGCAGAATTAGCTACATTTTCCGATTCAAACAAGTGATTTTGTGGTCTCCTTTGGGAGATCCCCAATATACAGTAATTATAAGAGAATCTTTTTAAATCCTCATAATGATATTGCTTTCAATTAAAATTTATTTTAAATGTATATATTTTTTTCTAATTTGTGTGGCTTTATGTAGAATTTTCTGTGGTTTACTTGCTGTGTAACTATTTCTACACACTGTTTCTAGGCACAGGCACATACATTTTCATTGAATAACATAAAATAAAATAATTTTGATAGGCAATGAGTGGTAGCAGAAAGGTTCATAGGTTCAAAGGTAGGTACTAGGATATCAGCCCTAGGGCCTATACAAGCCTAGCCAAAAAGGTACCCTGGCTTTCGCCATCCAAGAAAATTATTTTCCTGTGTCCCTGTCGAGCAGAGCCACAGAGGTGATCCCTGGGGTAAATTTCCTATTTCCCATCCAATCATCAAGATTTTTCTTGAAGGGTGCTGAGGAGCTTAGTTTGATATAGATAGGCAGTCTGTTCCAGAGTATGGGAAGTCTCTGGGACAGGAATCTATCCCTCCAGCATGTTCTGTTTATTGTGATGACAAGGTTTAGGTCCCTAGAGCATGTAGCTCGGAGAGAATAGTATTTCTTTAAGTGGAGCATATCCAACAGCTCTGGGTTTGACATAGCTTTGTATGTTAGGCAGAGATCACCTCTGAGTAGGCGATATGCAACGGAGTAAAGCTGGAGTTTTTTTGAGATGGTCTGCGTAGGGCATTTCTTTGAGGCCAGTAATCCTCTTTGTGAGGTATTTCTGCAGCTTTTCCAGTTGTCGTAGATGTCTTGGGAGGTACATACCAAAAGGGGCGTTGTACTCTATAATGGATCTAATGAGTGACGAGTAGAGGGGAACAATGACCTCTTTTTTCCTGGATGAGAAAGCTTTGTGATGAGGTGTGCCACGTAAAAGGATTTCCTGACTTGTGGAGTGATGTGATTATCAAAGGTGAGACTACTGTCCACCTGTGTCCCAAGATCTCTTATCACACTTTTGGTGTTAGGTAGACTACCAACTATGTGGTAGCTCATGGGTACAGAGTTTTTACCAAAGGGGATGACAATGCACTTTTTGGCATTGAGCTTGAGGCCATGGCTTTGACACCAGGCATCTGTCTCAGTGAGGCCCTTTTGTTGGATGTCCACATCGTTAGGAGTTTCAATTATGGCTCCTAATTTGTAGTCATCTGCAAACTTCATTAGCCAAAGACCATCTGTGTTAGTCTGTACTTCAGAAAAGTAGATACCAAACAGGAGAGGACCCGGGACTGAACCCTGTGGTACTCCACTTGTCACTGGTCTGAAGTTGGACTTGGAGTCTGCTACTTTCACAGTGTGGGTTCTGTCAGTGAGCCAGTTGGTAACCCATCTTGTGACATAGGGATTTATACCTAGTTTAGTCTGTTTATTTATAATTCCAGAGTGGGGGATGGTGTCAAAAGCCTTGGTGAGATCTAGATAGACTGTGTGAACCACCTTACCCTCATCTACGGCTTTAGTGACTGCTTCAAAGAAGTCAATCAGGTTTAGGAGACATGGTCTGCCTTTTACAAACCCGAACTGGGTGGGGTCCAGTTTGGTGATTACCGATGTCTTTGTTTATAAGTTCCATGATGATACGTTCCATGGCCTTGCAGACCAGGCTTGTTAGGCTAATGGGGCAGTGGTTCCCGGGGTCCATGGTGGCTCCTTCCTTTGTGAAGTGGGATAACCATCACTGTGTGCCATTCAGTGTCCACAAAGCCTGAGGTGAGGCTATGATTGAACATGGTGCTTAGGTGGGGTGCCAGTTCATTCTGTAGTTCATGTAGAACACAGCCTGGGATATTGTCAGGTCCCATGGATGCTGTGTTCTTGGCTTTGGAGAGTGTGGTTTTTACCTGTGCAGCCATGATTACAGGAACTTTGCATTCTTCCGGTATAGAGATGGGCCCTTTACGGGGTGGGGGGGGGGGTAAAGTTAGCACTGAACATATCTGCCAGGATGTTGACAATATCAGTTGGTTCTGTATATTTAGTGCCATTGTGCTGTAACTCAGAGCAGATCTGAGTGTTGCCATTGAGATTCTTGACATAGCCACAGAATGCTTTGTGGTTGTCTTTAGAATCAGTGGTGATTTTGTTTTCATAACTAGCTCTGGAGGATTTTATGAGGGATCACAGCTTCTTACTGAGGCTGACCAGGGAGTTCTTACAGTCATGGGATTTTACTCATTTTTGCAACAGTTTCTTTCTTCTGTTGTACAGTTTGCTTATGGCAGGGGACCACCAGATTGGCTTCCTTTTTTTGGAGGATAGCATCTTGGTTCTGTTAGGGATAGCATGATCCATGCACTCGTGTAAGTGCTTATAAAGTGCATTTGTGTAGGATTCAGCAGTCGTACCTCTATTGTCCGTCTGCATGGGTGTTGTGAAGTTTGCCACTTCTGTCTTAAGAAGCTGGCTTTGGAGACATTTTTTACAGTGGTTTCCCTAATGGGGGGTGGGGGCAGGATGTTGATGTCTACACTGATTAGCTTGTGGTTGGATCTGACCAATGAGGAATTGAACTCTAGTGTGGAACACCAGTCACCCATGTTGGTAATGACCAGGTCTAGAATATTGCTGCCCCTGGTGGGGATGTGGATAAGTTGATCCAAGGCATTAGAATTTATGAATTGCAGAAAACGATGAGCAAAAGAGTTGGTATATGAGTAGTTTTCCCAGTTAATGGTGGGGTAGTTGAAATTGCCCATTATTAGGGTGTTGGGTTGTACCCTAATATTTTCCAGTGTATCAAGAAATGAGGAGTGTGAATCCTGGGGCATGGTGAGGGATCTGTAACAATTTACAATTTGGATTGCGGTCTTGCCCAGAGTTAGTTGCACTTGGATAATCTCGGATGCATTATGCTGAGCAACTAGCCTGGAGGTGTGGATATCCTTAATGAATATGGACACGCCTCCACCTTTAGTGTTTCAGTCCAAGTTAGGTGGCCGAAAGGTGTGGTATGAATTATAGCCTGGTAATGCAGGGGTGCTTTCTGGAGCTTTGAACCACACCTCTGTCACTGCACTGATGTTAATGTTCTCCATTTTAAGGAGTGCCTCGAGTGAATGCATTTTGAGGTTTAGACTTCTAGCATCGAGTAGCATTACCCACAGATTTTGCTTGCTTGTACCTGTTATGGTGGTGAATTTGTCATTTGAACCTTGCCTAAAAAAGGCACTATAGGGGCGGCAAGAGCCTTAGCCAGTATCTGGAATACCAAGGGCGACAGTTGCAGGCCATCTCTGGCAAAGCATCATGGTCTGTCAATCATGTCATCCCAGGCAGACAGATACTGGATCCCCTTAGAATTACACCAGAAGCTTAGCCAATTGTTGAAGTCAATCATTTTGTCCTTGTACTGTGGTATCATTCTGGGTGATGGCAGGATGCTACTTAGAGCTAGGGTCATACCTGCCTGGGCTACAAGTTCAGAGAGCTCCTCTATGTCTCTTTTCATGTAGTCCAGGGAGGTACATCTCAGGTCATTCACACCAACATGGACAATGACAGAGTCATAGTTGTACTTGTTGTGGAGTGACCTGACTGCCTGTGTTATGTGGTGGATCCTGGCACCCGACAGGCAGCTGACAGTAACGTTCTCCTTGTTTAGCCTGGTAAGTGGAACATCAGTGTGCCTGACTACAGAGTCACCTTTGACTAGAGTGTTGGGTACATTGTTATGCTTTATGGGCTGTGGTTGAGTGGCGCACTGATGTTGTGGGCTATGTGTCATTTGGGTTGTGTTGGGGGTTGGAGTTTGCATGTGTTTCTGCTTTGGAGGTCTCTGTTGCGTGAACAGATTTTTACTGAGAGCCTCAGCAAATGTAGGTGTGTGTTTTGTGTTGCTATGTGTGTGTTTTGGTGGTGTAGGTTTTGAGGGACTATATGATGAGTGTGGTGTGGTGCAAGTGTTTACCTTCTCCTCTTGACTGTCTAGTCCAGTCTTGGGTGAAGAGAGCTTTGCTTCCAGTTTGGCTATATAAGTGCATCTCTCACAGGTTTTAGTGTTGGGTGGTAGAAGGAGAGGGTTGTCTGTGAACATGAGGCAATTGCTGCATTGCCCCAAGATGCCCAGATTCATCAAGTAGACAGGAGAAAACATTGGGAGCTGACCCTGGATAGGTGCTTATTTATTAAGTACTAAAAACTGTTTTCCTCTAGACAAGTGAGGAAAGTTGAGCACTGTAGTAATTTGTAGCTTATTTGGTGCTTACAATGAGTTCTGAACAAGGGCTGAGCTCAAAGAAACAGATTTCAGTGCTAAAACTAAAAAACTGGCTAGTTCTAAGGGAAAATTTGACAAGCAGACTTTATGGCACCAGGAATACTTTAACCCTAGCTAAGCAGTGATACATAAAGTGTATTTTTTATATAACAGTAGCAAATGAGCAAACTGATTTAAACAAATTAACCAATAAAAAGCTAAAAACAGAGCCCCGTTCCAGCAGTCTTCGATCAGACAAGTTCTAACTTCACACTCCTGCCACTAGGGTGCAGGGGAAACTTTTCCAAAAAAAGATGGTCTGGATTGCTGCTCAAGTTATACAAACAAAGCTAGATTCAGCAGGTTTGGATTTAGTCTATGCTACAGCAAACAAGGCATATCAATTTCAGAAAGAAACAGTTCAAATAAGAGGCACAATAAGCTTTTAACCAGAAACTCCCAGCTCAGAAGGGCAGAATCTACCCTCTCCTCCCACAAGAGTGCAGACCACACCTTCTTAATGTAAAATAACTGGCCTGATACCCAAGTGCTTAAACCAGAACTAATACACTTTTAGAATAAGAGACACTGAGCCTTCAATCAGCGATTCCCAACTTAGAAGGATGCAAGCTACCTGTCCTGCCACAACACTGCAGACCACAAACCTTCTCAATGTAAAACAACCGGTCTGAAGCCCAAGTGCTTAAACTGAAAGGCTTAGAATAACAGTTACAATTTAATCAGGCTACTACCAAGCAGTAATAAATGCAGCAGAATAAATACAATTGAGTACTTTCAAGCAGAGGCAAAAGCAAAATAAAGTGCAAACATCATTTTTTTTTTTTTTTTTAGTAAAGTGCAAGGAGAGAGGAAGGAGGAGCAGAGGTTAAGAATCTAAGTGGGTTGCCCTTCTCAAATGTTCTCTCTTTATTAAGTAGAATGAACACCTGACTGGGAGGGGGGGTCCCATATCAAATTTACAGTAGGGGCGGGCAATTGCAAAGCCGCCAACTATAACACCACAAGAATAGGGTGGGTGGACTCTGAAATGTTAAAATGCCAAGAAATATACTTATCAGTCAGCAATATATTTCCAGATTGTTTGAGGATCACACCAGCAGAACCCAGGAGTTTCCAACAGTGTATGCAAGAATTTACAAACAGAAACTATTTTTAAGTCAGCAAGCCTTGAAGCAATCAGATAACACAAAACCTGTTAGACCAGATTTATAAACTCCACCTCAGAAATAGGGGGTAAGCAGTTTCAGGACAGATGAGAAACAGAAAACAATGCCAGAAAATATATAAAACAATTCAGTGAGGCAAAATTAAGACAATGCAGGACTCTGAAAGGTTAAAATGCCAAGAAATATACTTATCAATCAGCGATATATTTCCAGATTGTTTGAGAATCACACCAGCAGAACCCAGGAGTTTCCAACAGTGATACATTTAGCCCGTGAACTCTATGTCAATAAAGAACACGGTATGACCCATATGTATGATATTAACCTGGTAACAGTTGCTGTCAATGGTAAAATTAAAAATGTCATATGCAAAAGTGTTAAGAAGTACAGGTAAGGAGATCTGTGCCATTTGTTTTGATTGCACATCTGTTTTTGAGTAGGTGTTTGCAGAGCAGTAGGAGTCCAGTCATCCATGGCTTCACTTAGCCATTTAGCCATTCATTTGTCCACTGTTACTTAGAAAAGGCACTTTGTGTTGCTGCTTGTTATTTATAGGTAGTGACTTTCCTGGAAAGGAAATGAGATATACAGGGGAGTTAAGCTAACAGATGTGATAATTAGTCTAGATTAATCTCCTCGGTAATACAGTGCTAAGTAACATACTGCATTCACTTTATATAATATGCATTAGGAAGAAGGGTGAGACTGAAAATGTATGAGTGTGTCTGTGTTTGTGTTGAGAGGTACAGATGAGCATGAGACAAAGAGAAAAATATTGCTGTGAACAATCCACCTGACCTTCTCTTGCACAAATTAAACTGTGCTACCGCCTCCACCTTCACAATGGATTGCCTGTGGGGAGGAAAAATTATACAGGCTGCATGTTAACAGAAAATTGCTTTATAATAGGTGTCTCTTATTTATTACAGCAGACCACTTCACTTTTGAACCTTTTGAACTGTTCTCGTATAAGAACAGCAAATGGTAATCAAGAACCACAAATTTTAAAGATTAGAAAACATGTCCTAATAACAGGATGGCACAGCTGGTTGAAATAAACTTCACTGTATTATAGTGTAGACTGTCACATAAGAAGGCAGTATACAGTGGATTAGAATGATGCAACATATAGACAAGTAGCAACGTTTTACACATACACACACACACACACACACACACACACACACACACACACACACACACCACACACAAAAACAGGGAACCTTTATATATAAATGTCCTCTTTCTTTTTTAACCCCCCACCCCCCCACCCCACATACACAAACAGACTAAATGAGCATATCTGACACTGAGAACCTAGGGTGAAAGCACAAATGAAGTCTAAACAAAAAATCCAGACTAACCTGTTTCTAACATTTTTGGTTATGTGCTCACTACATAGGCAGTAGGAAATCTTACAATGTTGGACATGAAGCTTAATAATAATTATACTCCAAAACTGGGGAAAAAGAAGCTTGTTATGCACCTCTCTGCATGTCAGACAGGTACACAACCTGCTGGAATTGCTGTGTTTTCTGTACATCAGATAATGTAAAGCAATCAATTTCTTAAGTTTGCAAGAGGTCAGAATTTGTACCTTCATCCTTCAGTTTCCTCCCACATTCCAAAGATATGTCATACTTAAATTGTTAGTCTTCTAATCTCTGACTGTACTATAAGATGCAGTTGCATGCATTTTGCTAGGATCAGTCTCTCTCTCTCTCTCTCTGACATGCACCTACTGCAGTAGACTTTGGCTTCTCCTGACCTTCATTTTCATAAAATGGTTAATTCATGAATGAATAACTTCATCTTCAGTTTACAGTGACATTAGTCAACTACTGTTTCATAATAGTTGCCCACTATGCTTGTTTGACAGTTCTGTACTTCATTTGGTGTTAATTTTTTTCATCTTTTGCATTATCTAATTTATCCTTTGCCACGTTGGTCTTTATTAAAATGTAAATAAATCAGTTACAACTAAGGCTGAGATCATTCTTTTACTAAAAGTATTTTGGGAAATAAGTTGCACTTATTTGGTTGGATAGGAAAAGTTAATTGATAGCTACATATGTTTACTATTCCTTCCCTTAACTTGCATAGTAAAGCTTTATGTAAACACGGAAAAAATACACATACACACACACATGCACACACTCACACACACACACACACACACACACACACACACACACACACACACACACACACACACACACACACACACACACACACACACACACACACACACACACACACACACACACACACACACACACACACACACACACACACACACACACACACACACACTTTCATGTTGGAATAATGGTATTTTCCTATACATTATTCTGACTTTGAGATTGACAAGTTATGACTGTATTTACCTACCTCAAAGCATGAGAGCCTAACCACTGTTTTCTTCCAAATTCAGACCTCAGAACATCTGTGTAATGCACAGTGTATATAGTTTAAGCCTTCTATTGTTAATTTATCTCTGTATTTCTAAGAGAATGAATGCTGTTTTTGCTTAGCTACCAATCTGATCTTTAACCATAGCAAATGCTTATTTTCTTGTCTCTTGGCATGCCCTTCATTCATTAACTATGGTTATAAAATTGTTTGATGTCTGGTTTTCTGAAGAGATATTCCTCAAGAAATCAATACTGATACTATCATTTCTTGACAGAAAATTAATTGAACCTGAGGAAAACCATAAAGGAAGTACTTGATCCTGGGAGAAAATAGTTCTGGCCCCAACAAAGAGAAGATACCCCTCCTAATATTGTATTATAACTACAAGGTCACCAGAGTCTCTAACATAATGTCATACTGACTTTGAGTCGATTCTTCATCAAACAAATCATCAGTTAAACACGTTATCAGTTTATACTTCATTAGGAATCAGTGTTCAATAAATGGTGCATCAAACCCTGCTGCACTACCATCATGTACCAGATTAAGATGCTTTATTTTGCATTTTGTAATTAATTGCTATGTGCACCTTTTGTAAACATGCCTTCCAGTGCAAAGATTTCTGTAGTATGTTTACTAACTAGCTATCTAAATGAGCTTTAGGGGAGTGCTCTGCTTCCAACATCCATATTTTAAGTTGTCTTCAATAATAAAATACACAAAGCAAACATCTATATAAAAGCATATTACATTACCAATCAGTATATTTCTCACACTATCACTGAAAAAGAGCTATGTAATTATTTCACAAGATATTAATCTTTGAACTGGATTCCATTGCCTTTTAGTATTGCTAAAAATAATCGAAGACATGATTTGGGAAAGAGTATATATAGGGTTTAGTTATTATGTCAGGCAGTTTGGGCTTTGTTTCTTAACACTTGTCTTTTAAACTATATTGTACCTTCTTTTAAGTTTACTGTAGATGGATATGCTCTCATTTATACCTTGTGGGTTATTGACGTTTAATCTAAATTGCCAAATCATTTCCCTGTGCATTAATAAATTTTTCCAATCTCCACAAAAAGCACCATTTGGGATTTGCGCTAATACAAGAAATTTAAACTTGTCAAAGTTTTCACAAACTATGGTGTGTCATGCCAAGGCACATTTGCTATCTAGTTTCTGTATATTATATTGATGCTGGTATATCCTACTGTTCAGACTGTTAACTGTCTTGCCAATGAAAAACGCCTGACAAGACTGGCAAATGGCAAGGTATTCCAATTTATGTGACCCTCCACTATGACCATTTGTGGCCTCAGCAGGATGTATGATTGAACCCATAGCCAAGTATATTGACAGCAAGTTAAATAACTTATTTTCTGGATTTAAACACATACTCAGAGACTGATTGGGATTTGCTTGATAAGCTTAGATATATTTGTGTTGATTGTGACACTATTCTTGCTTCCTGTGATGTCAAAAACCTCTTTTCCTGTATACCACATGAGGAGGGGTGAAGTTGGTTTAATGAGGTAGTCAGGACTTACAGTAAGTTCCTGTACATTGTCTGTACCCTTATTAATAACTTGATGGAAATTATTTTGAGCAACAATTTCATTAGGTTTGATGGTGAATATTACAAACAAGTCACAGGGGTTGCCATGGGGGCCGCCTGTGCCCCCGTTTATGCCAGTGGTGTACTACTGAAATGGGAATTGTCTGGTCTGTTTAATATTCCTTTGTGTCAGCTATGTAAAGGGTACTTTAGATACCTAGATGATTTACTACTGATTTGGAAAGGGAATACTACACAATTAGAGGATTTTATTTTTGGTTTGTTAGAAACTAGCACTGATTTCCTAAGATTCACACACTATGTGGGTTTTCATAAAATTAACTTTTTGGATATACAGATTTTATTGTCGCAAGGTGTGGGTTTGGAAACTCGTTTGTACTGAAAAAACAACTTATTGCAACTCCGTTTTGTTTTATTCCAGCTGCCAACCCAATCACCAGAAAACAGGCATCATAAAAATACAGTTTATACAGGCCTCTAGGCTTACTTCAAATGATGACTGGTGCATGAGGGAATTTGGAATTTTGAAGAACATGTTCCTTGAGAGGGGTTTTCCCATTCATCATTTGGATGATATTTTAGATGGAGTTAAGGCTGAAAGAAGTGGAAAGTATGGCCCAATTATTAAATATGGGTTGTCCAAGGAAATTGTTAATACAAAAGCAACAAATTTTTATAATAAAATGGTATTAGATTATACCTTAGACGTAATAGGCATTAAAAACATAATTAGAAAAAAAGTTTTTTTATTTAATTGCGATGACAATACTACATTCATTGGAGAATCAATACCTACTTTCACATACAAAAGAAAACACAATATTAAAGACCTTTTGGAAAGGACACCACAAAACAACAGGGGCATTTGGCCAGTTACTGTAAAATGTGGTAGGTGCAACCAGTGTAAATTTACTGAAGAGAGCTACATGGGATGGTTGTACAATACAGCTAAAAATGGCTCCGTGGTGGAAAGATTAATTGTTTGACCAAGAGGGTGGTTTACCTTGCCATTTGCCAGGCATTTTACATTGGCAAGACGGTTAGCGGTCTGAACCATAGGCTATATCAACATCAATATAGTATACAGAAACTAGATAGCAAATGTGCCTTGGCACAACACCCCATAGTTTGTGAAAACTTTGACAAATTTAAATTTCTTGTATTAGAGGAAATCCCAAATGGTGCTTTTTGTGGAGATTGGAAAAATGTATTAATGCACAGGGAAATGATTTGGCAACTTAGACTAAAAGCCACTAACCCACCGGGTATAAATGAGAGCATATCCATCTCCAGTGACCTTAAAAGAAGGCACAATATAGTTTAAAAGACAAATGTTAAAAAAAATTTTCATAGAATATACTTTTAAAAAAACATTTTTAACATATAGTTTATGTACTGAGTTCAAAACTGAATTTGTATATACTTTTTAACATTTACTAGTTTAAACTAGATGTTCGTTTCCAGTTGTATTTTCTTGGTTTTAATATGAATGTTTTTATCTAGTGCTTTTTTATTTAGTGCTGATTGGTTAATTATGGGGGGGGGGGGTATGCTCTCTGTATTTAAATTAACAATTTTATTGTTCGTGGTTCTAATGATATCTAACTACAGACAAAAGCGCTAAACCATATTTCTTTTTAATTTTATTAAAGTGTTTAACAGTTTTTGCAGTTGTTTGCTTATTTATTTCCTGTTATTGGACTGCCATTCACTAGGGTGTTTCTGTTATTATTATTATTATTATTATTTGATTTTTTACACTATTGGGTCTTTCATTTAATTTTTTTCCAAAAAATAAACTCTAATTTAAAAATGATTAAATTTTACCTCAGAACTGATGTTGAAAAGCACTCGTGAAATTTCATACATATAAAGCCATGCAAACTGCCTAAAGCTGTCTTCATTAGAAACAGTAATTAATGTAGTGAACTGAAATCAATAGGAAACACTACAATGATACAAAAACACAGAATAAAACAGGTAAATGGAATATGCTGGGACTAGTTTGTGTAATACTTGAAACATCTCTCCTAAAAAGAAGTTTTATACCAAACAATTAAGTGTGCTAGCCGAAAGAAAAGGAATATAAAGAATAAGAAAAAAAAAATTGCCTTTTTTGCTGCCTTATTCAAAGTTCTCTAGTATATATTCAACCAAATTCAACCCTATTCAACCAAAGCCTGAGCACCAGCTTTATCTCAGATGAATGGAGGACAGCCACTGTCTCGCTCTACAGAAAGGTGGAGCGTCCACTGACCCAGGCAGTTATAGGCCCATCAGCCTAACTAGCCTGATCTGCAAGGCCATGGAACGCATTATCATGGACCTTATAAAGAAGCCAATAAAGTAGTAGAACCAGCACCGAATCAAACAAATAATCCACAAAAAATGCGCTGAAAAAACAGAGCAGAGATCAAAAACCAGTCGGTTTTAGTAAATTTATTCAAGCCACAAAGAAAACGGGCACCAAAACAATAAAGCATAAATGCCTTAGCTCATATCAATGCGTTTTAAATTCAGCTTCATCAGATGACCAGTGCACTCATATGTTTCTCATATTTATATAAACTCCAATTAGTTAAAACCAATAAAAATACATTCTCCACATTTAAAATAACCAATGTATGTCATGTTAAAATCTCGATATTTAAATATTTAAATATTCAAATACACCCCACCTTGTTTTCATTTACCCTCCCTTACGTAGTGAAAATATTCATGTGTAAATACTCTTTTAAATACAAATAATATATTAAACACCGTATAAAAATCCTTTCTATTATAAAAATATACTAAATTGCCATAGTTCGAGTGTATTAAAAACATTTTATAAAAATATCATTTACTCTGGTTTTAAAGTGGTGAAAATCCATAAGGGATGAAGTAACATAACAAGTAGATAAACAAGTATATTGCCATCTTGTGGATATTAACATAAATTACATTCAAAGTTTAGCTGATCTTAATTTTAATAAAGGTAAAATTGAAACATAGTCATTCAATCCAGGTTAACTCCCTGCCTCCAGGGTCAATTGCCACCATAATTCTCTGAACTCTATTTTTTCTTCCCATGGGCCACCCCTGATGTCTTGTTTGACTTGTTCCAAAACCAAAAAAGTAAATTTAGAATTCAAGCATACTTTTGAATGTTTGAATAGGGCATTAGTGTCTTTACCTACTGTCATCTCATACATATGTTCATAAATCCTTCTTTTTAACATTCTTTCAATCTTTCCTACATAGAAGGATTTACAAAACTAGTGAGCCATCTCTTTCAACTTTCTAGGTAGAATCTATCAGTGTTCATGATATAATTGTATGGGGTACAACAACCACATTTATATGTGCCCACCTTATTTTTATTATTATTTACCTGGTGTTTATTCTCCAAAATAGTTCTAATACTCTGGGAGTTTTTATATACCACTTTGTGTGGAATTTTAGATATATTTTCCAGATCTGTAATGGAAACAAATCTCTCCCACTCTTTTAAACACATCTTCTTGATGTTATTATTAGTTGCGTTATACTCCAAAACCAATACTTGTTCGTAGTTATCTCTATTATTTTCCTTATTGATCTGTCTTCCTTTATTCTGCTCACCATTGTTTAGAATTGGTTTAAACTTATTAATTTTACCTTTTTCTACTTATGTGTTTCTGTTATTATTATTATTATTTGATTTTTACACTCTTGGGCCTTTCATTTAATTTTTTACAAAAAAATAAACTCTAATTTAAAAATTATTAAATTTTACCTCAGAACTGATGTTGAAAAGCACTCGTGAAATTCCATACATATAAAGCCATGCAAACTGCCTAAAGCTGTCTTCATTAGAAACAGCAATTAATGTAGTGAACTGAAATCAATAGGAAACACTACAATGATACAAAAACACAGAATAAAACAGGTAAATGGAATATGCTGGGTCTAGTTTGTGTAATACTTGAAACATCTCTCCTAAAAAGGAGTTTTATAACACCAAACAATTAAGTGTGCTAGCCGAAAGAAAAGGAATATAAAGAATAAGAAAAAAACATTTGCCTTTTTTGCTGCCTTATTCAAAGTTCTCTAGCATATATTCAACCAAATTTAACCCTATTCAACCAAAGCCTGAGCACCAGCTTCATCTCAGATGAATGGGGGACAGCCACTGTCATTGCTCTACAGAAAGGTGGAGCATCCACTGACCCAGGCAATTATAGGCCCATCAGCCTAACTAGCATGATCTACAAGGCCATGGAATGCATTATCATGGACCTTATAAAGAAGGACATTGGCACCCTCCAAACGCTTGACCCCCACACAGTTTGGTTTTGTCAAAGGGAGATCATGCCTGTTATACTTGCTCGACTTCTTCGAAACAATCACCAAAGCCATGGACGAGAGGAGGACGGTGCACACCACCTACCTTGACCTAGCCAAAGCCTTTGACACTATTCCCCACTCGGGCATAATAGATAAACTCTCCCAGCTAGGCATCAACCCATATGTTACCAGATGGGTAGCTAACTGGCTCACTGATAGAATCCACTCAGTCAAAGTAGGGAAGCTACCTCTAGTAGTAGACCTGTAATGAGTGCTGTACCCCAAGGATCGGTCTTGGGGCCTCTACTGTTTGGGATATACTTTTCTGAGGTGCAAGCCAAAACCAGTGGTCTCTAGCTGACCAGGTTTGCAGATGACTGCAAGCTGGGTGCTGTCTTAAATTCCCTTAGTGATGTGAACATCCTCCAAGAGAGCCTTACCCAAACTAATGACTGGTGTCAGAAGCATGGCCTAAAACTGAATGCCAAGAAAATGTCATCCCCACTAATTATCACATTAATAACAACATCCTAATCGTGCATTCAGTCGTGAGGGACTTGGGCACCCAGGTTGCTAGCAGCTGGACTTTTGACCACCACATTGCCGCCATTGTACGGAAGGCTTTTGACATGGCCCACCTCATAAATTAGGACATTTCAACCAGGAACAAGGAGGTCATAACATACTTGTACTCCTCACTTATCAGACCCATTATTGAGTACAATGCCCCCTTTGGCATGTACCTTGCCAAGCACATGCAACAGTTGAAGAGACCACAGAGGTTCCTGACCAGGAAAATCCAGGGTCTCAAACACCTATCCTATACTGATAGGCTAAAAGCCCTGTCCCTCTACTCAGTCTCATACAGACTGCTCAGAGGTAACCTGTGTCTGGTATACAAGGCCATTTCAGACCCAGCCTTGATAGAATTGCTGCATATCCGTAAGACAAACTACACTCGCGCAACCCACACACAAGGCCTTAATGTGGTCTGTGACATTAATAGAACTTGTTGGCGGGATAGATATGTGTCTCAAAGACTTCCCTGTCTGTGGATTAAACTCCCTCTCCATGTCAAGCAGAGTACCTCTCTAGCCCTCTTTAAGACGAACCTGGACAACTGGATGGGAAACAGAAAATATATCCCTGGGATCCCACCTATGTCCCTGCTGGACAGGGAAAACAGGTGATGACTTTGAGGGAACATGGGTGAAATTCTTGGCTAGGCTTATAATGGCCTCTGGGCAATAGCCTAGTATCATCCTATGAACCTATGGACCTATGGACCTATTTATGTTTCCTGCACAGTTCCCATTACCGCACTTTATCACATTGTTGACAGGTAAAGGAGTTTTACAAAAGAGAACAATTAAGTGTCCCCACACAAGAAAAAAGGAAGGCAAATAGGCACAACCAATTCCCTGTCCCTTTTTGTTGGCTTATCCAAAATCAGGAGACATGTTTCAGTCCAATGGCTCATAGGAAATCTGTAAATTAGTAGTATCCATATTTGATATCTTTCTTTCTTTGTAGTATCTACTGTACCAATTTGAAATTATTCATGCATGTGCTTGCTGCTGGATTCAGTCAGTCATAGCATAGCATTGACCTTATCATATTTATTCCCATAGTGTATAGCATGATATTTTTCATAACATCAGTAAAACAACAAGAAACACAATTAAATCATGTTTAGTTGTTTCTAATTCCTAAACTATAGCTTATTATAATCATTTAGTCAAAAAATAAATACCAATACAAAAACAAACTCCAGTATTGCTTCCTACACCCTCTCAACTGTCCATTTTTTACAGAATGTACAGATTTTTGCTTCCTGTTTTTTGGTCTGTTTCTCATAAAGTTTGTGGTTTTCTGGCAAATCAGTGAGGACTGACATCAATAAATAATGATAAACATTTGAGTTTCAGAATTCATATCCTACAGAAAATCCATGTTAAACTAAAATCTTTAAAATTTTTTTTAAGTTTGTCAGAGAAATTTCTAAAGTTTTCCCCTATTTTTGGGCCTCTGAACCCTCATTATTTTTGACTTTGTCCAGATTTCTTGTACTTACTAGTTGACAGAAAATAGCATTAGTCTAAATGAGAAATAGAATATTAAAATGGTGCTGTTTGTGCAATAGTGTCTGCCTTCATTTATCCTTCGACAACTGGTTGTTAGAAACCTAATTACCGATGTCCTTTGTGGTTCATTGTTGCAGTCATCACTGTAGGGTTCTTCCTGCCAGCAGCAGCCCCCGATCGGCCAGAATCCCAAAGTCTGGATCGGGCACCAGCTGAGGTTGCATTTATCATGACATCAATGCGCCAGAAGGTATAAAGACCTCAGCTGATGCCATTTCCCCAGTCTTTCTTGCCGGGTGGTGCCCTTTGCAGTTCACTGATGCTGGTCGGCCTGTTCCTGTTTGTTTTTGGATCTAATCCCAGGATTTTCATTTTTTACAGATAAGTACCCCGTTGGGGAGGTCTTTTTCTTGCTCCAGTCAGATGTCAGAAAAAGTTAATAATTGTATTTCTTGTGGGCAGTAAATACCTCATAGGGATTTTCAATCTTACTGTATTCCCTGCCTGGGTCCTGACCACGACGTTGCTAATTGTGTATTTTGTGCTAGATTTTATTAGTGTACTATTAGGCGTAGATATAACTTTGCCTTTTACTATTTTGAAAAAAGGTTTAATTATAACATGTCTTCAGATTCTTTTCCGGCTTCTGGGGTGTGTAAGAGGCGCAGGGATGCAGACAGGCCTCCGAGGTCCACAGCAAAGGATGTTACTCAGTTATTGCCAGTTGCTGGTTCGTCGGTCGTCAGTGAGGCACCTTTGCAGCCCCTGTCGTCCACCTCTTTTGAACCAATTGCCTGTACCAACTCTGGTGTGGAGCTGATGGGGTCTTCAGAATTGCCAGGGACTGGACCTTCGGATACTGCTCCCTCAGTTGGGTCCGGAGCCGGTAGGCAGGTACCGGCTTCTGAGGGAGTTCTCAGGCCTTCACAACTTCCTGTAAATGTGGATTCAGGTTTACATGCTAAATCAAAGTCTAAGGCTCCAGCTAAAGTGAAGTGGCTAGCACAGGCACCTTTTGATCAGGGTCCTAGAGGCAGATGCTTCGGATGGCTGAAGATCTTAACTATGATCAGGGGTTTTCATCCCCCTCCTGACAAGAAGCCTAGATTACAGTTAGATTATGATTCTTCAGACCAAATTTCTGTTTCTTCTGTTTCTTCCCTTGAGCAGGATTATTGTTTTCCTCTTTATGAGGATTCTGATGCTGAAGATTCCTTTCCTTTCACCTCTCCTCCTGAGGATTATTCTTTTGGTGAAACTTTGCATGATATGAGGGTGTATTTTCACTGGGAAGGGCAGGAATTCTCTGAATCCAAGAAAAGGCTTAGGGATTTTCTTCTTCTCCCACAGCATAAGCCTCTGGCTATTCCCCCTGTATTGGACATTTTTGATGATGTTTTTTCGGAAGCTTCTCTCTCTCCTGATTCTTTTCCCCCCTACACCGGCCAAACCGGATAGGTATTATAGGGTTCCAGATTCTCATAAATTTATTTTTAAAAATCTTTCACCTGATCCGGAAACAATTTCTCAGGGTCCTAAGGGTGTTAAAGCGGCCTCTGCTAAAAATCCTATTCCCTTTGACCGAGAGTCCAGGGCTTTGGAGAGATGGGGTAAAAAGGTTTATACTTCTGCTACATTGTCTATTAGGGCTTTGAACTGTCAATTTCATATGCTGAAATATCAGCAATACCTTTTGTCTGTATTTCAACAAAAGATGCAATACACCAACAGATTCAGTCCATTTTATTCCTTCTGTCTGGTACCTCAACTTTTAAGCCTTCAATGGTTTCAAATGTGCATACATATAACAACTGATCACTATAAGATATCAATATTACAAAACTTCAATTTTAATACATAATACATCATTTAATGAAACCAGAATATCATTGGTACCCATTAAATTTCTAAGTTCATTCCCTTAGGAAATAAAGTATGATACTCAATGATAAACCTTTGTTCTAACAATGATATTCTGGTTTCATTAAATGATGTATTATGTATTAAAATTGAAGTTTTGTAATATTGATATCTTATAGTGATCAGTTGTTATATGTATGCACATTTGAAAAGAATTTAATGTATTATGAAATTTATTAATTAATATTTGAGTGTTTAGTTTACACAGTCATATTTTGTAATAATATATTTATAAAAATGTAATTAAGTAAAAAAAAGGAAAAAAAATGTTTTGTAAAAAGTTTAAGAGAAATGTTGAAAAATATTTCAGTGGTGAATGAGTTAAATTATTTGATACATTGATATTTAATTGAATGATTGATGTTTGATTAATTAATTAAAGCATGTATAAAAAGGAGACTGAAAATGCAAATATATGTCCCATTGAAGGCGAAAAGCTGAGGTACCAGGACAGAAGGAATAAAATGGATAGTGTTGAAGTTTGTTTCTACCAGTGTCTGAAGATTTCAACAAAAGATGTCAGCTGTGTCGATTGGTGCGGATAATCAGGAGTTACAGGATTTATTGCATGCTATTGAACAAGTGGGTAAACATACCCTGCATTGTGGTTTTGATTCTTTGGAAGCTTCTTGTAGGGCTGCAACAACTGGCGTTGTTATTAGAAGACATGCTAGGTTAAAGGATCAAAGCTTGCCAAATCAGATTAAAGCCAAACTTTTGGATGTCCCTTTGCAGCACGATGTTCTGTTTGGCTCCAAAGCTGAAGAGGTATTTAAGAAAATGAAAGACAAAGCCAAATCTATGCAGATGGTTAAGGATTTTCTACAGGTGCAACCTCCTATATTTAGCAGACACTGGCCAACTAAACCTTGGTCCTTTCTGGGCTCGGACAGGTCTCAGAGAGGCAGGTTCAGGCATTCCAGAGGTAGGGGACAGTCACAGTCTCATTTTAGGAATAGGCAGTGGAGTGCCCCCTCTCCCAAGGGAGGTGAAGATAAGTCTCAACCCTACCGAAAACAGTCTTTATGACTCTCCCTTTCTGGTTCCAGGGGCTCCTCTCCTGGAAGCTCCTTTGGGGGGAAGGATTTCTCTTTTTTATCAAAATTGGAACCACATAACCCGGGACAAATGGGTTCTGGACATAGTCTCAAGAAGTTACAGATTTCATTTCCACACTTTGCCAAAACCGAACGGTTGGCCAGACCTGCCAAATCATCAGTGGGCAGAGGCACAATGGCAGGTTCAGTCCCTCCTGGCTATGAGGGCCATAGAATTGGTGCCAAATTTAGAAATAGGGCAAGGTTTTTATTCCAGACTTTTCCTGGTTCCCAGGAAGGAAAATTCATGGAGACCAGTCCTGGACCTCTCTGTACTAAACACCTTCCTAGATATACCAAAATTCAAGATGCTCACTCTGCAGCAGCTGCTGCCTATGTTGGGCAAGAATGCTTGGATGGTGACTTTGGACTTAAAAGAAGCTTACCTGCATATTCCCATAAGGCAAGAGTGCAGAAGGTATCTGTGTTTCAAAGCGGGCTCGAAACATTACCAGTTCTCTGTGCTGCCCTTTGGCTTATCTACTGTGCCCAGGGTCTTTACGAAGTGCCTGGCACCAGTAATGGCATTTTGCAGACAGAAGGGGATTCAAATTTACCCTTATCTGGATGACTGTCTTCTTCAAGCGGACGACAAAGACACTCTACTTCGGCATCTAGCCTTTGTGCAGCGTCTTCTTCAGTGCCTCAGTTTCACAGTGAATTTAAAGAAATCAAACCTGGTACCCACACAACAGATTACTTCCTGGGTGCTCTTCTGAGTACTTCAACCCAGATGGCTTCCTTGACACCAGACAGAAAAGTGCAACTGGCTTCTTTTTTCTGACACCTGGCTTCAATGAAACAGCTGACTGTAAGAAAAATTCTGCAGGCTTTGGGTTACATGGCCTCCTGCATTCTGCTAATACCATATGCAAGGCTGCATATGAGGAAACCGCAGTGGTACCTCAAGAGTGTCTGGTCTCAGCATTTCCACAGTTTGGAAACAGTGGTCATGATTTTGCCTTGTCTCCAGCGAGAGTTTCTTTGGTGGGCCGAAGCCTGTCTACAGAACAAGGGGAAGCCGTTTTGTCCTCCGCCGACCAACCAAGTTCTGACAACGGATGCTTCAGATTATGCATGGGGAGCCCACATGCATGGGAGATGTCTTCAGAGTGTTTGGACGAAGGAGCAAACACACATGCGCATAAATTTGAAGGAGATGCTAGCTGTACGGAATGCCCTGATTGCCTTCAGGGACCTTCTTCTACCGGGACAATTGTTGATACGGACAGACAACACTACAGTGATGTGGTACATCAACAAGCAGGGGGGCTCTCACTCTTACCCCCTGTGCAGATTAGCCATGAATCTCTGGTACACTGCTCTGACTTGCAGTGTTGAATTACAGGCGCAATTCCTGCCAGGGAAAGACAACACTCTGGCAGACGCATTGAGCAGATGCATTTCAGATCCACACGAATGGATGTTGGATGTTCGGATATTCAGGATGATTATAAAGGCTTGGGGATGTCCGGACATAGATCTCTTTGCATCCCCTCAGAATCATCAACTTCCAACATTCTGCACAAGGACCTACCACAAACTAGCATGGAAAGTGGATGCCCTCTCATTCAGTTGAAAACATCTCTCAGTATATGCTTTTCTTCCCTTTCCTCTTCTACCTCGGGTACTTCTGAAGATAAAATAGGACAGACCACACATGATTCTACTGGCTCCCAATTGGCATTGGCAATTTTGGTATTCCACTCTGATGAACTTGGTTCAGGAGCCTCCCCGGATTCTGCCTCAAATCCCTCATCTACTGTCACAACGGGACGGCCGGATACTGCACAGTCATGTCGAGACTCTGCATCTAGCTGCCTGGCAGATCCAAGGTCTGTAAACACCTCTGCTCTTTCCAAACAGGTATTGGATATAATCCTTGAAGCTAGACAGCCCAGCACTAGAAAATCTTATGCAGGAAAATGGAAAAGATTTTGCTCCTGGAGTCAAGTCCAGGGTGGTGATTCTTCTGTTCTGAA
Organism: Protopterus annectens; assembly: GCF_019279795.1. Taxonomy (NCBI): domain Eukaryota; kingdom Metazoa; phylum Chordata; order Ceratodontiformes; family Protopteridae; genus Protopterus; species Protopterus annectens. Next base: position 1,009,389,367 of record NC_056748.1, on the reverse strand, counting down.
CATTCCTCTGATTTTACAGTATCTGACAGAGTTATTACATATGGGCCTATCTTTTTCGTCTGTTAAGCTTCATGCTTCTGCTATTTCTGTACATTACGATATGGATCCTCCGATTTTTTTCTCATCCATTACTTAAACAATTCCTTAGAGGGACTAAGAATATTCGGCTCCTTATAAGGGCTCCTGTTCCCACTTGGGATCTTAACTATGTTTTGGAGAAATTAACTGTCTCCTTTTGAACCTGCAGCTTTCACGGATTTAAAATTTTTGTCTTGGAAAACTGTTTTCTTTTAGCTATTACCTCTGCTAGAAGAATTTCGGAATTGCAAGCACTCATGGCTATGGAACCCTTCCTTATTTTTCATCAGGACAGGGTATCTCTACGGACTAATCCCACCTTTATGCCCAAGGTGGTTTTGGCAGTGGCCTTGAATCAGTCTATTCATTTGCCTACCTTTTATCCTAATCCTCAAAGTGAGGAAGAAAGTCTTTTGCACTCTCTAGACGTGCACAGACAGCTTCGTCTATACCTGGACAGGACCAAGATATTCCGGAAATCTGATCAGTTGTTTGTCGCTTATGCTCCTACTGTTCAGGGGAAAGCAATCACTAAGCAAACCATTTCCAAGTGGATTGCCCATTACATCAAGTTCTGTTACTCTTATCATGGCAGTCCGGTTCCTGTTAATGTTAGGACTCATTCTACCCGGGCTACTGCTACTTCAGCAGCTTTTCTTTTTGGGGTTCCTACCAAGGATATTTTGGAAGCTACTACTTGGAGTTCTGTACATACTTTTTCTAAGCATTACAACCTCCCTCTCTATTCTAAATCCAGGGCAGGTTTTTGCTTCTGTGGTTTTTCAAAGTTTTGTGACCGCTTCCTCTGTTTCTCCTCCAGCCACCCTTTCTTAGCTTTGGGACTAAACCCTACAGTGATGACTGCAACAGTGAACCACGAAGGACATAGTACAGTTGTGTACTCTTACCATAAATGTAGATGTTCAAGTGTGTTCACTGTTGCAGTCCGGATTACCCTCCCTTCTATCCCCTCTTTTGTTTTTTCCTTGAGTTTTGTCTGTTATGAGTTTTTTTTGGCTGCTGAGGTTTTGGGCATGGTTTCTTTTTTAGCCTTTTCTTTCTGGGCACCTGACATCTGGGGCAAGAAAAACTGGGGAAATGGCGTCAGCTGAGGTCTTTATACCTTCCGGCGCATTGACGTTAGGATAAATGCGACCTCAGCTGGCGCCCGATCCAGACTTTGGGATTCTGGCTGATCGGGGGCTGCTGCTGGCAGGAAGAACCCTACAGTGATGACTGCAACAGTGAACACACTCGAACATCTACATTTATGGTAAGAGTACACAACTGTACTTTCTCCAATATCCATCTCATACATGCACATATCTCCCACATTTCTCCATTCTACCCCTATGTAGCAACCTCCTACTACCATACACGAGTAACATAATACATACATCACCCCTGCTGCCTCCTGCTGTAATCAACAAACAAGCAAACAGCAAAAAAGGATAGAATGCAGCCTTACAAGTTTAAGTTCACAAAACTTGTAATATTGGCAAATGCACTTTATTTTAGTCTAATGAAACCCAGTCCAGGTCCACCTCTCTCACCTTTTGGGATTTGCCACCAAAAGCAGCATTTCATATAACAACACTCCAACCACTCAAGTTTGCCCTATTAAATGCAAGCAGCATAGTTAGGAAAGGTAGAACAACTAGACACCTTCCTTGGTACTAACCACACAAACATTCTAGGCATCACCGAATCAGGGATAAAAGAAGACACTTCTGACCTTAAACACCCCTCTGCTGCATTAAATATGTACTTAATGCCTGGTCTAGTAGAACAACTGAATGTGATACCTTATTATTTTACAAAGCATCATTGTAGCTCAAGCAGCCTATGCCAATGACCACAACTCAGACTGGCTTACCATGCTTGTTCTATCATCCTTTGCACAATCTATTTACTTAATCTTTGCATATCTTTCTCACCTGCTATCACTGACAGCTCTCAAAAGCTAATAAGCCAATTACTATGTCTTTCTCAACCATATAGACATTATTCTGGGAGAATTTAGCATCACTGTCCTAGGTCCCAACAGGCATGACTCCAATGATTTCCTTACTGACCAAAATGTTTTTCAAATAATGCATTTCCCAACAAGGCCAAGCTTCAAAACAAACAGTCACTCCCTACTTGATTGCATTATTACAAACTCTGCAAACCAAATCCCAGACATTGACATTTTTCATCCCTCTCTTAGTGATCACTGACCTATAACCTTTTTTTATACTCTATGCCACATAAAAAAATTCCATTAAAATTTAAACTCTGGTCTAAAAATTCTGACTGAAGTATAGCTGTGGTGAAAGCAGAATTAGCCTTCACTGGTGAGTTCCCTGTCCTTAGCACATAATAACACAACCGAGGCTGTAGAAACACAACAGCCAAAGTGGTTCTCATATGGGACAAATGTTTTTCTTTAATATCCAGACTATACATTTCCAACCCAAACTTTGTATTAGCAAAGAATAAAAGCCCTGATTAAAACAAGGAACACTGACTGGCAGAAATGGAAAAAAAAAATTAAAAATCACCAAGCAACAAAAATATCCAAACCAAGTGATAAAATGGTCACATAGACAAACCATTCCTTAAAATCTGTAACAAAGACCCAACTAAGCTATAGTTTTCACTGCATAATACCTTAAGCTTCCTGTAGAGGAGCTCAAGACTTAAAAAAGTAAAAAGCCATGGGCAAGACCGGTATGTCCTTAAGGGGTCATTTGCATATATCCCCGCAGGCCTCCACTACATGGGCTTAAAGGTATTATACAGTAAAGACTCTAGCTAGGGCAATCTAGGGATCTAAACCTAGTCAGCGACTTAAACAAAACATGCTGGAGAGACAAATATGTGTCTTTAGAGTTTTCCCCTTGTTTGAAACAGGCTCCTATTTGCATTAAGCAGAGCTCCTTTCTGGCCCTCTTCAAATGCAGTTTGTATCAATGGATGCGGTATTGCAATTTTACACCTGGGGTAGTGCCTATGTTCTTTATTGAATGGGATGATATATAAAATACTCAATGCACAGGCACAAATTCATGCCATCCTCTTACCCTTAGGGGCCACATATTGGGTAAAATCGGGTTTATATTGTCTAGGCATGTAAGGACCCTTAAGCCATTAGCCTAGTAATCTCCTATCAACCTTTAAGCACCAGTAATAGGAATAAAATTCAGTCACCTAAAAAAATCCTATTAGATGACATAAAGCTTGGCATCTTCATTCGCTATAAACCTCTCACAAAGACCATACCAAGCACCTGTAGAAACTAATAAATCTAACAGCTAGGCAGCCATTAAATAAAGAACAAGTAGAAGAAGGCAGCATTAATTGTTCTACAGGCATCTTTTCTCCAGCAGACTTTCTAAATTAATTTTCCCAGTTGTTCAGCACACCATCCCTCACAGTGAAACTTTCCTTTATCTCTCTCTGTCCCATAAAACTACCTGCATTCAACTTTCTTTATTTTTCAGCTGCAGCAACAAAAGAAACAGAAAACAGTTACAGCAAATATGTGGTGACTTACCAAGTGGTACAGCTGGACTTTGTTTTTGCTCTATTAAATAATGCCATGAACATTTAATCCACCCCTTGTACCATATTAATCTATAAAAATATAGCTGTGTTTAGAGGCAACTTGTAAATGCTGTGTCACCTAAATCTATTCAAAAAACAGTAGCCAGCACACCAGAGTGAGATAAACCAACATACTCTTTAATGGAGTAGAAGCAAGACAAACTGGTTTCAGCTGTTAAACCAAAGCCTTCTTCAGTTACAAGTGTCAAGAAGAAGGTTTTGGTTTAGCAGCTGAAACTGGTTTGTTTTGCTTCTACTCCATTAAAGACTATGTTGGTTTATCTCACTCTGGTGTGCTGGCTACTGTTTTTTGAAAGGTTTCATGGTTTTGCCTTGCACTGCTGTACCTGCAGGTTCTTTCATTTGGTATGTCACCTAAATCCAGCTAGATGCCCTGAGGTAATTTATCCTGTCATTTACAAATGGGAAAACATGGGAGGGTGGCATAATGGTTAAGGTGTTTGCCTTACAACCACAAGGTTTGAGTCTCACAAGGGATAATTGGCTAGGTTTAAAATGGCTTGCAAGGGCAGTTAGCCTAGTACTAATCTATGAACCTATGAACCTATAGTATGGCTTAAGAAGGCCTCCTAGGGCTGTTAGCCTGGTAATCACCTATGATCCTATCAGCCTATGTAATCTATGCTTCAGGAACAACAAAATGGCTGTTATATGGAAGCAAGTCATAGTTAATTCTGTTTCAAAGTTTTCTAAACTCTCCTGCACCACTTTCCAAACCCTCCACCACTGATTTCAGGCCTGTCTGTTATTTCATCCTTGCAGAACTGCTTGAAAAGTTAGCTTACAACTGTCTGTCCAACAGAAATTAGAAATATAACATGCTGACCCCACCAGCATTGCATTCTAATAGACTGAGGTAAAATAACAGTGTTATAAACACTTTAAATTACATTTTTCTGAATGATTAAAAAGACAATCTAACTACAGACTTCATTGACCATGAAAGCTTTCAGTCTGGTTGGTTATATTTTATTACTAAAACCTTTTTTGCAAAGTTAGGTACACTTCTGTCATACAGTTGCTGTCTCTTAAATGGTGTACCCCAAGGATCTATCTTTTACCTATTTCACTTCTCCGTATTTATTAGTAAAACTTTCCCAACTGCCACTAACCCTATATGCAAACAACACTGCTACTTGAAGAGGCAGCTCTACCATAGCACAATTAGAAAAATCTAGAAAAAAACTGCCTGTACTTTCCAAGTAGCTACAGAAAATGCACCCTCTGCTAGATATAAAAATAAGTTATAATATATGGAAATCATTAAAAGCTCACACTGGTACCACCTAAATGGAACACCCTATATAATATCCATGATAAACTAGGGAGTTAAAGCCACTTCAGATGTACAGGCATTTACTTTGACAATCATTTAGACCTTCACTATCACGTTAATATTGTAAAGGCCAAACTTATCAGACTATTCTTCTGGTCAACAAAGATTTCTCACTTTCTCTCACCAAAAAGCAAATGAGCAGTCGGTAAATGTCCCTCCAAGCATAACTAGAATACACATTTTCTTATTATATCAAATTTCATGCTTACAAGCAATTAACAAATGTTTTTGCAGGTTCATTACCCTGCCTTTCAAAAGGGAACATACACAGCTGTCTTTTTCTTGCCTAGGCAAAATGGCTACCTGTAAAACAAAGATCCAAGGGGTCCTTTGTTTTCACTGCTGATGAAGTGTTACACCTTAAATCTGTTGATGTGCATTATACTTATGTTTCCAAATTAAAAAGCACTGATAAGTGAAAAAAGTGGAGATCAAAACAGCACTTCTCTGATACATTGTGAATGTTTACTAAATAATATTTATATAGGGAATTATACCAGGCATATGATCATTAAATTCCTTAATGAAAAAAAGTGTTTATCAGCTTGTATGTCATATGAGGTGCTGTAATACAATAGCTGCCTAGCTGTGCTGGTGCTGGAAGTTGCCTATATTCTGAAGTTGTACAGTTCTCATACCATTCAATAGTTATTATCCAGAATGTCAGCATTTTGACCCAATGATCCTATCTCATGACCTTTTAGTGAGAATAACTATAACGTGCATCTTTCCAGGGTAAATTTGTTGAACAAATATAAAAATAACTTTCTTGGCTATAAAAATTTAAAGAAATGCAATAAGACAGAACAAACTTGGCTTCCTTGTGGTTTTGCTTCCTCACTGTAACCTGCAGTTACTCCAAGGAAAAATATATTTGTATTTTTGTAATTATGCACACATATACAGCACAAATTAGCATGAACAGCAACAACATGCAAGGTGTGGGTGATTCTAAGACACAACATGTTACTGCAGGGAGCTGAGGAGCATGGTAGTAGAGCTTAGTAAGCAGCTAAGACACAACATGTTACTGCAGGGAGCAGAGGAGCATGGTAGTAGAGCTTAGTAAGCAGCTAAGACACAACATGTTACTGCAGGGAGCAGAGGAGCATGGTAGTACAGCTTAGTAAGCAGCTAAGACACAACATGTTACTGCAGGGAGCAGAGGAGCATGGTAGTAGAGCTTAGTAAGCAGCTAAGACACAACATGTTACTGCAGGGAGCAGAGGAGCATGGTAGTAGAGCTTAGTAAGCAGCTAAGACACAACATGTTACTGCAGGGAGCAGAGGAGCATGGTAGTAGAGCTTAGTAAGCAGCTAAGACACAACATGTTACTGCAGGGAGCAGAGGAGCATGGTAGTACAGCTTAGTAAGCAGCTAAGACACAACATGTTACTGCAGGGAGCAGAGGAGCATGGTAGTAGAGCTTAGTAAGCAGCTAAGACACAACATGTTACTGCAGGGAGCAGAGGAGCATGGTAGTAGAGCTTAGTAAGCAGCTAAGACACAACATGTTACTGCAGGGAGCAGAGGAGCATGGTAGTAGAGCTTAGTAAGCAGCTAAGACACAACATGTTATTGCAGGGAGCAGAGGAGCATGGTAGTAGAGCTTAGTAAGCAGCTAAGACACAACATGTTACTGCAGGGAGCAGAGGAGCATGGTAGTAGAGCTTAGTAAGCAGCTAAGACACAACATGTTACTGCAGGGAGCAGAGGAGCATGGTAGTAGAGCTTAGTAAGCAGCTAAGACACAACATGTTACTGCAGGGAGCAGAGGAGCATGGTAGTACAGCTTAGTAAGCAGCTAAGACACAACATGTTACTGCAGGGAGCAGAGGAGCATGGTAGTAGAGCTTAGTAAGCAGCTAAGACACAACATGTTACTGCAGGGAGCAGAGGAGCATGGTAGTAGAGCTTAGTAAGCAGCTAAGACACAACATGTTACTGCAGGGAGCAGAGGAGCATGGTAGTAGAGCTTAGTAAGCAGCTAAGACACAACATGTTACTGCAGGGAGCAGAGGAGCATGGTAGTACAGCTTAGTAAGCAGCTAAGACACAACATGTTACTGCAGGGAGCAGAGGAGCATGGTAGTAGAGCTTAGTAAGCAGTGCAAGCGATTAAGTACATTAGGACATGGAAAAGGGGAACGCCACAATGATGTGTCTTGTGGGTTATGCAAATGATGACACTCAGAATGCTGGACTGATTCAGAAATGTAGAAAGCAGACACCCTGCTATGGTGCAAACCCACTTTTTTACACCAAGATTAGTCATGTATGTGATGGGAATAATGTTTAATTTAGTGATAATTCAGTAGCATGAGTTAGTTTTTACCACCAGCTAGTACCCACATGCAATGATAGAGGAGATATAGACAGTACCTAAAATGTCACCGGCTCAATGTCCAGCAGAATTTGGCCTGTTCTTTGTGAAAAGGGAGACTGAAAGGGACTTTACTGAACTGTGAAATATACAAGCAGAATTAAGGGGACATTCCTGTAAGGCATTTAACCATCTTAGTTATAGGAATCTTTTAGTGATTGATGAAGGGTACGTTAGGGATATCACAGGCATCAGCCTCATGAATCCTGAAATAGTTCCTCAATATTATATTGCAGAAAGAGGAGGAACATATCATGCTCCCCAGGATTACAGTGGAGAGAACTAGCACCATGTAGGAATGTTATGATGTTGCCTGTTTCTCTGAGGTCCCGGAAGTCATGAAGTGCATTGACAGTGCCATCAAGTGTCCATATGGTTCAAAGGGATGATGATATATCAACAGGAACTGAGCCCACTTGCTTAAATGTCAGGTGGTCTGTAAAGCATGGAGCATTATTTACAATCTGGCCATGTACCACACTAGCATTTCTCATGATATACATCTGGAAAATGTCTGACCTATACAAAAGGTACCTGTGAGCAAATTTTCTATATTATCCACTAGTTGTCAGATGCATACATATGGTAGATAGACAAAATACACCCCAAAGTAAACAGCATCACCAGCATGTACAAATGGTAGGCACTGTAAGTATACAGAAGTAAATAATAGGCGAGTTTTCTGGCATTAGTATAATTATATTTCTGTTTGAAGATGTGACAGTGTGTGTTTGTGTGTATGTCTGTGCGTGTGCGTGCATGCGTGCATGCGTGTGCGTGCGTGTGCGTGTGCGTGTGTGTGTGTGTGTGTGTGTGCGTGTTTGTGTTGGAAAAGCAGTAATTAGCCCATATATAATATGGAGGGTGCATTTTTGATTGAAAGTGTGATGCGCGTTTTAGTAACTGGCTCCCATTCAAAGTAAAACAGGCATATTTCTACATGTAGGTTCTTCAAATGAGTTTAATAATAAACTTTATTTACTTTTAAAAGAAAGTACAAAGCGTGGAGAACAAAAATCAGCACTTACAGAATATGTGCCTTAATGAATCTGAATACAATCTATTCAAATTTTACATTCTGATTTAACAATTTTACCAAAGTTTTTATTTGTAAATATTATTATTATTATTATTGTGTAAATGTTACCAGTTCTTTCTTTAGTTTAAAGGGAGAGTACATCACAGAAGCAGAAGCCTAGTGATGCAGTCAGACATTCGACTCGTGTATCATTATTATGCGTGGTCAAGCAACATATTCTCTGCTATGAGACGAGGGCCTTAAAGTTGTGGAGTAACAGAACTGATTTCTCTGTAGGAGCCCACACTCTTTCAGTAAAACCATGAGTAGAGTGTGGGTTTTGGAGCTGTTCTGCACTACTGATTAAACTCATCTTGATAACTTACAAGCATGATTGTGTCCTGCATCATGGGTCAGTGTCTTTGGACTTATATTCTCTCTGGAAGGTGGTCTTGTTTTTCATTTCTGTGAGTCATGTACTGCAAGCTTTGTTTTTCTAGTTCATCATTGTTTGCAGTGCTTATGTTATATTTACATGGCTTCTCCTAAACAGGTCTAGCAGCAGCACACAGAAAATGCTTCCAATGATTATCAAAAAAAGGAGTGGCACTGAAATAGAAAATGAATGTGACATGAAGGTGCACAAAAGTGTTCTTCTGTTAGTAGCATTCCACATTTCATCATATGATATCAAGCAGCATAGACTGATGCCCATCTGTTACTTTACTTTCTCAAGTTTTCTGCGTTTTTGATAACACAGGAAACTTGATAACCAAGTTGAGTTAAAGGTCATCTCAGCAATGACATACTACCTGAATACACTTCATTCAAAACTTATTGCCTGAATTTTTCATGGTTTCTATCTTATTATAAATTCTTTGACTATGCATTTAGGTATAATAATTGGTGTGGGGTCAGGGGTGTACTCCCTGCCATGCATGGGATGTGAGGATGGCATTTTCCAGGCATAAAACAAGTATGCCAATATTTCAAATAAGCAATGTTTGGTCAATGAGTCATGACAGAATACTGCAACTAATCTGTTAGCGAGATGACCAAAACTTTTCAATGTGCCTGTATGTTGTTTCTCTCCACTGCAAGTGCATCTTTCTCATCCCCACCTACAATTCCTTATATAGCAGATGTATTAATTCTCCCATTTTGATAGGGACTGTAGTTGAATCCTTTCCTTCTAACTCACAGGTTCAAATTATCACTAGCTAATAATGGCAAAAAACATCAAATACAATGAACTGTTTGATATGTTTTTTTTTCGTGAATATCTCTGTTTTCATGTTAATTTTGTGGACATTCATTTAAATTAGAACAAGCATAGCTACTCAAGTGAAGTAGCAATGACTAAACAGGCTTAAGTTTGAGAAACCAGTAACCATCTTTGCAATATTCACCCATGTTAATAAGACAGTATAGGGGGAAATATGTATCGCAGTTGTGCTTGATTTTCTTAGCACATAAACAAATTGCAGACTCTGTATTGATGACCTGTCTGCTCAGGAAATTCCACAAGTACAAAAGATTTGTACTGAAGATCAAAGCAATTTTAAGAGACCTAGTATAACACTATGCATTGGAAATATCTGTTTCATTTCAGAAGTCTGACTAGTTTAATTTTATCACATGTGGTGCAACATTAAAATTCTTACATAGTTTTAACATATGCCCACACACTTTTCTGAAGAGGCAATGAAGTGAAAAAGGCATACATTTCACAGCACAAAAATCCAGTGCACTGTTTATGTTATTAGCTGAGTCTGTAAGCTGTTCACATAATGTAGGCTAGTGTTTGCAATACCATTAGTACTTATATGTTCATATCAAATTAAGATAAACTGACAGGTCTCAGGCTCAGGTGGCCTAACTGAGTTTCTAAATCTGAAACATATTCATTTGGCGATTACATCACAACTTAATTTTATTTCTTTCCTGACATTTTACATGTCTTATTAGGAGCTTGTAAAGAAAATGATTTTCTATTCTCTGACAGTAATACTGAAAAATGGTTTCTTTAAAATGGTTTCCTCCAAAGAAAAATGAAATAAAGAAGTGATGTGATTCTTCAAAGTGAAATACATTTGATTTTATGCAGTTTTCTTACTGCTGTCATGTAGTATTCTTAGCTACTGTTTTAGTGCAGTATGCCATCTGTTTCCAAATATAAAATCACATTTCAATTTATGCAGCTTGTAGCAAGCATTTTGGATAAGGCAATGCAGATCATTCTAATTTACATCTACACCACACTTCCTTTTTCTTGACTGCAAGTATGTAAGAACTCCATAAATACTTGATAAAAGGATGAAGCTATATTAAATATTCCTGTCTTAGTATTTACATACAAGATTATTTAATGTGCATAGGATGAACCATAAGGAGATTGCAAGCATATATATATATATATATATATATATATATATATATATATATATATATATATATATTGCCATAGTGCAATGTAATACAGTTTTTTTTATCTTGCTTCTGCCTTCAGCATATTATTAGCCCCCTCCCTTAGTGAACAACACCCCATTTGCTTCCCATCTGACAAGCACCAGAACCACATGGATTATGAGCACTGGGCACTAGCAGGCTTTCATCCTGGCAGGGTTGGGTATTTTGTATGGCTTTACACCCCCTCCCCTTGCCAGCTGATGGGCGTACTTTTAAAGCACAGCCAATGATACCAAAGTCTAAGTTCATGCTTCCGCATACTGACTTAAAGCTGCACTGCTTCTACAATAGCTGGGGGAACAGTGGTTGGTATAATGGTTAAGGTCTTTACCTCACAGATACAAGGTATAGGGTTTGATTCTAATCTCTGGTTAGTGGCTATGCCAGTGTGCAGACTGATAGCCTAGCATTTACCTGTGACTACATTAACATGTAAGCTGCAATGACAGTCCTTCAGTCTGTTATACTATGTTTCACTGAGTCATAGTTGTGCACATGAAAGTTCTGAAAATTGTAAAAAAAAAAAATCCCTCGGTGAAGTTGTAAAGCTGAAGTAGAAGCAAATCCTGCACATCACCACACAAGGGGCTTTGTGCAATGCACCTTACTTGCTACAACTCACTATAAAGTGACATTATCACATGGGGGGGGATTAACAAATTTCTCTGTCATGATCATTCAGCTCTCACAGGTGACAGATACACAACAAGGCTAGCCATAACCTTCCCCCAGGATGGACGTGCCAATTTTGGCTGCTCATTTCCAGCCCTTCTAGCCAGCTGCTACAGAAGCAATGCTGGTAAGTCAAACATGGATCACCTAAGGCTGCATTTAGTGCCCCATCCCTCCATACCCCTGAATAGCTGTAGTTTATATTTTTTATTTTACGTTTGTGTTTTTTGGCACAGGTAATGACCAATGGTATCTTGATTCATTTTGTAAATACTCCTGGAGATAAGCTGCTACTTAATAATAGAAAACTGTCAATAGTGGATGTCTACATAGGAAGGCATTAATCTAAAAACAAATGAATCAGTAATGAATTGCAGATAGGACAGAAAGAAAATAAAAGGTTTATTATGTATGACTCAATGGGTCAGTGACCACAGAGAAAAAATGGAACATGAAAAAGGAAAAAAGATTGCAGTTACAGCATGACTAGCATTTGTCCAAAATCCGTTAAATAAAAATATTGCACTTTATGAGAATTACATCTTCCTTACATCAAAACGGACATGTGAGAGTTACAACATTTTAAATTTCAGATTGACATGAAACAATGAGCTGTCTACGTCACTATTTTATCTAATAACTGGCAACAGTGTGCAAAGGAAAGTAGTCTGTGCAGTAACAACTGCCATACAGTGAAGGCTCAGCCTCCTAAAGTGCTACTAAACGATAGTATGCATTAAACAGTGATGTATCTACAATGGCTGAAGCTACAGAGTGACATGAAGAAAGAGGGTAGGCAAAAGAAAGTCATAATGTTCTACTTATGTTAGCAAATTATAATACCAGAATGCTACTGCGCAGATAAGGATATTTCTAGCATGTAACATTTTAGGAAATTGCTATTTTTAATACAATCTGAAAAAGATGAAGTCCTGTTAGAAGAATGTATACATAAGGTACCAGAAACATATTCCAAATCAGACTGTACTCTAGTTCTGGATACATTGGATGGTCTTTCTACCTATCTCTCTCTCTACCTACTTATATATCTGTCTGTTCATAAGTCTACCTGTGTGTCTGTCTATTGCCTTTGCTAACTAGAAATGTACATCTGGAAATTCTCCATTTTTAGTGGAGTCTTGGTTAGAAAACCTTTAGAAACATTAACATTCATCAGTATACATCAACAATATTTTTCAGATATTACTCAAAAGCATACCATGTGACTCAGAGCAATGATGACAGATGACTGCAAACTGGGAGCCATTATTGAATCCCCAAATGATGTGGATACTCTACAAAAGGGCCTTACAGAAACAGATGCTTAGTGCCAGAGCCATGGGCTCAAGCTCAATGCCAAGAAATGTATTGTTATCCCCTTTGGGAAAAAACATGTATCCATGAATTACCATATAGGTGGCAGTACACTAAACACAGAAAGTGTGATAAGAGACATAGGGACACAGGTGGACAGTGGTCTCACCTTCGATAACCACATCGCCACAACAGTCAGGAAATCCTTCTATGTGGCACACCTCATCACAAAGGGCTTTTCATCCAGAAAAAAGGAGGTCATTGTCCCACTGTACTCATCCCTCATTAGACCCATTATAGAATACAACACCCCATTTGGTATGTACCTCTCAAGACATCTGCAACAACTGGAAAGGCCTCAGAAATACCTCACTAAAAGAATCACATGCCTAAAGCAGATGCCCAACGCTGACCGCCTTAAAAAACTCCAGCTATACTCTGTCGCATATCGTCTACTCAGAGGCGATCTCTGCTTAACATACAAGGCCATGTCAAACCCAGAGCTGTTGGACATGCTACACTTAAAGAAATCCCAATCCCTCAGAGCTACACGCTCCAGGGATCTAAACCTTGTCATCACAATAAACAAAACATGCTGGAGGGATAGGTTCCTGACCCAGAGACTCCCCAGACTCTGGAATAGATTGCCCATACATGTCAAGCAGAGTGCCTCTTTGGACCTCTTCAAGAGGAACCTTGATGACTGGATGGGAGAAAAGAAATTCACCCCAGGGATCATGTCAGTCACCCTGCTAGACAGGGGTCCAGGAAAGCAAATAATGTGGGAAGAAATAGCCAGGAAATTGTTATGGCTAGGCTTGTAAAGGCCCTAGGGCTGATAGCCTAGTACCAACCTATGAACCTATGATATACATTGTATGTATGTAGTAAATATTAATTTGTACAATATTGGTTGTAAAAGTTATTTTAGAACATAAGCAGAATTCTATGCTGTTACTTTATAATTCAAGTTTTACATGGATGAGCTTTCAGCTTGTCAGTTTAAATTTCACTGACTGAACTCGCTGATTGTTGCGCCATATAGAAAATTACTGTCGGTGTGCTATATATTTTCTGTTTTTTTCCTCTTTTTCTGTTAATGTGACCATGGGTTTTGCATATTTAAGGAAACGGGGGTGTTGGATGAAAACTCTTACATGCTGGGTGCAGCAGCTCACTCCCCAGAAACGAAATGCTTTTTTATGAGGTTTCAATGAATTGGCGGTTTGATCATGGTTTTCACCCATTTGAACATTCATTAAGTTGAGACATAAAGAAATGTAAGGGAAGTGATCTATCCATAGGTGTCAGAAGACAGAAAATAGGGAAAATCCCCCTTAACACATAGCTATGGCAAACAACTGAAACAAAAACTCAGTAAACTACTTAGAAGCATAGTACCATCTTTTAATTCTTTTCAAAACATTAATGATTATGCACAATGTATACATCTAGAACAGTAGCAGCTCACATTGCTGAATACTGGCTTTGCCAACAAAGTACACTGCTGCATTTGTTTTATTGATAGCACTTTTTTTAGTGCTGATTCAATCAAATGAGGGAACATCGATTGTTTAGCGTGTTTAGTGGATGTGCTTTGAGTAGGGTTGCCACCTTTTCAAATACCCAAAGTGAGTCATTTTTGGTACAAATGTTAGATTTTGTAGGGCGAAACATACCCACTGCCAATACCAATTACAAAATTTCACTTTTTTGCCTAAATAAAAGCTTATACTTGTAGCATTTTATTTGCTTATTCTGTTTCTTATAACATTTAGGTGCTTCAGATACAGAATAACTGTTTTATGCAACTATTACATAAAATACAGCAAATAATTTTGTCTGAAAATCTCAGGACATTTGCCATTTTTTCAATTTTTTTGCAGGTCATAACTGCCCAAAGAGGGACTGTCCCTCGCAAACTGGGACAGATGGTAACCCTAGTTTTGAGTTACAGTAAGTGGCTATGTGTGTACAGCCCAAAAATTTTGGATATACCAAACATTTTAGTATTAGGGGTGAGAGTCTGTGAGTCTTTATGCAACTATTACATAAAATACAGGAAATAAATATGTCCGAAAATCTCAGGACATTTGCCATTTTTTCAATTTTTTTTGCAGGTCATAACTGCCCAAAGAGGGACTGTCCCTCGCAAACTGGGACAGATGGAAACCCTAGTTTTGAGTTACAGTAAGTGGATATGTGTGTACAGCCCAAAAGTTTTGGATATACCAAACATTTTAGTATTAGGGGTGAGAGTTTGTGAGTGTGTTGATCCAGGTTAGTGTAAGCACTAGGTAATGGGATATTTTTAGTGTGCTCGATCTGTGTTAGTGTATAAGGAGTGTATGTGAGTGCCTTATGTAGTGATTGTTGTTAGGGAAAGTTTTTTGCCTTACTATACCACCTTACTCATGTATGGTAACCCTAACCCACTCCTTGTCCGTAACTTTAGTCCTTCATATTATCTTATGAAAAAACATTTCCCTAATGGTATGTGCTGTTACTGTTAGCATTTTGATTTGTTTCTTGTTTTTAACTGACTGATCACAAAAGGAGAGTATTTATTTTCCTTTTGAAATTTGTGTAGGTATATCATTTGTTTGCTTAATTAACCTAAATACTGACAAGCAGAAGCCACTGTAGTGATTGTCAATGTTTCTGAACACCAACAATTGTACATGTATTCAACTAGTACATATGCTACAGAGACGTACAGGAATGAACAAATACATTTTCAGACATAATAGCATTGTAAACATGAATGGAAAAAAAAACTAGTATATGTGCTTTTGAAGTCAAAAAAGGACGTCAATAAAACAAGGCATTGTGAGTAACCTATAACCTAGTATATAAGTAATAAATGTAACTTGAACACGGTTTTCTGCAACAAGCAATAAGATGCAATGAGTCATACCATGATGACGGTTCCACTGTATCCACAAATGTTTTTCCCCAAAGATATTTAAAAAAACTTATTTTTAGAAATGCATCTTTAAACACAAAATGATTTGTTGTAGAGGTGTTGATTGTTCACTGTATACCACAAATCTCCATCCTTCTTGCTTGTTCTTGGAATTTGTGCTACCGGTCCAGTAGAACTTCTAAATACTCTGTACTGTACACACTAGACTATAGGCATAAGTACGAGTGTACAGGAATGTAAACAAAATGTGAGAGCTGCTGCTTAAATTGCTACCATGTCAGGTTATAAAGTGCTAAGTAGAGGTGGTGTGCTCTACAGTGACATCCAACAAATGTAGTTAACCTATCGTTAATGTGATATGGCTTATGGACTAGCAAAGGTTACAGTCTAGTTAAAAGATATACAGAATATGGAAGTAAAGGGAGTCAGTGCATATTAGTAGAAAATGAGGATGTTGGGACAGTACTGAAGTGCGGCCTATATATCTTCTGTTGTGTTCTTCATTTGTCCTGGTCCACTTCAGTAAACGCACAACACCAAATGACATTTGACAACCTTTATTAATCTTCCATAAACATGATTGTTAAATAGTTATAACTTTCAACCAAAACATGATACAGGTGATAATAACATCCATGAAAGGAAACATAAAATAACCATAAGGGCAGCGTAACCACTCACCCTTGATAAGCAGCATCCCCCACTTGCTCACTTATCTTTGCACTAACAAGACAGCGTTACCCCGCTCACCTTCAATTTATTGAATTACACCACCATCCAAATAAGCAGCTCTGCTTGCTTATTAAATTATCCAGCAGAGCAACCACTCACTTTCCTTCCCAACTTATTGAATTGCACATCCAACACCAGAGGGGGAACAGAAGAGGGCAAACCTGCCCCTCTTCTCAGCCTTCCCAAACTAAATTAACCACAATCCCCACTAATAAAAAGGGGGGAGGGCAGGAAGGTAGCAAGTTCATGCCAAAATGTGACTCCTCTCTCAGTTACACTTGACAAAACTCTCTAAGCCCCACCCTCCCTTACCTCATTTCTTCCTAAACCTCCCTTCATCCCATTTAACCCTAACATCCCCTTATTCTCTTAATTGCTGCTAATCTATGTATCTAGTCCACTTGAAGATGTGTCAGGACAAAATGGTCTGTTCCAAACCTCATTTGTCCTGGTCCACTTAAAAAAAAACACAACACTGAATGACATCTGACAACCTTTATTAATCTTCCATAAACGTGATTGTTAACCGATAGCTATAACTTTCAACCAAAACATGACACAGGTGACAGTAACATCCATGAAAGGAAACATAAAATAACCATAAGGGCAGTGTAACCACTCACCCTTGATAAGCAGCGTCCCCCACTTGCTCACTTATCTTTGCACTAACAAGACAGCGTTACCCCGCTCACCTTCAATTTATTGAATTACACCACCATCCAAATAAGCAGCTCTGCTTGCTTATTAAATTATCCAGCAGAGCAACCACTCACTTTCCTTCCCAACTTATTGAATTGCACATCCAACACCAGAGGGGGAACAGAAGAGGGCAAGCTTGCTCCTCTACTCTGCCCACCAGCCTGACCAGGCTGTTCCCCCTCTCACCAAATTTCCCGGAACCTAAAACCCCATTAAAGGCATAAAGCCAAACATCATTCGGTGTACCCAGTCTTGCCAAACCAAACTATAACCATGCCGTCACCTCACAATTCCCCTCACACCAACAAAACTATTCAGTTACCGAAACCGCTAAAACAAGTCACTGATCCCTCTCCAGTGCTAAAATAATAACCGTGAACTTAAACCCTAATATACCCATATTCTTGATACCCAACTACTATACCAGAAAATTTGTAATTACTCTTAAAATCTATACCCCAACTAGACAAGCAATCACTAAACCCATTGCCACTTGAAACCCTCAAAAGGTAATAGCATACCCTCAAGACATACTGCAGCCCGTTACTGCCCACTGAAATAATAACCACATAAAATCACTTTCAAATCACATTTAATAGCAATTCTGTCATCACACCAAATGCACATGAAGGCAAGTTGCTTATACCACCATACAAGGCCTTTGCCAGTACGACCCCAAATGCACCACAACCATAAACCCAAGCCAGGCAAAACTAACCAAAAAAAATGTACACCAAAACTTAAGATGCCCACTGGCAGCAGACATACTAGATCAGTGACTAGATCTCACCATCCAGAATGTGGTAAAATAATCTAACCCTACATCCTGTAAAATGCAGTGACTCAAACTAAATCCTTCTACACAAAATGTGCCACCTATCTCACTAGCCTGAGCCAACTTATTTAATGCAATCCATTAATTCCGATGAACATAACCCCCTTTACCAAAAACTCCCATATAAACGAGCTCCTTAATCCAGCCAGAATCATGTAATCTTAGCCATCATCTGACATGCCTCAGTTCACCTAATATCTCCTTCAACAGTAACCATAACTTGGTATGCTACCATGGTAATCTGCCCACCTGACCCATTCCAAGGAAAACCCTAACCACCAATAAGACAGTGTAAAATTCAACCCTGATGCTTCCCACACAAGATAAGATAACAAAAACAACCCCCAAGAAGGACATTACCTTAAGGCTGTGGGAAAGAAAAACACAACAATGAACAAACAAACACCATATACAGCTGCACTGCTGGAAATCCATGACCTCCTCTCCTAATTCTCCATCAGCCAAGACATTCCTCAGTATCCTCTCTCACCTGTCAAGTGCATATTCCTTCAAATCACCAAATAACACCTGCTCAGCACGTCTCCATCTGCAACCTCAGTGTGATCTTTCAAAGCCATGTCATCAGGGTACTGACCACTGCTCGCCCATCTCTGACCTCCTTGTGCACCACCCAAGTGATCATGACATCCATTAAAAAAGCCTCCATAGAACCATCTCCTCTTCCTTCAGGTCACCAACTGCAGCCCACTCAATTCTTTACCTCTGCACAAAAAAAAAACAAAACAAACAAAAAAAAAAACAAACAAAAAAAAACACAAACATTAATCACCTTGCCTTTACAAAATAGAAACAACAATGAACCTCAAGCCTGAACACTTGTGTCTAGTTAGCTAACACCTACTCACCATGACCCCCCCCTTACACTGACTACCTTATGCCGTGTCAGATACAAGAACCCCAGATGTCATCTCAGATGTAAATCATCCATGATTTGCTAAGAAGCCACCCTTTATGAAAGAGACCAAAACCATAAAGCAAAACTGGGCATACTGTAAAATCTGTGCAGTTGAAAAGGTATGACTCACTACCCTGGACCCCCTTCAAAATAAATCAGCAGCTGAACTACATGCTGTGCACCCAACGGACCCCACTGTCAACCCGAACACCTGCTCCCACCACCAAAATCCACCCCTCCCTGACCACAGAACAAAGACCCGTCCTACCCTACCCTGTCCTGCCAATACCTGGCTTCAACCCACTTGCGTCCCACACACTATAAAGTGCATGCGAACCCAAACTGTTAGGTTTCCCCCCTCAATCTCAGAGCAATACACGTGGCCAAAAAAAAAAAACCACCCACCAGGGGAAGCAACCTTAACCACTGCCCTTAAAAACTAAAAACTACAAGTGCAGCAGATCCTGAAGCATCATAAGACATAGCCAGGCATGCCGTCTGGACTAAAGTGTCCATCCCACTCCTGCCAAGACTTCCCAATCCACAGTTTTATGCAACTGTACCCCAACATGAAGCCACACTTACCACCCTGTCATAAACCACATGGCCCACAAAAAAGTCTAAACAGCCTGACCAGACACTCACTGCAGGGCCAAGTGAAAACTCCAATACCTGGTAATGGGCTGGATCCTATGTTTTTTTTTTTGTGGTTTTGCATAATAAAAGATGAAATAAAGCAGATGACCCCTGCAGCATATTGCAAGTAATGTCTATACTCTGCACTACATTTTAAAGTTCAATCAGTGACACATCTCACTCTGTCTCCACCCTCATAGTTGCTATGTATTCAATTTGCTAGCTATTTTGTCAGTGTTAGTTATTCTATACTATCTATGTCAGCCGAATGAGGAAAGCTAATGAGCATTTTAGTTAGGACATGAACAAGCAGCTCTTGATTTATTTCTCAGAATCATATTCATAGAAAAGAATAAAGGTTAGAACGTAAGGGCTCCATTTGACAAATTTATGTTTATCATTTACTTTTTTATACAACTTATTACCTTTTATAAACTTACAGACTAACACAAATAAAGACCAGAAGTACCTCACATA
This sequence comes from Protopterus annectens, assembly GCF_019279795.1. Taxonomy (NCBI): domain Eukaryota; kingdom Metazoa; phylum Chordata; order Ceratodontiformes; family Protopteridae; genus Protopterus; species Protopterus annectens. Next base: position 1,009,369,266 of record NC_056748.1, on the reverse strand, counting down.
TAGCAAAGATGCACTGGTCGTCTCAGACGTATACCTGCATTAGCAAAAAACATAAAGCTAAAATATGTATATTAACCTCTACTTAGAGTTTCCAGAATTGGCCAGAAGCAAGGAACTGGTTGACAAGATGCCCAACCACATGCCTGACCGAAGTCTTCCATGGGTTGTCAGCTGTCTGACACTAAAATTAAAATCAAAGGCAAACAACATAAAGAATTTTCACCTCGTCTCAACTACACTGACATTTTTCATCATAGCAATCAATACTCCCCAGGCATAAGCCTATACCCTGCGCCTAAGAGGCATGAAGTTTAACCATGTGGATCAACAAACCCTGCATATCCATGAAAATAAAAAAAAAATGAGAATTTACATATACATACCCTAGACCCCTAACCCCTACCACTCACCTCCTCATGTTCACCACCAAACCAAGGCCTACCTGACCAAAGAACCCACTGGTCGTCACAGACATGAGCCTGCAGTATAGCAAGTTCACGCCAAAATGTGACTCCTACCTCAGTTACACTTGACAAAACTCTCTAAGCCCCTCCCTACCATTACCTCATTTCCTGCTTAACCTCCCTCCACCCCATTTAACCCTAACCTCCCCTTATTCTCTTAATTGCTGCTAATCTATATATCTAGCCCCGCTTGAAGATGTCTCAGGACAAAATGGTCTGTTCCAAACCTCATATAACAATTTTATTATGAAAGCAACACTTATAAACTCACCATTTCTAGGCATATTCACAACAAAATGTCACTGTGCAATTTATGTCTCCATCTCATGAACTATGCAGCTACTGTGTCTAAAATATCATTCAGAATTTGTTTAAGAAAATATAGCTTTGGAAAGTATTCAAAATAACAGCTGTATTGTTACTGAAATGACAACTCATAAATAATATATTAAACATTTGTTGTGAAGATGATAAGAATTATTTTGAAATTAGTAGTATTTATTCAAGTTAAAAATACACAGCAAAAATGTTAAGGTTCAATTTTTAATAGTGTATAACTTCACAGTTTCTTAACTTTCTTACATTTAATTTTCAGCCTAACGTCTATGAGCCTCCCATTATAAACTATGAAACTGCTGTCATGCATTTGTGCCTCTAAGCATAGTTTTTGTAAACTAACTGCAGAACCAATTTTTAAATATAATTGCATGGTCATAGTGGCATATTTCATGAGGTGGGATGTTGAATGTTTGGTGTAGAAACACTAACAAATGCAATTATAGGCGTTTGTTTTAAAAGCAAAGTCTTTATATGAAGAAAAATATTTCCATCACAGTTTACTCACCAAACAAGATTAATAAAGTGAATGATATGGAAATAATCTAATTCCCTTGTGGTATTAAACTGAATTTACTGTGCTAAAAATACCTCCAGACAAACTACAACTTTCTGTCATGGCATTAAACTAAATCCAGTGGTATTCAGTGATCTAGTCTCTGACAATACAAAACTGATCTGATACTCTTTAGTGGTGCCTCACTTTTTAGGTCTCCGATGTTTAGAGTTTTATTAGCATGACAGGAATAAACCCAATTTGTATGTCAGGTTATAGTTAAAGTTCATGAACTCAGCACTGCTTCATGCTTTTAATGTTGCTAAGATTACTCTTCTTAATAGCTATAACATACCCAAAAGGTCTTCCTTTTGCAGTTCATATGGGATTACCTGTGTTGTTAGCATACTAAATGAAGTCTGAAATTTCTTTTTATTAACTCAAGATGCTGCTACTGCTGGGACTGTCTGAATGCCCTTGTTCCACACTATTCCAGTTTCATCTTGCATATCTTCATATTTATAACATTTTGTCTGAAGTACATAAGACACTATAGTCACCAGGTGTAGGTATTTCAGAAAGTAATGCTGCTTTTGTTTTTTGTTTTTTTTCACATACAAAATCAAATTTCTTGCATCAACTTTCTTAACTTGTGGTATTGGGTGATCCTAAGTGAGCATAACTTCTTCACGTGTTTAAATCTTTATGGTTTTTGTTTCGAGTGTTTCTTAACTACTTCCATTTTGTAATATGTGCAGTCTGCAGTGTGACAACATTGCTACATTATGTTGCCTATTAGTAAACAGAACCTCTGAAGTACGTATATAACATCCTGCAACAACAGGAGCAATTGTTTCTGGTTCTGTACTGTACAGCCTACATTTATCTACATCTCCAACTTTTTGTATTCCACTGTCTCGAGCTACATTCCTTGCCTTTCATCTTTTGAGAAATATTTTTTCTTCACCTCTTTCTTTTTTTTTTTGTTCCTTTATGTTCACCTCTCCAAAACTGTCTATATGACTGTTCTAGCAGTTCTCTGTAGTTGTTATAATTGTGAGATCCCATTTTTCATTTATTTGGATTTTGATGTTTATATTCTTTCTTTCCTTTACTTTAAAGCAGTTTCTGTTGCTGCCTGCTTGTTGTCCATGACTGGTTTGATTGTTATACCTATTGCTTTCCAACATGCTTCTGTTAATATGAGCAAGAATGTATTTTTAAATTTGTTTCCTTATGTTTTAAAATATTCAGTATGTTTACATCTGAAGACATCAACAAATATGTATGAAGCCCCACTCCACAGACTGATATATACAGTTAGTTTCAGGGAGGCCAGTGCAACCTTCAGACTGAGCAATATATGTGTGTGTGTGTGTGTGTGTGTGTGTGTGTGTGTGTGTGTGTGTGTGTGTGTGTGTGTGTGTGTGTGTGTGTGTGTGTGTGTGTATGAGTATATAATGTTACACTATTATTATGCATCATTTTGTAAGTATGAGACAATATAGGGTAACCCTTGGCTCACAGAACAGATTTGCTTTTAAATTTAACACCTATATATTCACCATTTCTTAAAAAAATGTTCATAAGACCTTACCCGACTGACAGTCTCAGTAAGCATGTAGAACCTCTCCATTCAAGCCAGAAAGTTTAGTGGATGGATTTGCCACCCCACTCAGTGACAGCCATATTGCCTACTGTAGGTGTACATTTTTGAGAACTCATCCAGTTGTCAAGGCTGAACCTGAAGAAGGCCAGTGTGTTACATTGTTTGACATGTAAGCTTGTTTCACAAGATAAGGTATACTTTGGGTATGGAACCTATCTCTTTAAGAGGTCCTGTTTGTCAATTCCGTGGGCCTCTCTTTCACAAAATAACAGATAATCACAGCTTTTGCAACTGTTTATTTAATGAAATCATATGCAATAATCAAAAGCATTAACTTGTTTACATTATACTACATTGCATACATATTAAATGTTGCGTAATACCCAAACTGAACATTTTCTTCAGTATTTTCCAGTTCGTGTCCACCTGCCTGTGCCAGCCACTTTATCCCACCAACCAGGTGTCGTACACAGTGCCTGCTCAGCTCAGCCAAGAATCATAATTTTATTTCTTCACATTCTCCCACAAATTGTAGGGAAAACAAAAATGCAATAGCATTCAGTCCAACTGATGAAACTATAACTTCCATTCAAAACGCTAACGTGCATCCAACAGTTCCAAGTCACAAATGAAAATACCACTGTGTAAAAAATGACCAACAATAATGTTTATTCCACAACATATAAAACGACCATAATAAAATTCCACAAACGTTAAGCGCTTTCACTCATCGTATTCTGATGAGTGAAAGCGCTTAACGTTTGTGGAATTTTGTTTGTGGAATTTTGAAGCTCATATTCTGATGAGTGAAAGCGCTTAACATTTGTGGAATTTTGTTTGTGGAATTTTATTATGGTCGTTTTATGCGTTGTTGAATAAACATCATTGTTGGTCATTTTTTACACAGTGGCATTTTCATTTGTGACTTGGAACTGTTGGATGCACATTAGCGTTTTGAGTGGAAGTTATAGTTTCACAAATTGTAGGGACAAAATTACCTGTCAGTTTGAAATGCAAGGGGGGTGAAAGGGGGAAATAAATCCACAAAAGGTCCTCACCCAGCAGCATGTTCCACTTTTCTCATATTAAGACCACTATTTCCATCCTCCCTTTTCTTAGTTTTAAAAAAAAATATTCCTCAGCACATACTCCTAACTATAAGTTAAAAAACCCCAACCCAAATCATTCAAGTGAATGCCATCAGGATGATAAAAATCTGTATCAGTCCCAGTTAAGTTTGGGGGATTAATTACTGAGAAAACAATTTGACTAGATGCCTTGGAAATTCAGAAATCACCATACAATTTTGATGGCTGCTGGTTTACAGTCCCCAGCCCTCAAAATTAATCTAGGTATAATGGCTGACCATATTATTTGTAAATTTGGGAATTTTTGATGTAACACAGATAAGTCTGTGAATATCTTACCTAAAAGTATGTGTTTTGGAATATAATACAAATTATTACTTGCTAAATGAATTATTAATGCATAGGCACTCTGCTACAATTAAAGAGTCTCTCAGTGGTGGGTAAAAGTTGTAGCCATGATAAACCTGCTTAACCTTGCCACACCACTGCCCAATGGGCAGGATCAATACTGAAATGCAATCTGTAAGGCCTGACTACTGCTCTGGATTCTGCTTTGTAGATGAAGGAGTGGTCTATGATAAGAAGTTGGCGATCTAAAAAAACAATAATAATAAACCGATAATCTAATGTAACTCAAAAAGCATCTGACTTCATTCTGCCAGTGGGCTTCATTGTCGCTACAGACTTGATTTCCCTGGATAAATCTGTTGCCTGCCCTATCCTAAACAACTGAGTACTTAAACCTTCAATAACAATGTCCTGGTTTGATAATGCTTTCTTAAGAATCCCCTTTGACTCTGCAGGAGTCAAAGAATGCTCATTTGGCAGCCTGAAAACCAATTGACTCATGAGCAATATGACCTAGCTGGCATTGTATTGCTCTGGTCCAGTAAACATGCCATAATGCTAAAATGTTTGAACTCTGTAGAGAAATTTGTTGACCTAATCCCATTTGGTTGGTTTTGGATTTCTTTAACCAAACAATTACTGATGAAGGTGTTATTATAACATCAACCCACCAAAGAGACTGTAGTACTGACTATGCAAACACAACACTCCATTCCTCAACCCAGTGAAAAATAAACAAGCAAAACATTGCCAGAATAGTTTTTTAAAAAAAACTTGCTCCTAACAGACACACAAAACAGAGATGGGTTAAAGTTCAACTTCCATCCATAGAACCTCGTTATGTATACCCCAGCCCCACTTCCCATGAGGCATGCACCAAATAAACATATCCATCATTCAACAAAAATATATATATTCAGCCAAAGATATTAGACTGCAACATAACAACCAACCCTTAATAATTAAGTGTCTTGCAACCCCAGTGTATGACAAAAAACAAAACAAAAACACCAACAAGCCTTAGCTAATTAAACCTGGAATTGCTGCTGAATTGAAAGATGCACTGCTCACCTACATGGCCCCTGGTGATCGGCTCAACTGACATTGAACTTCCGCAAAATAAATTATCTAAAAATACTTGACAAAATGGAACAAGTAGTCCACTTAAGACCAACATCAATCACCTCACTGATCTAGCTGTCACTAGCTGCCTGAAAAATGGGGACTGGCCACTCACCCAATATAATGTTCGACCTGATCTTAAGTGACAACAGCATTTGTCATCACAGATATGCAATTATCTTGTGATGAAAGTCGAGGTCTTCAGAGTGAGTGTTTTTAGTATAATCAGCATTTACTTTGTGGAGGAGGTCTAACAGTAGAAGATCATAGAAAATGAGGCAGAAAGTGACCCACAGGAGGCAGTATGTGTCAGTGAAAAGCAAGAGTATTTTAGTCTGTCCAGGTAGCTAAGGCAAAAAGTCTTCCAATTTTCTTAGTCAGAAAATGTTAAAGTTTTACTAATTGGGCAGGATATTTGGAGATGTACATTCCAATTAGTGCACTATATTTTATAATTATCTGATGAAGAAAGAACTACTAGAGATTATGATATCCGTGGACCTAGAGGACGTACCTTTGGTAATTAACTGGGAAAGGTGGAAGGATTTCTTAAGTATAGTTGATACATGTTAACTGACAGATAGAGATGCCTAGATCTCCAGTAGCTACATTGATCTTAAGAATGTTCCCATTTATTCTTTCATAAGTAGGACAGACTTGTTCCCCAAAAAGCAACTACAATACACTTTTTGAAGTTAGGCTTATGACCATGGTCAGTACACCAAATGATACGTCTGTCATGCTCCTCTTGGAGGATAGGACCTTCTGGTGGAGAGTAGATAACAGCACACAGTTTCTGTATATTGACAAACTTTATTAGCCATAGACCTTTGACATTTTCTTTCAGATCATACAACTAGATGAAGAACACTGCAGAACTAGATCGCACATTGGAGAAGTAAATGTCCAAGGGAAGGGGACCCAGGACAGAGACCTGAAGGACACCAGTAGTGATGCACCTTTTACAGAAGGAGTTACTTATAACTCTTAATGTGTGTCTTTGGCTGCAATCTGGTGGGTAACTTTGTGTTTATGTTTAGAGAAGGGACTTTCTTGAAAATGCCTGCATGGGGAATCACATCAAGGTCCAGATAGGAAGTATGGACATAATGGCCTTTGCCAATAGCATCAATTACATTTTCAAAGAAATCGATAAGATTAAGGAGACAGGATCTAGATTTCATGAATCCGAATTTTATTGGAGCTGAGGGTTTGTAGATCAATTTCATTGATTATAAAGCTGATCAAGATACATTCCATGATTTTACAGATGATGCTGATGATGCTAGTAGGACCGTATTTGCCCAGGTCTGTTGGATCTGACCTTATGAAATGGCACAACAATGGTCATTCTTCAGAGATCAGGCACATACCCTGTGGGTGTACCAAGACTGAAAAGGTTTAGGTGACATTTAACAAAGTTGTACTTCATGCTAACTAGGGGACCACCTGTATAATGCATGGGCCCATGGAACTATTTTGTTTTGGATTGCACTAGGGGAAGTGGTGTTTATTGATTCAAGAGCTGGAATGTTGAGTGTAGTAGTAGCAGTAAAACTGGAAGTTTGGCTCTAGCTTCAGCATCATAATGAGTGGTGCTTTCTGAATAGTGCCTAATGCAATGTTGCATGCTACTTCTAATTCAGTTAAAAATGGCCTTATGGTTATCCTGAAAGTACACGGATATTTTCAGTTTATATTTCAATCTTCCTCATGGCATTCTAGAGTTCTTTGCTGACTTGCTCATGTAACTTCTTGGGGTAGGAGTTGGGAAAAATTTATATGAAGTATTTTTCCTTTTGTTGTTAAGGTATGGGGACATTAGGGAATAGGCCACACAACAAACTCTGATAACAGAGAAGAGGCTATCCAAGAACCTGCATTTGCTTAAACTGTTAAGTGAAATACTAGTATGTCTGCCTATGGATCCACCTATTATCAGTACTGTGTCATATGTTGCCATGTCCTCTGTACACCTTATTGATATGGGTTTAGAGCCACAGTGACTCATCTTAAGTGTGGGCAAAGAAGAAGGTGAGGGTGTTTTTACAGGTATGTTACTATGTGGCTGAGGTTTGTCTGAGTGGTGCCTGGAGGCTTAGGCATTTATTTCTTCATGAATGCTGCATAATTCAGTCTAGTGCTGGGTGGCTGTAAGGTAGTGGTATGCTACTTACTAATATACATGGGTTATATGACAGGTTAGACTCCAAACTGGGTACCTATTTGCACCTCTCACAAAAGGTACTAATGCAGGGTAAGTAAAAATAAGGCAGTTGTTATGCTGCCATAAGGTCCCTAGAAGAGGAGAAAGCAGACCTAAACCTCATGGCAACATGAACCACATATATTATTTACTACCTAACCTGGTGAATTACCCTAGAGACAGAAAAAGATGGAGCTGCAAATTCAACAGTGGTATACGTATTGACTGCTACCTGTTTACTATGACATCTACTGATCACGTTGTAGCTCCACACACCTAGAAATTAAAACAGTGGTATACGTATTGAGTGTTACCTGTTTACTATGACAGCAACTAATCATGTTGTAGCTCCACATGCCTAGCAATTAAAAGAGTGGCATACATATTGAGTGCTACCTGTTTACGATGACAGCTACTGATCATGTTGTAGCTCCACACACCTAGCAGATGGTGCAGGTATCAGCAAGCTTGCTCTATAGTCACCTCTTGGTATATGGCTTTGGTAGCTTTACAGTAGATCAGCACACTGGAGCATGGAGGTGCACAATGGTCCAAAGTTTAAAGTAAATCGGTTTCCACTAAGACAGCAACTGGACCAATCAAGGAAGTCCTCCACATACGAACCAATCAGAGACAGATGAAATGTAATGTTCATCTGCTTCTCTCATCAGGAGCAGAGCAGGAGGTTTAACCCCCAAATCGGTCGCAGACAAGTGGATCATATTTTCCTCAAACAATTTGCAGTCTACAGAAAGACTAGGAATCAATGTCTATTTATTACTTCCTTCTAATACCAGAAGCAAAGCAAAGCAGGAACACAAATCCCAAGCTAGTTCCTGAGAAGTAGTTTGCAGGCTGTCCAGTGATCTCTAATCTCATACCAGGTATTGCAAATTTTAAACTAAGCTGGAAAATTTGATTTGCAGGTATTTCAGTGTGTAACTAGTGGATGGGAAGATACTGAAAGATAGAATAAATGAAGTTTTTTTCAGTCTATGCAGATGGCCTTCCTAATATGATCTTTTGCTGACTTAATGACTAGCTGAGATAACGCCAGGAGGAGCATTCTAAAGTCAAATATACATATGTAGTCACCAACTACAGAGCTACAGACAGACCTTAAAAATACGACAGTCAGGATGTGAAAATTTGAAATAGTGAGAGAGCGGGTTTAGCTTGCAGAATTTACAGACTAAATAAAGATTATGCTTACCATAAACAAAAATGTAACTTCTCAGCTCATCCCACAATTCAGGCAGAGTTAAATCTTTTCCATTCAGAGGATACAACACAAATATGTGGTAACTGGCCCTAACCACACATTTATTTTGAATTTCCAAAGAGGAAACTCAAATTAAAAGTAAAATAGATGTAAAATAAAATAAACTGCAACAAAACAAGAATAAAAGATGAAACAATGTAACTATGCATAGTATAAACTAAGAAATCCAAACAGCAGGTTCAGCTGGACGATCCCACTAATAAAATATTCTCCTGTTTGGATTACCTTTACTAAAAATGCTACTTCTCAGCACCTTTCACAAAATTTTCAATAAACACAAATGTTTGCTAAGTGAACCAAACCAAGAACTTTATTTTATAACTCCAGAACAAATTAAAAATAAAACAATAAATTTAAATTAAAACACTATGAAATAAACTAAAAACAGAGGACAAAAAATGATGTATGTAGTACGCAAACCATAAACCAAGAAATCAGAAATAGTCACATAACAATTTTGGCAAGCCTCACAGATTAAATCTTGTCCACTTTATCATAAAGAAATGTCTTCGCAGTTCCAACCCCCCCCCCCCACACACACACACACACACACACACATACTTCTGATAGGCTTAATTGTTTCTACAAAAACTGCAATGCAAATCCTTGCTAATTGCCCCTAACTAAGGATGTTCTTTTAAAAGTACAATAAAACACATTAAAAGTAAAGCAACACATTTAAAGTAAAAGAAAAATAAACTACGATAAAATAAACATAGAAAGACAAGTAATGATGTAAGTGTGTAAACTATAACCTAAGAACTCCAAAATAGTGAAAGTGTACCTTTATCTGGCATGTCTCATGAGTTAAATCAAGATACTGCTTACCATAAATAAATATGCTACTTCTCAACTCATCCCACAATTCAGATAGTTAATCATTTTACTGTCAAAGAATGTAGTACAAATGTTTGGTAACTGACTCTAACCAGAAACTTTCTTTTAAAACTCCAAAAAAAGCAAATTAAAAGTAAAGCAACACATTTAAAGTAAAACAAATTACAATAAAACAACAGCAAAGTACAAGAAATAATGTAAGTAGAAAATATGTAATAGTCATAGAGCAGCATTAGTTGATAGGACTCACTGATTGGATAAATACAAATACCGTATACATTCCCACCACATTAACTATACAACTACCACAGTGCAATTATATGTGGCAACATTCTTTTTAAGAGCTGTTACTGTTCTGTGACTGCTGATGTTGTGTGACTATTTTGGCATTTCAAAAAATAAAGTACTGCTACTCAGATAAAGCTGGTTATATTAAATAAATTTGAGTAAGTGTAAAAAATGAAGTAAACCAGCACCATGACACTCGATAGTAAAGCAAATTTATTAACTTACACGTGTTAGTATCCAAAGACTTTTACCATACAGGCTTCATCAGGCAAATAGTGAAACAGTAAAAGAAGCAGCTTTAAATATTCTAATAAGTCTTGTGACTGAAATCATGTGATTTTTATAATTATGGATTTAGAGAAACAAGCATATAAGGGTTATATTATATATTCGAAGTTTCAAAACTTCGAACTTCATATGTTCGACAACAAAATAGCGAAGTTTAAAACATCAAAAATATAATAAAAAAATAAAAAAAAAACTTACCTCAATGCTCTGAGCAGGGGGGCAAGCCCCCTTGCACACCCACACCCCCCTACTTAAATATACCAACTCCGAGATCGCACTTCAGTGCAGAAAAGGAAATTTTCCCATTCTGCATAGTACCGAGACATTGCTTTTCACCTTCAAACTTTTTAAAGTTTGATCATATGGTGTTGACTATATGACATTCGAACTTTAAAACATTCTAATAATTAATAGGGACTCACATATACATATATGAAAAATGTATGAGAAGCATAATATATACAATAATAAAATATATATAAAATGTATAAAAATGTTATCATTTTATTCTTTCTCTTAATTCATTTAAAACTGGTTTCAATGTAATTATTTTGGAATTTGTCATTTAAGCTTTGCATACTTACATTGTCCTTTGTTTTCTTTTTGATCTTATTTATTGCAGTTTGTTTTACTTTAAAATTGTTTATTTTAAAGCTGTTTTCTTCTTAGATTTTTAAGGGTTTTTAGCAAGGGACAGTTAGCAAAGATTTGCTCTACATTTGCTGGCTGCAAATGGTTAAATCAAGGCAATTTGTGGGTGGAGCTACAAAGTAGCACATTTTAAAGGTAAGCCTAACAAGAAAAGGTTTACTGTTTGGGAGGTGCCACTGCTGCTGTTGTGTGACTATTTTTGAAATTCTTCATCTGAGGTTTATATACTTGCATTGCTTCTTCTCTCCTGCTCTTATTTTGAATGTATTTTAGAGCTATAAAAGTTCTTGGCTACAGTCAGCAAAGATTTCATTTTCATTCTTTTACTTCAAAGGAGTTAAAGGTAGCTGATTTGTGGGAGGAGCTGTGAATAGCATTTTTTCATAGGTTCATAGGTTGGTACTAGGCTATCAGCCATAGGGCCTATACAAGCCTAGCCATAACAATTCCCTGGCTATTACTTCCCTGGTCCCCTGTCTAGCAGGGGGATTAACATGATCCCTGGGGTGAATTTCCTATTTCCCATCCAATTGTCAAGGTTCTTTTTGAAGAGGGCCAAAGAGGCACTGAGCTTGACATGTATGGGCAGTCTATTCCAGAGTATGGGGAGTCTCTGGGTCAGGAACCTATCCCTCCAGCATGTTTTGTTCATTGTGATGACCAGGTTTAGATCCCTGGAGCATGTGGCTCTGAGGGATTGGGATTTCTTTAAGTGTAGCATATCCAACAGCTTTGGGTTTTATTTAAGGTAAGCAGAACAAGAAAATATGTCATTATTAGAAACTGCCAGTGCTCTGTGACTCCTGGTGTTCTGTGATTATTTTTAATTTATTTTCATATGTTGTGATGCCATATAATTTTCCTAAGAAAAACTGTATAACCTACAGTAAATAGATAAAGCCACTTTCAAAATATCATCTACATGTATCTTTTTTGTTTTAAACAAGAAACATCTTTATTAAATTATGACTTGAAATGAATGACCTGAGACGTACCACCCTAGACTACATGAAAAGAGACATGGAAGAGCTCTCCGATCTTGTAGCCCAGGCAGGTATGACCCTAGCCCTGAGTAGCATTCTGCCATCGCACAGAATTATACTGCAGTACAAGGACAAAATGATTGACTTCAACAATTGGCTAAGCTTCTGGTGTCATTCTAAAGGGATCCAGTATCTGTCTGCTTGGGATGACATGGTCGACAGACCACGATGCTTTGCCACAGATGGCCTGCACCTGTCGCCCCTGGGATTCCGGATTCTGGCTAAGGCTATTGCTGCCCCTATAGTGCCTTTTTTTAGGCAAGGTTCAAATAACAAATTCACCACCATAACAGGAACAGGCAAGTAAAAATTGAGGGAAATGCTACTCAATGATAGAAGTCTAAATCTCAAAATGCACTCACTCGAGGCACTCCTTAAAATGGAGAACATCGATATCTGTGCAGTGACTGAGACCTGGTTCAAGGCTCCAGAGAGCACCCCAGCACTACCAGGCTATAACTCATGCCACACTTTTTGGCCATGTAACCTGGACCGAAACACCAAAGGCAGAGGTGTGTCCATATTCATTAAGGATATCCACACCTCCAGGCTAGTTGCTCAGCATAATGCATCCGAGGTTATCCAAGTGCAACTAACTCTGGGCAAAACTGCAATCAAAATTGTAACTTGCTACAGATCCCCCACCATGCCCCAGGATTTCCACTCCTCTTTTCTTGATGTACTGGAAAATATTAGGGTTCAACCAAACACCCTAATAATGGGCAAATTAACTACTCAACCATTAATTGGGAAAACTACTCGTGTACCAACTCCTTAGCTCAACACTTTCTGGAATTCATAAACTCCAATGCCCTGGATCAACTTATCCACACCCCCACCAGGGGCAACAATATCCTAGACCTAGTCATTACCAACATGAGTGACTGGTGTTCCACACCTGAAGTCAACTCCTCGTTGGTCTGATCCGACCATAAGCTAATCACCCTTGATATCCACATCCCACCCCCCATTAAGGAAACCACAGTAAAAAATGTCTCCAAAGCCAAATTCATGCTTCTTATTACAGAAGTGGTGAACGTCATGACACCCATGCAGATGGACAATAAAGTTAGAACTGCTGAATCCTACACAAATGCACTCTATAAGCACTTATACAAGTGCATGGATCGTGCTATCCCAAACAGAACCAAGATGCTATCCTCCAAAAAAAGAAGCCAATCTGGTGGTCCCCTGCCATAAACAAACTGTGCAACAGAAGGAAGAAACTGTTGCAAAAGACAGTAAAATCCCATGAGTGGAGGAGCTCCCTGATCAGCCTCAGTAAGAAGCTGAGATCCCTTATAAGATCCTCCAAAGCTAGCTATGAAAACAAAATCACCACTAATTCCAAGGACAACCACAAAGCATTCTATAGCTATGTCAAGGATCTCAATGGCAACACCCAGATCTGCTCTGAGTTACAGCACAAAGGTACGAAAATTACAGAACCAACTGATATTGCCAACATCCTGGCAGATAGGTTCAGTGCTAACTTCACCCCCCTCTCACCCCCTAAAGGGACATTATCTATACAGGAAGGATGCAGAGTCCCTGTAATCACAACTATGCAGTAAAAGCCGCACTCTCTAAAGCCAAAAACACAGCATCCATTCGACCGGACAAAATCCCAGGCTGCGTTTAACATGAACTTCAGAACAAACTGGCTCCCCACTTAAGCACCATGTTCAATAATAGCCTCACATCAGGCTTTGTGCCCACTGAATGGCACACAGCAACAGTTATCCTACTCCACAAAGGGGGAGCCACCACAGATCCTGGGAACTATCAACCTATTAGCCTGACGAGTCTGGTCTGCAAGGCCATGGAACGTATCATCATGGAACTCATAAACAAAGACATTGGTAACCTCCAAACTCTGGATCCCACCCAGTTCAGGTTTGTGAAAAGTAAATCATGGCTCCTGAACCTGATCGACTTCTTTGAGACAGTCATCAAAGCCGTAGATGAGGGTAAGGTGGTTCACACAGCCTATCTTGACCTCGCCAAGGCTTTCGACTCCATCCTCCATTCTGGAATTATAGCTAAACTCACTAAACCAGGTATAAATCCCTACGTCACAAGATGGGTTGCCAACTGGCTCACTGACAGAACCCACACTGTAAAAGTTGCAGACTCCAAATCTGACCTCAAAGCAGTGACAAGTGGAGTACCTCAGGGTTCCGTCCTGGAACCTCTCCTGTTTGGTATCTACTTCTCTGAAGTACAGACTAACACAGAAGGCCTCTGGCTAATGAAGTTTGCAGATGACTGCAATCTAGGAGCCATAGTCAAGTCACCAAATGATGTGGACATCCAACAGAAGGGCCTCACTGAGACAGATGCCTGGTGTCAGAGCCATGGCCTCAAGCTCAATACCAAAAAGTGCAGTGTCATCCCCTTTTGTAAAAACTCTGTACCGATGAACTACCACATAGGCAGCAATCTACTTAACACCGAATGTGTGATAAGATACCTTGGGACACAGGTGGACAGTAGTCTCTCCTTTGATAGTTACATCATCACAGTAGTCAGGAAGTCCTTCTACATGGCACACCTCATCATAAAAGGGTTCTCATCCAGGAAAAAAGAGGTCATTGTTCCCCTCTACTCAACACTCATTAGACCCATTATAGAGTACAACACCCCTTTTGGAATGTACCTCACAAGGCATCTGCAGCAGCTGGAAAGGCCACAGAAGTACCTCACAAAGAGGATTACTGGCCTCAAACAAATGCCCTACACTGACCACCTCAAAAAACTCCAGCTTTACTCCGTGGCATATCGCCTACTCTGAGGTGATCTCTGCCTAACATATAAAGCTATGTCAAACCCAGTGCTGTTGGACATGCTACACCTAAAGAAATCCCAATCCCTCTGAGCTACATGCTCTAGGGGCCTAAACCTTGTCACCACAATAAACAGGACATGCTGGAGGGATAGATTCCTGTCCTAGAGACTTCCCATACTCTGGAACAGGCTACCCATCTATGCCAAGCAAAGTTCTTCATTAGCATTCTTCAAGAAAAATATTGATGAGTGGATGGGAAATAGGAAATACACCCCAGGGATCACTTCTGTGTCTGTGCTCGACAGTGGCACAGGAAAATAACTTTCTTGGGTGGCATAAGCCAGGGAACCTTGTGGGCTAGGCTTGCATAGGCCCTTCGGCTGATAGCCTAGTACCTACCTATGAACCTATGACATAGGCAATCTTACATTTATATAAATGAAAATAAACTACACCAACACAATTTCAGTTGCAAACATTATACATTACAAACTGTGCTGACAGCTGAAGCTGCAAACATTATACATCACTTGTAATATATCCAGTCATTGTCAGTCAAACATTACATAGCTCATTGAAATCCTGCCCTGTTGTTTTCATTGAAGATACTCCTTTCTTTTTAAAATGTTTCCTTGAAATGTTTAGCTGGATGGTGTATGTAGACCAGGATGGCAACACTAGGTGGTGCTGGAGCGGGGTGCTGTGGAGCCCTTTTGCCTACAGCATCAGTTGACCAAAGGCCGGTCCTGATACACT
Organism: Protopterus annectens; assembly: GCF_019279795.1. Classification (NCBI taxonomy): domain Eukaryota; kingdom Metazoa; phylum Chordata; order Ceratodontiformes; family Protopteridae; genus Protopterus; species Protopterus annectens. The sequence continues at coordinate 1,009,353,664 of NC_056748.1, read as the reverse complement.
GACACAGTTTCCTGCCTCCAGCAATGACGCTTCCATGTGCTAACACTGTGACACATGTTCCTACCCCCAGCAGTGGTGTTTGCCTGTGCTAACACAGTGACACATGTTCCTGCACCCAGCAGTGGTTTCTTTCTGTACTAACACAGCAACACATTTTCCTACCCCTAGCAGTGGTGCCTCTCTGTGTTAACACAGTGACACATATTCCTGCCTCCAGCAGTGGTGCCTCTCTGTGCTAACACAGTGACACATGTTCCTTCCCCCAGCAGTGGTGCTTATCTATGATAACCCAGTCACACATGTTCCTGCCTGCAGCAGTGGTGTTTCCCTGTGCTAACACAAGTGTGCATGTTCCTGACCTCAGCAATGGTGCATATCCATGCTAAAACAGTGACACATGTTCATGCCCCCAGCGGTGGTACTTCCCGGTGCTAACACAATGACACATGTTCCTGTCTTCCTCAGTGGTGCTTCCTTGTTCTAACATAGTCATGCATGTTCCTGCCACAGGCAGTGGCACTTCCTTGTGCTAACATAGTTGTGTATGTTCCTGCCCCAAGCAGTGGTGTTTCCCCTGTATTAACACAGGCACACATGTTTGGGCCTCCAGCAGTGGTGCCTCTCTGTGTTAATACAGTGACACATGTTCCTGCCCCCAGCAGTGACGCTTCTGCATGCTAACACTGTGACACATGTTCCTACCCCCCCAGCAGTGACGCTTCTACATACTAATACAGTAACACATGTTCCTGCCTGCAGCAGTGGTGCTTCCTTGTGCTAACATAGAGGCACAGGTTCCTACCCCCAGCCGTGGCGCTTCCCTATGCTAACACAGCCATGCATGTTCCTGCCCCTAGCAGTGGCGCAGTAGTGCTCCAGCAAGCAGAAGTGCATGTGTGGCTGGATCTCCTTATTAGCATAATATGCTAGAATGCCATGCATTACACTTATAGCTTTAGAGGGAGACATTTTTATAGATCGTTTTCTGCCATGACTGTGGAGCAGAGAATCTTAGTGCACTGACTTACCTCAAAGGTGCCCAAATATACTATTTAGAATTAACATGCACATTTTTAAATGGACTACACATGATGCTATCTCTCTGCAGTCTTGCCATTAGCATGATTCGGTTTTGTGAATCACAGTGCAATCAAGGGTCATGGAAAAGCAACATCATGCTCTATCTTTTACAGACCCTGAGTATTATGTTTCTGAAAAGTCTTAAATTCTCTTGGATCTTGTAAATATTTAAAAAAAGGCAAAACAGCTTCAATACAGACCCATAAGCACTTGAATGAACCATCTAAATCAAGAACAGATCCAATAAAAGAAAGGACACTCCAGTTACCTGCCACTTTGATTAATTATTTAGCTGAGCCAAAAAGCATACATTTTCTTTTGTTATATTCACAGTAAAATTTCTTTCATTAATCATGTTTAGTAAAACATGTAACATCACAGATTAGAGAGAAATTTGTGATGATATGTGATTGACCCTAATGTTGAGGTCACCAGCACAGAGCACTTTAAACTGATTGTGACAGAGACGGCTGTGAATGACATGACAAATACTGAAAAGGTATCTGGCCTGATACAGTTCCTTCTGTGTGGAAAGAAAAGACAAAGGTTTGCTAATAGGTTCTCTGTAGGATCCGCTATTAAAATAGTTGTTTGTAGATATTCTGTCTAAAACACAGCCCTTGAGCTCAGCTGTAAGAAAAGGGTGGGTCGTAAATCCACAACTTAACTCCCGTGAGTATTTATTCATTCTCCATTGGTGACACCGAGTTATATGAAGAATGAGAGGGAAGTTAACAACTATAAGTACACATAAACCAGTCCTGAAACCATATTAAATGTTATTTTGTCCCAGCAGGAATCCAGCTATTATCTAAGTTCAGCTGTGACAACTCTTTATAAAATGTTTCCTAAAATGAGATGGGGGTTGACATAATAGTTAAGTTGTTTACCTCATACACAAAAGGTATAAGTTTGATTCTCACTAAGGGAAATTGGCTAAGCTTAAATAGTCCACGAGACACTAGCAGAGGAGGGTGGTCTAATGGTTAAGGTGTTTGCCTTACAAACACAAGCTGCAGGGTTTGAGTCTCACAAGGGATAACTGGCTAGGCTTAAATATCCACGAGACACTAGCAGAGTACTTATTAATATAAATAGATGGTAGAAACAGACCTGTAGCCAGGAAGAGAGTCTCTACCAATAAATTTGGGAAGGAGAACAGTGGTAGAGAAAGCACTGAAATCATGCCAAGGGGAATTGAAATAAAGGTGTTATGGACGCTAGCAGACATTTAATAGATCACTTTTCCTAGCCTGTCATGCAGAGAGATGTGTTCAAGGATCTTTGCCGAGGTGGTGTAGGGATATGATTAGGGTAAGGGAGAAAAATGGGATGAAACCAAACTACTGAGACACATTGGACTTAAATGTAGGGGGTGGGAGGCATGAACATATTTGCAAATTGGTTACTATGAGACCTACTGGAACTGGAACTGAGCAAATAGGTACCCTTAGTCTGAAGTAAGAACATACTGGAAATCTTATTCTCATGTGATCTAGTTAATCTGTCTCTCTCTCCAAATATTTAATGTCATTCCTTTACTGCTTGAATAAGTACATCAACAGTTTTTTTTCCTAGTTGCAGTAGTCTGTACGTAGAGGCATGCATGCATATGCACACATACACGTACACACACACACACACACACACACACACACACACACACACACACACACACACATGCACACACGCACGCACACACGCACGCACGCACACACACACACACACACACACACACACACACAGCATGCTTTTTTTTGTCTGTTGCACTGCTATGTGTTTTCCAGGAGAAGGTTACAGATAACCCCTTATCACTGTCCACATGAATGCATAGTCCTTTTCCTACCCAGAAGACCTTTGGAAATCTGAGTTCAGCTTGCTAATTAGGGAAAAAAAAAAGAATGATATCTATTGCTTCATCAACTGGTACTAGTGGAGTTACCATTCAGCTGCTGTCTTTTAAGTATATCACGCGTCTTTAAAAAGTAGTACATCAAGCAATCTGACTCCAGTGGGTAACAGACAGAAGTTGAAAGAACTCATAAACATAAAATACACAATAATATAAGTCCATTATTTTATCTGTAAGCAGTCTGAGTATTCTATCACAGATTTTAGGAGTGTCAGTTCTGCAGTGCTACAAAATGATTTAGTCCATCAGTATTGTTCCCATCCAACTTAAGACCTGCAGCTCAGCTTCAGACAGCATGCTACCATCACTCGTACCTTACTCTCATTCCTTTCTCACTGAGAAGGTACACAATGTGTGGAACAGTGAGTGGAACTGTTATTTCTTTCATCTGCACTGACTGGTCAATCCAGTCCATTTGGATGTCATCCCTACTTAAAACACAGGGTACTTAAATCATGCAACAAAAGGACAGGCAGTAGCCCCAAAACAGAAACTGGTGTCTTTTTAAGTTAAGACTTGATTAGCAACACATAAGATTGTTAAAGGAAAACTCCGCCCACTACTGTTAACTTTTCCCCATAGTTAAAATTCCCCTAAACATGCCCTAGATGCAGTTTAGCACCCTGAATCTTATTTTTCAGTATCTTCATTTCTGCCTTTCTTTTTTCTTGTCACAAATCATGAAGGCTCTGCTTGTCTTTTTTCCTCTCAAGGTCTCGGCATTGTTTCTCAAGGGACTGTATCTCAGCATTAGTGACGCAGGCCAGATAGGACACTCCGTAAACTGAGCTAGCAATGGAATTTTGCTTTTATACATGTAGCTACATAAAAAAGGATACAAGAAGGTTTTTATCTGCCTTATCTGCCGTTTGAAGGAAGGAAGTAACAGTTAAATAGACAGAGCTGCTAGACTTGCCTAGGAACTTTAATACCTAAACAAGAGAAAGGGGGGAAGTTATGGAAATTGGATATGAATTATAGCTCTAAATATATAACAAAAGCCTGCCATTTTACTGCTTTGAAACGAAAAAAAAAAAAAAAAACTTAAATATACAATGAAAGGTTGATCAGAGTAATTTTGATAAGAAGAAAGACTGATGACGTTTCAAAAGGCAGCACATAGAAGTTACTAATTCACAGCACTGTCAGTGTAACTAAATGCAGAAAAGATGATCTTCGTTTGTTATGTTTGGGCTGTTTCGTGTTATGAGGTTACATACTGCACTTTGGAAACAGGATGAAGATAGTGAAAAATTAATTGGAAACAGGATGAAGATAGTGAAAAATTCATGTTAGCATGGCAGTCTGCATAATTTTGCAGCATAACAAGTTAAAGTATTAATCTGAAGGATTAAGGCTATGCACTGTTAATGGTTTGATATCCTTGGATAACTTTTGCCTACTCTGTTTCCCTAAGCAAGTGATTTAATCAGACAGTGCTCCAGGGTAATTGGTAAAGAAGGCTAGTCTTCTTGGTCCACATGCCTAGCAACTAACTACCTATGAGCCTCTGAACATATAGTAAGACACAAAGATAGTTCCTTCAATTCTGGGAGATAATGAATACACACCTTCAATATGTCCAAATAAAACAAACTATCAAGATATGATGAAAAATATTTTTTTTCAGCTTTGGGGTTAAGTTTTCATTTATACAGTGAGGAAATATGATGTCATTACATTCACTGCTGCAGTGTTCTTTACCATATGGGATTCTGTGCTGCAGAAGCCTGAACATCCAGCTAGTCTACCAAAGACTACGTGTTGCTTATTTAAAAGGTACACCGAACATCACCCAAACACTCCTTGTGTAGGGCATTAAGGTGATGTTCAGGCCTACCATGAGCAGAACTGCTTTGCTGCCAGTTCCAAACATGTCTTTTCACCATCAGTCTGTTTTCCTACATCTGTTTCTGCCAGTTGAATCATTTTCATTCTTAAGTGACTACCTATGTCTGCTTACTGACTTCTTTGCAGTTGCAGATAATTGTTCTGTTGGGGTTTTTGTTTTTTCTTGTTTTTTTTTTTTTAGTACTCGTTGAGATTAATGTCATCCAGGAAGGGTAAATCCCAGTGTAGGAGACAGATTCCCCATAAAGACTGCCACGATAAGTGCCTTTTTTGCCTAGGAGCTTCTCATGATGATATGTCTTGTTCTGTTTGTCAGCCGTTTGTTCCAAAAACCCTTTGCAGTAGACTTTCTTCCCTTTCCTTGTATCTTAAGAACCAACTTATGTTTCTCGCTAAGGATACAATAGAAGGAATCTCCCTCCCTGAGGGTCAACCTTTAGGGAAGAAGAAGAAGGTGAAAAAGGTGCGACCGGAATCTTCCACTGTACAGCCTCTGCCAGGTGTTTCTCTCAAGCCTATTACAAACCTGAAGGCTCGTCCAGCTGTATTGTCAGATTACTCTATCGTGACTGCATTGGAGGCTTGTGAAGGTCCAGCTGGCAGCATGTTAGAACAGGCTTTGCAGGCATCCATCTCAGCTGTTCAGGAGGAACCATGGCTGATTTTTTTCTGAGGAGCCTAGGCGAGTTCCTCAGTCTTTAGTTGGGGAAGAAGTTCCTACTATGGTTCTCAACTGCTGTCCCTGGTTTGAGCCTTCTCAGTTTTTTGGAGGGGAGGTTCCTTTAAAAAAGAAACAAAAAATGAAACACGATTCTTCTGCTCCCAGGAATGCACAAAGTGAGTGGCAGGCTTTTACTCAGGGGATATTTAGTGCTTTAATGTCCTTAAAACCTGCTCAAGGGCTTTTGGTTCCTGCTCTCTACTCCTCTTAAAAGGCCCAGAGAACAGGATTCTTTTGAGGATGAGTCAGATTCTGATAAAGTATTACTGACCGATTTTACTCAAATTCCTTCTCCTTTGGACTTTGAGTCAGAGGAATCTATTAGCCTAGATATCCTTTTAAGTAAATTTCCTTAGGGAACGCAATCTCTAGGATGATGGATTTTTTTAAGTGGGATTGTGCTCGGGTCTCTGATATCCATAAGGAGTATGATGGAGTTGCTGCAGTTGGAATCTCCAAAATCTGTGGCTATTCCTCCTGTTTTGGCTACTTTGCTGGATATTTCTTCCAATGCTTCTCATGTGCCTGATTCTCTGCTACCTGCTCTCAAGCCTGATAGGTTTTATAGGGTGGCTGAGGATTGTTCTTTCCTATATAAATGTCCTGCTGCTGACTCATCTGTAGTGTCTATGTCCTCTGATAAACCTTCTCAATTGCTTACTTTGCCTAAGTTATAGCCTTCTGACAAAGACAGCAGAGCTATAGAAAGGTTGGGTAAGAAGGTTTACACTTCTAAGCAAACCAAGCAGAAACTTTGCAGTGTAGAGGGTGTGAAGTTTACTCTTTGAAATATGTTATGTACCTAGTTCACTAATAAAATTTGAAATTTAAAATAAGTACTACAAAATAATAAAGTAGTAGGTAGTCCATAGTTGAGTGAAAAGGGGAATATCCCTTATTAAAACACACAAACAAGCAATCCTAGTTGAGTATAATGAAAAGCATTAATGACATTCACTAATTTATATATAATCAAGTTATTTGGAGTGAGGGAGTACTTAAAGAGGGTGGTTCTGTTAAGAGCAATAAAGGCATTAAACACATTCCTTTAACCAAGGCCCCCTTCCCCTAAATACCACAATGTAAACTGAGAATATGCTACCTTAGACCTGAAACTTAAAAGCTAGAGACAAATGAAATGTATAAGAGGATCAGGACCAATGTCAGAGCTCCAAAAGAGGACAATACTATCAGAGTAACCAGAAAGACTACCACTACAATCTCCAAAGACTCCAGAGGGCACAAGAGGACTTTCAATGCTCCCTAACCCCAGCTAGAGCCCTTCTGGCAGACCAGAGAACCAAGCAGTGGACAGAAGTGAGGGAATGAAATACTTGGGGGAGCTCAACTTCACCACAGGCCCCAGCACCAGACGAAGAAACCAGCCATCCTATTAACTTACACTGTTGTGCGGAATCACTCCAAGAAAAGAACTTATTGACATTGAAATTAGTGTGGTTTCAAATGGATTAACTTTTGTTTCCCACTGCAGGTCTGACACAGCACAGGTAATGCTGGGTTTAAAATCCTATGCTAGAGAATAGAATCTGAAAGTTCTATACCATGGCAAATTTGAAGAAACAATAAAAAGACCCATTAGTTACTGCCCTCCTTCACACCACATTTTAGCAGCCTTTGAGTTCAAATGTGAAATGAATGTCAGGAAAGTACTGCAAAAACCAGTACACAGAAAGTTCTACAACCTTAACAAAGATTAGATAAAAAAGCATTGTTAGAGATAGGCAGAGATAAGTCTCAACAGGTTATGAAGGCTGACAAGGGAGGGGGTATTGTTGTTGCTGATACTAGCAGCTATAACCAGAGGATAGAAAAAATATTGAGTGACACTAATTATTATGAATCTTTAACTTTATAAGAGATTAAGCCATCATACAACAACTTGTACACAGCCTTGACTGCACTATATGATGGTGGTTTGTTAAAAGTAACTAGTTTGACTATTTACAGACACCCTCCTCCTGTTTGCCTAAATTCTTTGGAATCCCTAAGCCAAATAAAAAGTAGAGAAAACCATCCTTACAGGTCAGTGGTTGAAGGGGGGGGGGTCCTGACCGAAGCTTTTGCCATCTACCTGGATTTTTTGTTACAACCTTTAGTTGAGAAGAACATTTCACAAATAAAATACTCTAATGATTTTTTTAAGGAAAATAAAAAAATGTTGCAATTGATACTGATAGCAGTTTATTAACAATAGATGTTGAATCATTATATACTGTACTTCCAATAATTATTGTATTGAAACAGTGATTACTTCATACAGGAAGAACAACAATGGCACACCAGCACAACATGAAAAAACAAGTAAACTTTTAGATATGTGGTGCTTAGCTACAAATTTGGAAAGTACTATAATAAAAAGAATAGTATAGCCGTGGGGGCAGCCATGGCCCCTAGCCTAGCCAACATAGCCCTAGGCAAGTGGGAGGAGGATTATGTTTTTAACAACAGAGAATACATGCTACATATCACAGTGGATCTGCTCTTTACTGCTGACATCTTTATTGTGTGGAAAGGAGACAGTGCTAAATTAGAAGAGTTTATCAACTGTCTGAAGCAAACCTCTAGTTTCCTGCATTTCACCACTTTTAACAGCCTCACCTCGGCAGTCTTTTTAGGTATGCAGATTACCAAAGTCTTGGAACAAGGTAAAATGAACACAGATCTTTACAGAAAACCTACCAGAGTAAATGTCCTGCTACATACTAAGAGTATCCATCCCACCAGGACAAAATATAACATTGTTAAGTCTCAGGGCTATAGGTTGGCCAGGAGCTCCACAAAAATGGAACCCTTCCTTAACAACCTAAATGATCTTGAAAATGACTTTCTGGTGAGGGGATATGAAATCAATATGTTACGAAGCATTCTGGAACCTATAATTGAACAAAAAAGCACAAATTCACCAGCACTTAACAGCCCTCATAGGAGGGTTTTAAAGAAACCTATGGACAACAGATCTGAAGACAGTTATATCTTGACTATTACTGTTGACTATTACAGTGTCATTAATATTAGTAGACAGAACTGGGCCATCATTTCTGAAAGATCATATCTAGTGGACATGCTTGGAGAAGCTCCTTCCTTTGTGTATAGGAAAGCCAGAAACATCAGGAGTTGGGCTGAAGGTAGGCCCAGACCATTGTATACAATGCACCAATAAGTGTGGGGTCAACTGTGTTTTGTGTTAGCACATACAGGAGGAAGACATGTTCTTCTGCCCTTATTTAAAGAAACTGATTAAAACCAATGCAGGAGGTGACTGTAGCTCAATGCAGGTGGTTTACAGGGCAAGCTGCAATAACTGTGAAACATTTTATGTGGGGAAAATGCTCAACATACTTAAAAGAAGGATTTCTGGCCATCTTTCCAAAATTAGAGCTAAGTGCAAAAATAATGCACTGGCTTGGCACCTGCAGCTTCACAAATGACACACTGGCTTTAAATCTCACATTATTGATTGCGTGGACCTTTGGGAAATAGCAGGAGACATTATTTATTTATTTGTTTATTTATTTATTTATTTATTTATTTATTATTTATTTGCAGTTGTTTAACCAGGATAGTCCATTGGGCCTAAAGAACCCGTTTTCAATGGAGTCCTGCGGAGAAAAGCTCCACATACAGATAATACAAAGATTATAGTCCACATACAGATTATACAAAGGTTATGTTACACACATAGTTTACATGAGAAATTAAAGAAAAACATTGTAAGATTGCAGGGTACAAATAAGGAGTTATATGCTAGAAGCCAGCATGAATTTGCTGGTTAGGTTTTGAGAAAAAGGAAAAGAGGAGAAGTGTTGGGAGTAGCGAGTAGGTTATGAGGGATGTGTACAGGAGCATTCCCAAGAGGATTTTAGATGAGAGTGTAGGGATTTTTTAAAGGATAGTAGGTTGGTAATGGTTCGAATGCAGGGGGGAAGGGAGTTCCATAGGCGTGCTAGTGAGAAGGACAGAAGGTTTTGTCCTGGAGGGTGTAAGGGTCTGTAAACTTCTATGAAGTTTTGATTATTAGATCTTAGAAGTCTTTGAGTTGTTTGCATTTTGAAGGTAGATGAGAGAGAGGGACAAAGGGATGGCTGGAAAATGAGTTTATGTGCATAGGTGAGCTGAGTGTAGGAGAGGTAGTTAGGAAGCTCCATCCAGTTGAGTTGGAGGAGAGGTTCACAGTGATGGGTGGATAATTTGTTACTGGTGGCAAATCTGGCTATTTTATTGTAACAAGAGGACAGCTTGGTTTTCAGAGAAGATTGTAGGTTAGTTAGAAGAGGGGCACCATAGAGAAGGGAGGGAAGGAGAAATGTGGTAGAGAGAGTAATTTTGGTAGTTGAGGTGAGGAACCGATTGTGACGGTAGAGCATGCCCAATTTTTGATGAGTTTTCTTTATATTTAGTAGCAGATGGGAGTTGAATTTGAGCTTGTCATCAATTTGGACACCCAGTAGTTTGGCTTCAGATACCAGCTCAAGAGATGTGTTGTTTTGGCTGGTGATAGTGAATAGAGATCTATCAAAGTAATTTGTTTTGGAGGGGGTAAATATCATAAGTTTAGTCTTAGCAGCATTGAGTGCAAGATGGTTGTCTTTCATCCATTGTTCTGTAGTGGTGAAATAGTCTTGGGTGAGTTTTAGAAGAGTTGGGATAGATGAGGAAGCACAAATGATTGTGGAGTCGTCTGCATATTGAATAATGTTTGCAAGGGGGAATAGAGTGGTAGAAGTCATTAATAAAGATATTGAAGAGGAGTGGACCTAAAATAGAACCTTGTGGAACACCTGTAGGGGTGCTGAGGAAGGAGAAGGTGTTTTTTTTCCATTTGACGGCTTGTTGCCTATTAGAGAGATAGCTAGTAAACCAATGTAGGGAAGAGGGGGTAAGGTTTAGGTTAGATAGCTTAGTAAGAAGTAGGTTATGAGAGATAGTGTTGAAGGCTTTAGAGAGATCGAGTAGGATCGTAGATACAGTGAAGCCAGAATCTCTTGCTTTATTCACTGTTTCAAGGAAGGATAGGAGAGCGGTCATGGTGCTATGATGGGGTCTGAATCCGTGCTGTGTGGGAGTTAATAGATTGTTGTCCAGAAGATGGAAAAGGAGCTGTAGATGGATACATTTTTCTAGAACTTTTGAAAGGGGAGACAGGATGGCTATGGCACGGAAATTGGTAATGTTAGTATTGTTACCACCTTTGTGTATCATGAACTCCTGTGGTAGCTAAAGGTGAACTCTTTTAGAAAACTGGGGCTTAATTATTATTACTCCATAAAAAAGCATACCAGAACTCAGAAAACTGTCTCACTGTTTTAAACACTATTAAAAGTCTGATATGGGACTGATTAATGCTGACATTACATGCTGATATTATACATGCTAATATTGTTATAAACAAATATCAAACATTATAAATATTTTACAATGAAAATAACTGACATTGGTACTGTTTTCTGATACTTTTACTCATTTAAACTAAGTGCTTTCTTAGTTAGGTGCCACACTTGAACCGATTGCCAGGGTCTTAATGTTTTATTTCTAAAAGTTTTCACTGTTTATTTCTAACATTTCACTGTATTTCCACCTTAGCAATTATAGCTATGGTTTTCAGCCTACTTAGGTGTTCACTTGTAGATTTATACACACCTTCATTAATATCATGATGTGTTTTTTTATACACAAACCTGATGAAGCATTTATTTGGTATGAAAGCGATCTTTGTTAAAAGTGTTTCAGTTTACAAGTTGCTAATATCATTCTGATAGATGTTTATTGGTAGATCATTTTGTTATTTAGTCATAATGTTAGTGAGTTGGTTTCTTAATTAATAATGTTTGGATTAATAAAGTTTGGAGTAGCAGATTAGCCTTAATAAGCTGTTCTTATATTATATATTTTAATTTGTCTCTAGCTTTTAAGTTTCAGTTATAAGGTAGCACCATCTCAGTATACACTGTGGTGTTAAGGGGAAAGGTGGATTTGGTTAAAAGAATGAGTTTAATTCTTTTATTGCTCTTAACAGACCTACCCTCTGTAACCACTCCTTTGCTCCAGATAACCTGATTATATATAAATTAATGAATGTCTTTAATGCTTTTCATTATAATCATCTAGGATTGCTTGTTTGTGTGTTTTAATAAAGGATATTCTATTTTTAACTCAACTCTGGACTACTCACTGTTTTATTATTTTGTAGCACGCATTTTAAAGTTCAAATTTTATTAGTGAACTAGGCGCATAACATATTTCAAGGAGTGAACTTCACACCCTCCACACTGAGAAGTTTCTGCTTGGTTTGTGTTTGACTCAGTATAGGTTGCATGCTGGGTTTTCTCACACATTGAGGGATACCACAGATTTTTCTTTTTGAAGGTTTACACTTCTGCTACCCTAGCTTTTAGGGCTATTAATTATCAAACCCATATGCCTAGGTTTGTGTTGGCTCTTCCTTCTCAGGCCTATCAACTTATTTCTGATTTTCCAGACTCTGAGGGTAAAACTTCTGTTCTTTCCTCAGTAGGCAGTTCCTCTCAAGTCATTCATCATTCTGTTAGATGTAGTTCTGATGCAGCAGATGCCTCTTCTAAGGCTGCTGTTTCTGGTTCAGTGATATGGAGGTATTCTTGTCTTAGGCTTCAACCTCTACCTGATGATATTAAAGCTAAGTTGATGGACTCTCCTTTGGATTCTAAACTTTTGCTTGGGGAAGCTGCTGTTGGTTTAAGTTCCTTCAGTATAAGGGTAAGGCCTTACAGGAACTTACACATGTGTTTGTTTCTCCTGTGCCTAAATTTCAGAGGAATTACCCTGTTAAGCCTGCCTTTGTTCTTAGGCAATCCTGTCCTTCTATTAAAAGTAGGAAGAGTGGCAAATGGGCTCTTCCTGCTAAGGATACTCAGTTTTCAGAGACTCTGAAGCCTTTCTTTCCAGGAAAAAAACAGGTACTGTGTGACTATCCATTTATTCCCAGCCACATTCTTCTTTCTCTTCGCCTTTCTCTTTCTCTTCCTGTTTGGCTTCAGATCACTCAGGATTCTTGGGTTCCATTTGTAGATCAGAGTGTGTGATATACCTTTAAGAAGCTTTCTAGTCAGCAGACATGTGCATATAGGTACTGAGCACATGCAAGCAAGAGTGCCATTTTGTAGTGAGCAGTCAAAATGTAAGCATGCATGTGTGTACTATTCAGTCAGTTTAAGTTTATTGTTTCTGCTATCCATTCTGATGTGTTTGTATATAATAAAGTACTTAAACGAACACCCAAGCATCATTGTCTTATTCAGATATACAAGACGAGTGACATGGTGTCAGAATGGGATCCAAAATTGAAACTATAAGGCACACAGTTAAAGTTGGAGGAATATACAGGATTGGATCATCCCTACTGCTCAAACAACTCGCAAACAGGTCAGAAACTAATTCCGGGTACTTAAACTCACTTAAATAAATTTTTACTCAATGAATATAAAATGTAGCACTCAGAACACTCAGAATGAATATCTAATTAAATGAAATGTCTGAAACTGTGACATATTGAAAACAATATTCAAAATAATTAAGAAAACATTTGAAACAATATTAGAATCGCATAAAATGTGCAAAAAAGGGAAGAAGACTGTATTTTTTTTGTTGTGTGTTATGTGCTTTTTCGCATTAATTAAAGATTTTTGAAGTGTCCGAAGTATGCAAAGTATTGACAAGTGTGTGCAGTATTACAGTACAGTTATTTCACCGAGTACAGCCATTTCAAAGAATATTTCATAAATACAGTCTTTCAAAGAGTTTATTGTGCCTTTGACTGTTATTAAAAGTAACTGATGTGTGTGTGTGTGTGTGTGTGTGTGTGTGTGTGTGTGTGTGTGTGTGTGTGTGTGTGTGTGTGTGTGTGTGTGTGTGCATGTTTGTACATAATTACAAGGGCCATATTTGCATTGTGATTAAATATAATTTGTTGGCATGCAGAAGGATTTTGCAGACCAAGTCCACTTTTGTTTGATAACACTATTGCAGAAAATTGAAGAATGTATGAGCAGGAGTATGACATTTTCATACAGGCTGCTTTTTCTGACAAAGACGCACGTACAAAGGCAATTATTCTGCTTAATTTTGCTGGTTCAGAGGCCATTAAAAGTGAGCATTCATTTGTGTATACTACGGCTGTGTATGCAGGGGAGGGTGAAAACCATCATATAGTGGCACTGGCTGAATTGCGGAAAGATCTTGAGTGTTTAAGATGTAAATTTAGGGAAGTATGTAACCCCCATATGAATATTATAACGGAAATACACATTTTACACAAGGGATCAAAAGCCTGATGAAACTTTTGCAGCATATATAACTGACTCAAGAAACAAGGATAAAACATGCAGATTTGGTGATTTGAGAGATGAGTTAATAACAGACAGGTTTGTGTGTGGTATTAAAGATGATGCAGTGAGAATGATTTTGCTCTGAGACAGTGATTTAACTTTGAATAAGGCCAATGAGATTTGCCAGATATGTGAGCTTACAGAAAAGCACACAAATATGCTTACAAACGAGAAAAGCATGGACTTGGTTTCTTCTACTGCTAATGTAGATGGTATGCAGCATGTGGTTAAAACGTACAGGCCAAAGGGTGTGGCAGCTACAGTGAAACCCAGAGCCTTTTTAACAAGTTCTAGAGCATGCTCTGTGAGGTGGACATGCTCAGTGAAGCACAAGAGTGAGACAGCTAAATCAAAGAATGTGCCCTCACTTAGCCTCATAGTCAACTGTCATAATTGTGGTGGTAATCAAGAGCCTAAAAGAGAAAAGTGGGTAGCTTTTGGTCAGCAGTGCCCAAATGTAAAAAATGGAATAATTTCAAAATGTTTTGTAAATCAAAAGAGGTTCATTATTTTATTAAAAAAGAGCATTCAAAGAGGCAAGTTGATCAATTAGAAAGCTGTGACCCTACTTTTTATGTTGATGGTGTGCCGGTGCTTGGTGAAACAGTCAGTGCAGCAGAACTATGGGCAAAGAATGAAGTAAGTTGTACTGTTTGGATTAATGGGATACCCATGGAGCTCAGAGTAGACACTGGTTCAAAGTGCAGTTTATGTGAGCAGAAACATTTGCTACAGTAAAAGCTGATGAGAAACTTGATTTGGCAGAGTGAGTGTGTGAAGCTTGTTGCTTATGGTGGTGAAGAAATTCAAACCAAAGGCTCAGTAGTGCTTTCATGTTACTCTGCTGGGAACAGCTATGACTTGCAATTTTACATACTCAAGAGACACATGCAATCATTAATAGGCCTCAGAGACAGTCTGAAAATGGGACTGCTTTCATTTAATAAGGAAGTCAACCATGTAAGCTTGAAGGATAACAGTTCAGATTTCACCCAGACTATTTTTTCTGACTATGCTGATCTTTTTGAATGCAAACTAGGCAAACTCCCATTTGTGTACTACATAACGTTAGACCCTGAAGTAAGCCCAGTTATTAGACCAACATGGAAAGTTCCAGTAACTATGCAGGACAGAGTCAAGGCTGAGCTAGACAGAATGGTGCAGGAAGTAGTAATTTGTCCAGTAGAAGAGCCAACTGAATGGGTATCTTCCATGGTGGTAACTCATAAGAAGAGCACAGATGATATTAGAATATGTATTGACCCAAGAGACTTGAGCAAAGCAATGAAACGTCCTCATCATCCAATGTGCACAGTCAAGGAAGTTGCTGCACTTATGCCAAATGCCACTGTTTTTTCTGTCTTAGATGCAAAAAGTTTATTTTGGCAAATTTTGCTTGACCGTAAATTCTCATTGCTAACAACATTCAGTACACCATTGAGAAGGTACAGATTTGTGGGAATGTTATTTGGAATCAATTCTGCCAGTGACGTCTTTCAGCATGCAATGAAGCAATTTTTTTCAGGCTATCCATATGCTATTATAGTAGATGATATTCTTGTGGGAGGCAATGGTGAAGTCAAACATGATAGAAACCTCAAAACATTTTAGACAGAGCTTGTGAAGTCAATCTTAAGATGAATCCTCAGAAATGCAAATTTAGGCTACTAGAATTTACTTATGTTGGTCATTTGTTTACCAGTTCAGGCTTATAACCAGATCCTTCCCAGCAAATAGCAATTCTTGAGATGCCAGGTCCAGACAATTTTCAAGCCCTACAACATTTTCTTGGCATTTTCACTATCTAGGCAAATTCATTGCAGATTTGTGCCCACTTTCAGCACCGCTGAGAGAGCTGGCATGCAAAGATGTATCTTAGTCCTGGTCAGAACAACACAAAAGAACATTTGATGTCGTAAACAGAGAATTGCCAGTCCACCTACTTTAACTCATTCACTCCAATGGAACTCAGAAAGTGCACAGTAACTTCCAATGGGCGGAGCCTAAACCATTTGACAGAATCCAGTTTTGTCCTCACATTTCAAACAAATGTTCATATCTCTGGAACGACAGGGGTTATGAAAGATGTATAAATGGCAAACTCTTCAGCACAAACTATTTTTATAGGAGTAGTATTCTTTAGGTTCTAGGTCTTAAACTGAATTTTATGTCACAGTAAGCACAATCACTATTGCGTTTGTAATATTTTGTAAACAACTTACAATATCTCAGCAACCACTCAAGTTATACACATACTGTTAGAAGCATTTTATTCATCTGACTGAGAGCTTTCATATGAGGCTAAAGAGTTCTGTCTCTGTTTCTTGGCTGTCCCATAGGTGTTCACCAAATGTCTTGCTCCTGTGATTGCTTTTTGCAGGCTTCGAGAGATCCAAATATTTCCTTACTTGGATGACCTGTTGATTCAGGCATCCTCTCTACAGACCCTGTTGCAAAATCTTCATTTTGCCATTTTCCTTCTTCAGAGCCTGGAGTTCACTATAGACTTCAAACAGTCTTCTTTGACTCCTTCTCAGGATCATATTTTTCTGGCTTGCAGGATTCAGACAGTGCCAATGCTTGCTCTCTTCCACTGACTTCCATTACCAACAAGGAGTTTCCGAGACCTCTAGGTTTCATGGCATCCACTATTCTCAAGCTCCCTCTGGCCAGACTTCACATGAGAAAGTTTCAGTAGTTTCTGAAGTCAGTGTGGCTCTAACATACACACCTTTAGACTTTGTAGTCCCGCTTCTTCCTTGCTTCAGACAGGAACTTTACTGGTGGATTCAGCAACTGTCTCTAAATACAGGGATTCCTTTTTATTCCCTCTTCCCTCTCAGGAATTGTTCACAGACACTTCAGACATGGGATGGGGGCAACATTTGGCTCCCTGAAGGTACAGGGGGTGTAGTCGCCTCATCAGCAGAAGGAGCACATCAATGTCAAAGAGATGAGAGTTCTTCTGCTGGCTATTCAGGCCTTTCATCCTCTTTTCCCTCCAGAGCCTCTCAAGGTTTTCACAGACCATACCACAGTGATGTGGTATATCAACAAACAGGGAGGAACGAGATCTTATCTTTTTTGCTGGTTGGCACTTCTGGTATGGGATCTTGCTGTCAAGTATCAAGTGACTCTTCAGGCAGTTTATATTCCTTCTGGTCAAAACATTGTGGCAGACACTCTGAGCAGGTCCTTAACTCAGTCCCATGAATAGATGCTTCACAGGGACATGTTTCTGGGCATTATCTACCAGTAGGGTATTCCTCAAGTGGATATTTTTGTCTCCCCTGTGAACAGACAACTTCCTCTATTTTGTGCCAGAGTTCCAGGTCCTGTGGTATCGAAGGTGGATGCCCTCTCTTTTTCTTGGAAGGGGGTGTTTCTTTTTGCATTTTCTCCCCTTCCTCTCATTCCAAAAGTCCTGTTCAGAATTCAACAGGATGCTCCCCAAATTTTGTTGGTGACTCCCTTTTGGCCACAACATCACTTGCTCCCTCTACTTCTGCATCTAGCCAAGGGAAATCATCACATGTTACCTCGCAGGGTGGATCTAATCGCACAAGACAAGGAATCTTTCATCCATACCCACCTGTCCACACTTCAACTGATACCTGTTTTAAGAGGACATGCTGCAAGTCCTACAGGAGGCCAGGAAACCTACTACTAGGAAATCCTACTTATTCAAATGGAAGAGGTTTTCTATTTCGTGTCTCTCTCTTACAACCAGAACCCACTTACTGTGGATGTTTCTTTGGTTCGTTCTTATTTGTGTGAGTTGCTCAATGCTAATTTGGCCTATTCTTCTATCAAGGCCCACATATCAGCTATCTCTGATTGTTTGCCTTTTTCTCCTCCTTCTCCAGCTTCTGAATTTGAGGTGAAACAATTTCTTAAAGGCATCCTTAATATTAGACCTCCAAGGAAGCCTGTTCCTCCTCTCTGGGATCTTAACTTTGTTTTGGAGAAGTTGACTCCGACTCCTTTTGAGCCTGCTGCTTTAGCTTCCTTGCATCATTGTTTCTGGAAGACTGTTGTTTTGTTACCTCTTACTTTTGCCAGATGTGCATCTGAGTTGCAGGCCATTATGGCTTGTCCTCCTTTTTTGATCTTTCATGAGGACAGAGTGTCCTTGCGCACTAACCCTTCTTTTATGCCTAAGGTGGTTAATGAGCTTACTTGCACTTTTCATGGCAAGAGTCTTCCTTCTTCAGTTAAGGCTCATTATACTGGAGCTGTGGTTTCTTCTGGTGCTTTTTTCAAGGACTTAGATACTAATTCTATTCTTGGAGCAGCTACCTGGACTTCTATGCATACCTTTATCAAGCACTACAAGTTAGATGGTATCTCTAGAGCTAGGTCTGGTTTTGCTAGAGGGGAATCTTCCACACCTTTCACCTCCCCAGTTTTCTTTGAGCCTTGGCACTCTTCCATATTGTAAAGAATGCTGCAGCAGTGAATTTAAGGCCATAGCACAGTTGTGTAAAATCTTACCATAATGGTAGATGTCCTTGCCTTTGCTGCTGCAGTATTTGCTCCCTCTATACCACGAGTCTCTTGCCTTCCTGGATGTACAGATTACCTCTTGGGTTTCTTGGACTGGGGTTCCTACTGGGGCAATTAGTTCTCTTTATGGTAAGCCTGAACATCACCTTTATGCCCTATTCTACGGAATATGCAAAAGTAGCCTTTGGTAGACTGGCTGGATGTTCAGGCTTTGGCTGCAGGGAAAGAATACTGCAGCAGTACAGGCAAGGGCATCTACCGTTATGGTACGATTTTACACAACTATACTTTCTATGCATGTGCCTGATGAACTGTGTTAATATGTAGCCACAGCTAACGTTCTTGAAAAAAGAAAAATCTGGAAATCAACAATTCTAATAAGGATAAAATCTAAATAAATAAACTAGAAAAAGTTTTTTTTTTTTATTTTTAATTTTTTTGCGGAGGACGAGCCCTCCTTTACTCTAACACCCCCTGCTACTAAACTGTCCCAACTTCAAGATTGCACTATAGTGGGGGAAAAGGCAAATTTCCATTTCCCACCATACCACAATCTCACACATGAAAATACATCAATTTGTAATCTTTAAATACTCAGTGTCTTACCAGTCTTTTCTATGTATATATATATATATATATATATATATATATATATATATATATATAATGTATATATGTGTGTGTGTTTGTAGATATATACATATAGACATACACACACCCACATATATATATATATATATATATATATATATATATATATATATATATATATATATATATATATATATATATATATATATATATATGGATTCCCTGCAAAAGGTCAGCAGTGTGTTTGCTCTACAACTGTTTGGTCAGCTGTTTATGATTGACTGAGCAGCTGGTTGACAGGTGTCTGAGATTATACAATTCCCGGGATAGGGAGTATGCCTTTATTATATATAATTAGGAAATGTGTGAGGGGGGCACAAGGGGAGGCTTGCCCCCTTCCAAAAACAAAGTTTTTATTTGTTTTTTTAATTTTAAATTTTGCACGAGCAAAAGCTGTTTCTTGGTATATGAGTAGTGACAAGTTGAAATCAGCATTTTGAATGTTTTTACTTTAACTATTTGCATGTCATCTTTGGGTGTATTCAGTCTGTAGCACTACATATATGCTAAAGTCATCATAAAAGAAGGAAGTCTATAACAAAGTCTAGAACCTGGAAAGAGAAGAGATATTCATTTATCAATACAGAGGGATTACAAAGGTGAACAGGTGGGAAGCCCAATTCACAGGAGTTATACAGGCGGGACGATGATACCCAGGCAATGGCCTGTCCAAGAGAGAAACTTCACAGAAACAGAATGAGAAAAGACTCTGGCCAGATTAGAGCTGGAGCAGCAGAGCAGCCAGGAGGCCTGGAGGCCTGAAGCAAGGCCACCAAAAGCAAGGACAGAGCCAAAGGTAGGGAAAGAGTGTTTATTTTTTTACAAATTACTCTGAAAAGAATTGTGAGTTACTGAACTTTAACACAGCAAAAATAAGGAAACTGGCAGCAAATCTTGCCTCTCAACAAACTTAGTAACAGCAGCAAAAAACAGTGTGCCAGAGCCATAAGTAGTAATAAATCTGTTTATTGAGCTAGTAAAAAAGTTTCTTAGTAAAAACTGCTTCCTCAGGCATGAAGCAACAGAATAAAAAACAAGTAAAAAGCTCATCCTTATATAATACAACAAAAGCAGATAGCACAAGTCACATGATCAATTAAAACATTTAAAACATTTAAATGCCCAAATTAAATTAAATTACATTTTAAAACAACCTATATAAATCTATATGCATTCATATATTACATGTAGACATACAAACAAACAGCAACCTATACATACATTAAAAAGCCTCAGTATATTCATGTATATAAACATATACCAATGCAAAATCATACCATCTTACTTTATTTCTAAAATCTCTAACTCTTGTTTAAGAGTATAAGCATCATTCAGGCCAGGTGGATGCTGAGCTCTAAATATGTGGTCACAGTAGAATATATCAAGAGTGGGGTGAAGGGGGAAGCCACCCCAGGCACAAAGTATTAGGGGGCATGATTAAGATTTCCTACATTTTTTGTACTGAAACAGAGGTACAGAAAGGCACTTTAGCACTAAATATTTCTTTCCCCTCAGATTGAAGGGCTGAGGGCAGCATGGATCTGCAGGAAGCTGAATGGTACAAAGGTACCAATAAACTTTCTACATTAAAAGCCACAAATCCCTTTTTTTCTCTTCACTTGAAAATCTGAGGAGGTGGGATGCTATTTTGGAGACAGGCACCAGATGCTAGATAAACAAACAAACAATATGCACTGATGAAGGGAGTTTTCCTGAAAGCTTTGCTTGTTTGAACTGTTAATAAATATATCTGGCATTGGTTGTCAGGAAGTTTTTGTTTTTGTTCAACTGGCTGGTGCCATTGACTTCATTTGCACTGTCTTCCAGTCCATTTGGAAATTTTACCAGATGCTAGATGAGCCAGTTATCGCTCTGTGGCTACTCAGTAATGAAATTCTGGGACTTTTTTGACAAGCATCGAACATTTATGATCAAGAGTTTTAAGTCCTATTTGAGCACGTGTGGTAGTGGGAGAGAATGTATTAACTAAAGGAGATATTGAAAATGCACTACAGTGGATACTGGTGGGACCTGGATTTGGAAGTAAGTCTCTACTCAGCTCTCAACCTCTTAGCACAAAAAATCTGGACAAAGTCAAAAATAATGGGGGGCAAAACCCCCAAAACAGGGACACATTTTAAATGTTGCTCTTGTAAACTTAGAAAGTTGCTAGAATAAATGGTTATGTTACTATGCATTTTTTGAAGAATATGAAGTCTGTAACTGAAACGATTGACATTATTTAGTGAATTCAGTCCTTACTAATTTGCGCCCCCCAAAAAAACTGGAAAATCACAATTTTTATGAGGAACAGACCAAAAATATGAGGCAAAAATCTGGACATTCTGTGAAAATCTGTACAGCTGAGAGATATGTGTCCCTACCATTTTAGATGAGACAAAAGTTAAGAAGTTGCCTATGACAGTGTGCCTTAAATTTTGGGGGACCAAAAAACCCTACACAAAATATAACTTTTCAGTGAACCCCATGCAAATTTCCAGCAAAATATTAATCAAGAAAATACACATAATCTAAATTGTAAAAATGCATAGTAATAATACTGTTTCATGTCCCATGCACTTATGGAAAAGATGTGCTTTTACCGAACATAGTCATCAGTTGCAGCCACTTTGACTGTATCCTGATAAGATCTGGTTGTGATACAACATTGACACAGTAAAGTATTTCAAGCTGCTATAGAAAATGCAAACTAGTCTTACAAGGTTAAACTAATGTTAGTTAAACTTGATTCTGACAGGGTCAGTCAGATTCATCCAAATACAGTTCCATGCCCAGCATTTATAATCTCAGTGTGAAATGTATTCACATCATATGTCTGTTTGTGGTAAAATACTAATAGTCACAGTAACATTTACTTTGTTTATTTTACTTATTTTAATTTTAACATATTTCAAATTTCATACAAAAACATAGTAGCCACAGTAAAACATACTACTTACTTCACACAAATGCACACTAGTTCTACAAATCTAGATTAATGACATTCTAAAATGAGCACTAAGAAGCAATGTTATTTTTATCCACAGAAGACTCTGCAGCCCCACCCATACATAGAGTCGCTTTGTTAGCTAAGTACACCTCAGATGTCTGATTGTGATAAAGAAGCATCATCAGCATCATCATCATCATCAACTCCCATTTCCCCATTTTCTGCACAGGGTCAGGTTGCCATGTCATCTTTCACCATCTCTATCTATTCATTGCCCCTCTCCTGCCTTCTTTGACACTCACGCTTAACTGTTGTAGGTCTTCTCTCACACAATCCCTCGATCCACCTCTTTGCTGGACCTATTTGTTTCCTCTTGACATTTTCTACAATTGGAGCTACTTTTGGCTTCTACCCTTATGTCCACATTTGTTCTCCTATCGCACAAAGTGCATCCTACCATCAATCTCAGACACTTCATCTCCATCAGCTCTTGCTTCCTCTATTATTCTGCCTTTACAGTCAAGGTTTCTGCGGCATACAGTAGTACTGGTCACACCACTGATTTGTGCACCTTACTTTTCTCCTTCTTCGACATTCTTCTGTCATATACTACACCTGATACTCTTAGTCAGTTGACTGCAGCCTCTCTGATTCTAGCTTTGCCTTCTTCAGTCTTCCTTTCCCCTCAACCACCCCTCCCAGATACTTGAAGTTGTTAACCTGTTCCGCTGTTTTCCCTTCTATCTCAATTTTCAGCTTCTTTTGAACTTCACCATTTGTTGCCATTGCAGCTGTCTTATCTGTACTCAGTTTCATCCCATGTGCCATCGGTTTTGCATTCTATTACCTTATCCTTTGCTGAAGTTCTTGCTTAGAATCTGCTTGTAATCCCACATTGTCTGCATATAGCAACTTTGTTGATCTGCCCCTCCAACCAGTTTGCTAATGTAATCCATCATCAGTATGAACAGCAGTGGGCTCAGATCTGAACACTGGTGCAAACACACTCCCACAGACAACCCCTCTGTGAGAACAAACACTGTTCATACATGAGTCATTGGGTCCTTGTACATAGCTCGCACTAATTCTACCAATGTTTCTTGGAATTTGAACTACTGTAGGACTGCCCAAATCAACTTTCTGGGGGGCCTTGTCATATGCTTTCTCCAAGTCTAGGAATGTCCAGTTGAACTCTTTCCTCATCTTAAGCTTCTCCTCAACTATCTATCTCACTGCAAATATCAGATCAGTTGTGCTGCAT
>NC_056748.1:1009011794-1009029851 GCF_019279795.1 Protopterus annectens | reverse complement strand
CAAGGATAACATGGCTGCCTCCACAGACCCTGGAAATTACCGTCCCATTAGCTTGACAAGCCTTATCTGCAAAGCCATGGAGAGGATCATAATGGAACTCATAAATAAAGACATAGGGAACTTGCAGACTTTGGATCCAACCCAGTTTGGCTTTGTCAAAGGCAGATCTTGCCTCTTAAACTTGGTTGACTTTTTCGAGACAGTCACCAAGGCCATTGATGAGGAAAGGCAGTCCATACAGCCTACCTCGACCTGGCAAAGGCCTTTGACACAATACCCCACTCAGGTATCATCGAAAACTCATCAGCTTGAATGTAAACCCATACATCACAAGATGGGTTGCAAACTGGCTAAGTGACAGAACCCACAGGGTCAGAGTTGCTGGAGCCATGTCAGACTCAAAGCCTGTCACAAGTGGTGTCCCACAGGGCTCAGTCCTGGGTCCACTCTTGTTCGGCATCTACTTTTCTGAAGTGCAAGCAAACACAGGAGGGTTATGGCTGACAAAGTTTGCAGATGACTGCAAACTGGGCGCCATAGTCGAAAACACATCTGACACAGATATCCTCCAGAAGGGCCTCACAGAAATGGATAACTGGTGCCAGAGCCATGGCCTGAAGTTAAACGCCAAAAAATGCATAGTCATACCCTTCGGGAAAAACAAGGTTACCCCTAGCTACCATATAGGTGGCAATCCACTGAGCACAGAAAAAAGTCATCAGGGATCTGGGGACCCAGGTTGACAGTAGCCTTTCGTTTGACACTCTTGTTGCTAAAGTAGTTAGGAAAACCTTCTATATCTCCCACCTGATCATGAAGGGATTCACATCTAGATCAAGGGAGGTCATCGTCCCCCTGTACTCATCACTCATTAGACCTATGATTGAGTACAATGCCCGTTCGAATGTATCTGACCAGACACCTGCTGCAGCTTGAAAGGCCCCAAAAGTTCCTCACCAAAAGGATAAAGGGTCTCAAAAATATGTCTTATGCTGCCCGACTGAAAGAACTGCAGCTCTATTCAGTCTCATACCGCTTGCTCAGAGGTGACCTGTGCCTGACATATAAGGCCATGTCAAACCCAGATTTGATGAATATGCTTCACCTCAAAAAATCTAGATCCCTCAGAACCACAAGGGCGGAGACTTAAACCTTGACGGTTATTAATAGAACGTGCTGGAGGGACAGATTCATCACCCAGAGACTCCCTATGCTGTGGAACAAAATCCCGGTACATGTGAGGCAGAGCACCTCCCTGGCCTTGTTCAAGAGGAATCTTGACCAATGGATGGGAGATTGCAGATATACCCCAGGGATTACTTCAGTGTCACTGCTTGACAGAGGCACAGCAAAATGATAGGCATAGTTTTTATTCAAACTAAAGGGGTGGCTAAAGCCACATAACTATGGGCTAGGCTTATAAATGCCCTTGGGCAGATAGCCTAGTATGCACCTATGAACCTATGAACCTATGTCATATGGCTGGAGCCAGATAACCCAAAAAACAACTGCCGGACCAATTCTCAGGTAACCATTGATATGCTTTTTTCCCACAAACAAAATAACAATATTCTACTTTACTACTGATGCGGGTTAACTCTGCATGTAACATTTTCCTGTCTATAACAGACAACTGTTTATACAATTCAGGATGTTTCTGCACATCTTTCCACGTTGTTCTCATTAAGCTTAAATACAAATCATGAATGGTGCTACAACTAGTACTGTAATCTTTGGCTGTTATATGACATTTGTAAGACACAGTTATGTTACAATTACTCCCACCAACTTGGACTGTATCATGTTTATGAAAACAAACAATTCCTTTTTGTATAACAGGTAAGTACAGTGCCACTTTGTCCTGTGATCTCACAGAACCTGTATCAAAAGGTAAATATTCACAAGTCTCAATCTATCACCAAGGGACAGCATACATCGGAAGTCCTCCATATGATGTAGGTATGGCAGTACAAACCCAGCAATTTGAAATGTTCATAGTCTGTACATGCACACGTCATGGCTAGGTATGTGTTGAGGTTTGGATGCCAATCTGTGGCCAGTTCATCACGTCTCACTATTTGTATCTGTGTAGTTATATGCAGGAAAGATCCCAGCAAAAGTAAAGTCACCACAAACATGGTTAATAGGTGTATGATCAGTAGGACAGTAAACCAATGTCTTTGGGGTTGCTTTGTATTGTTATACACCCTGCCCCGGGTGATTCTGTCTCTATGGTATATCGGCTACAACATGTAAATCAGACTGGATATTCTTTACCGGTTTGAAAAGGGTCAGGTGAACCCAGGATGACCTTTCCGCAAACTTTACTGCAGTAGGCGTTGCCAACAGTACCTGGTACGGACCTTCCCACGTTGGACTCGTCCGGTTACTTGTTTGGATAACAGTCAAACACACCCAGGATACTGGAGTCAGCTCTGCGTCCGGCTTCGCTTGCTCTTTATCTGAAAAAGAGTTTAACTGCAAAACAGTGTTATTGGTTAACAATCCTCTCATGTAACTGGCTAATGAGCCATCAACCTCCAGCTCTGCAGGCATGACAGCTTTCCACTGTGGCACATAATATGCCATTCCAAATACTACTTCAAAGGGGGTCAAACCCTTTACATTTGGAACTGTTGTCATGCTCAGCAATGCTAGAGGTAGACAGCAAATCTAATTCGTCTGGGTGTCACTCATCAACCTCCTCAACTTATTTCTCGAGATCCCATTGTACCTCGCCACCAGTCATGCTGACTGTGGGTTGTACGTGCAATGATTATTCAAGGAAATCCCAAATAATCCCCCAGGTTGCTGGATTGTCTGGTTCACAAAATGTGTTCTATTGTCACTGTAGCTTCTTTCCGGTATGCCAGATCTAGGGATACTTTATTTTACTGGGACCTTTGCCGCTGTTGCTGCATCCGGATTCCTGGTTGGAAATGCTTCTACCCATTTTGATAACATATGTATAATCACTAAACAATATTTCTTCCTTCACATTTATTCAGTTGTATAAACTCCATACAAATAGTATGGAACGGATATGGTGGTGTAGGGAAACTCACTCGCCGGTTGAAATGCTCCCTGTGCATGATGTTTACTGCAAATATGACACGCTGCTCAAAATGTTTGTATGTGGTTCCTAATTCCGTATGTTAGGAATATTCTGTTAACCAACTGTACCATCCCCCCTGTTGAGACATGGCTCTACCCATGGCTCAACAAAGCTGCATATCTGAATAAATTAGACGTTAATATTGGCTTTCTCACTTTGGAGATGTACAGTCCGTCTTCAAGGATTGCTCCTCGTCTTACCCACGTCTGCTTTTCTGCTTTCGTAGTTGATGTTTGCATTGTTTCTAACATTTCTAAATGTAGAATCTCTGAGGATTGTCATTCCTCATTCAAAAAGACACTTTCTGAGTGTGAGGCTGCTTGTTTTGCAGCTGCATCAGCTCATGCATTACCTTTCCTAATCTTATCCTGTTGCTTTGTATGAGCTGCACATTTACAATTAGCTACTTTAGTAGGTAACTGAATGGGATCTAATAAATTCAAGATCAATTGCGCATGATTAATCGGTTTACCAGTGGATGTTATCATTCCCCTATTCTTCCACTGCTGCGCATAAACATGCACTGTAGAGACAGCATACTGACTATCGATATAAATGTCCACACATCTGTTTTTCGCTAGAGTGCAAGCACGTGTTAAAGCTATCAATTCTGCTGCTTGAGCAGACAAGTTATGCTGCAGGGGTTGGGCTTCTACAATCTCATTATCAATAACTACTGCATAACCTACTTGATTCTTTCCTGTAGGACTCTTTCTACATGATCCGTACACATAAACTGTCACCTCTGCATCATCTAAGGGTATATCAGTAATATCCTGTCTGGGTAAAGTTATTTGCTCCATTTCCTGTAGGCAACTGTGTGGTGTGCCATACACAGGTGTCGGATGTGACGTTGATGGGTTTAATGTTGTACAACGTTCAATCACCATATGAAGTTGACTCAGGGGTATGGTCAAACAAGAAAGATGTCTAGCACGGGTCAGGAATGCTATTTTCTCTTGCAGCAAAAGTATCGCAACTGCATGAGGCACTCTCACAGTGAGAGGGTGGAATAATACCATTGATGCCGAGGCCTGTACTGCCATGGCTGCTGCAACAACTGCCTGTACACAATGTGGCAATGACCATGCCACTGGGTCCAACTGCGATGAGTAGTAAGCTATGGGGCGTTGCTTACTTCCATGCTGTTGCGTCAAGACTGACGTCATATATCCCTGCTTACAATCTACAGTCTGAAAACATCTGTTATGATTATTCGGAAGACCTAAAACAGATGTTGAAGCTATCAATCGTTTTAGTCTGCAGAAAGCTGTTTCTGCTACTGGAATCCAGTGTAGTATATCTTGTGCTGCCATAGGTGTATTAAAGATTAAAGCAGACAATAGAGCCGATTCAAAAGCATAGTTTGGTAACCAGCTTCGACAAAAGTTAGTCGGCCCAGGAAGGACATCATTCCCTTCTTGGTAGTTGGCTTGGGTGCTTGTGAAATTGCTGCCTTCCTATCGTCATCTAATGTTCTACCCTCCTTGGATACCACATATCCCAGGTACTTGACCTGTATTCTCCGTATTTGCAATTTATGCTTGTTTAATTTATGTCCCTGTTCTTCTGAATATTTCAGTAATGCTATTGTATCTTCCCTACATTGCTGCTGGGTAGGGGCAAGCAGGATATCA
The DNA here is from genome assembly GCF_019279795.1 of Protopterus annectens. Classification (NCBI taxonomy): domain Eukaryota; kingdom Metazoa; phylum Chordata; order Ceratodontiformes; family Protopteridae; genus Protopterus; species Protopterus annectens. The sequence continues at coordinate 1,009,025,099 of NC_056748.1, read as the reverse complement.
TCCACATAAAGTAGAACTTGACTGCCCCCGGGTGGAGTAAACCCCGGCATGTTGCTAGCCATCTCCTGTGCGAATATCGTTGGACTTTCACAATATCCCTGCGATAGCCGGGTATGGCTGTATCTGTTACCCTGAATGTAAATGCAAAACAATACGGACTATCTGGATGTATAGGTATTGAAAAGGAAGCATAGCTTATATGTACCACGGTAAGATACTTCTGTTGCGGGTTCATAGCATTCAATATAGTGTGTGGGTCTGGCACCATCGGTACCCTAGGTATTATTACATGATTTACAGCTTGTAAATCCTGTACCATCCGCCATTCCCGTTTGCTTTTCTATCAGGAGATACAGGGTATTGCATGGTGAATAGTGATTACTTTGTGGATGGGAATTCCCTCTGTGACTTTCGGATATCTTCCGGTGTCCACGGTCTATACACTAAGGGAGTTGGGTCCTGGCCTTCCTGTCCTGCCTGAGGGTTCGGTACTTCAATTAATTGACAGATTTCCTCACTCTGTTCTAGTGACTCTCTTCTTAGTTGAGTGTCCCTAGGTATTTTACGTGTTTGGGATGTGGTTTCAATAGCTTCTCTTACAATTGGTCGTTGTGATACCTCTGTTGCCACAGGATAACGTGGGGGGGACTAGCCTGCCCTCCCGCTTCATATCCTGGATGTGGTATCAGAGGGGGTGGGGGGGGGCGTCGCTACTACTGTATTATTATCTTCTTTGTTCACGATGCTGCTTTCGCATTTTTAGTCTTCTGTTCCCTTCGGTTCACTACCTCAATCCACCTATGTGCTTGAGGGATACCCAATTGTCGCTGTTTTTAACCTGCACATCTTAGGGTTGCCACCTTTTCAAGTGCCCAAAGTGGGACATTTGTGTTAGGAACGTCGGATTTTGCAGGGCAAAACATACCCACGGCCAGTACACAGGACAGCAATTTACTTTTTGCCAGAATAGCAACTTATTCTTGTAGCATTTGAGTTGCTTATTCTGTTTATTATAATATTTTGGTGTTTCAGATACAAAATAACTGTTTTATGCTACTATTAAAGAAAATATAGGAAATATTTTTGTCCTAAGATATCAGAACATTTGCCATTTGTTCAGTTTGTTTGCAGGACACGACTGGCCAAAGAGGGACTGTCCCTCGCACAGTGGGACAGGTGGTAACCCTAGAACATCTGCGTCACATTTTAAGTGATTCCAATGTTTCACTAACGATATTTTGTCTAATATACCATCAATGTCATATTTATTACCCCATTTTGCAGAATATCTCACATTATGTGCTCTCTGCAATTGCATATACTTCGCATCACCCGTCAAACGCGGATCTCACGATCTCTTAGTGCACTAATCTCCCATGTCTTCTAAACGACTGTTACGTAACCCTTCTCTCGTACCACGTGGTATCTCCTTCCCTGTATCCACTGTAGTGTCTACAATGACTATTTACTCTACTCTGTGTTCCCCTGATCTATGTCCAAATGTAAAACTACTTGGATTGGTCTTCGACCTGCTATCACAACTGTTAACAGAAAGAGGCAAACTCTCCTTACCTGAGCCTCCCGTTTATGACTGCACGTTTTCTTCTTGGGATCCAGTTTTCCGCTTTTCAGCCACAGATCAGACAGTGGACAGCCTCTTTACACACAACAATTCAGTCGGAGGTCTTTTCACTCAAGAAGAACCATTTAGGCAACTTCTCCTGTGCAGATGTCTAACCACCCATGCACTCTGACCTGTAGCTTACCAAGGGAATTCCGGCTAAGAAGGACCACAATGTCAAATAAGTTGTTAAAACCAGACTGTAGAAATCAGTAGGCTTTTCTAAATGACAGTCAATAACACAGGAAGCTCAGGTTCACAACGTTTTAGTAGTGTACACCGGGAGGCAAAAAACTATACAGTACAAGTATAAGAGTTTTGTCTGACTCTATACAGGAAACAATTTGTTTATATAGTGTTTACAATCAGCTTTTGCCCACCTTACTGACGTGGTCAGTCACAGGGCATTTCCATCACTATGGTCCGCAATATTCTATTCATAAGAGGGTGCTGAGGTAATGCTTTTAAAATGTTTTCCCATGAGAATAACACAGCCTTGCAAGGCACCTGGTCAATTATAGTGTCCTTCTGTAATTGTTGCTCTTTCAAGGACCCTGGACTGTTCCGATACAATAGTCAGTTCATTTCTTAATACGTTCCTTTGTCTCTCTGGTAAGGAGTTGTACTCTATCTTCGATAGAGCTCACAAGGCCATCCTCCTCAGTGGAAGGGAGGAAGTTATACATGTACATACATTTATTTTTCTGTAACCCAGCAGATAATTAATGCTGAGAGACATAAGCCTGCTGAACTGGTTACTGCCAGGGTCAGAGTTCGATCACACTGCAGCTAAGCTTCACCAATTACATGCATGATCATTTCTACTGCCATATTGTACAGTACAATTCAATGCATTATATAGTATTTTGCTTCTAAACTGGCACTTCATATGTGTTTCTATATATATTTTTCTAACAACATCCATCCGGCCATATGCATGTTGTTCCGTCCTTTACCTTGGCCGTGGGTGTTTGGCCATCCGGCAACGCTACTCTCCACATGTGATGTCCCACCTTCCACTTCTGTGCCTGTGGCACCCTGTTAGGACGTCCTGTTTGGTAGGCACATGTTCCGCTATATGTGTTTGACTTGTCTGCATAGCTAATCATCGGTGCGGTGGTTCAACATCCCGACTTGTCCACATGTTTACAGTTATGTGCACCGTGGCATGTGCAAGCCTATAGGGTTTGGACGGGTTCATACCACATGCGGAATGTACACATTCTGCCGACACATTCACATGCAGCCATTTGCATATCTGTACCTGAGGTGGGTTGGTGACATGTGGGGTACATATTTGCCTGCGTGGCACTGCCTAAAACGATACTTCTTACCACATTTCAGGTATGCCCATTGTGTGTAGGTGTGTAGCTGCGCAAGGCTGCTAGCTGGGTTGGGTGCACGGTCGTACATGGGTGGGACTTACATGCTATAATGGGGCTATTGTGTATTACATTTGCATGCATGGGTTCTGCTTCTGGATATTACGCTTAGACATACGCCGTCCTGTATGCGACAAACACGTTGCTGGGTGTGGTACATGTTGCTATGCACATGTTTGCCTGTGTTTAGGGTATCTTGGTTCCTTCCTGTTGTTATGTCGACACGGCTACCCGGCTGTGTACTCTCACTACTGCTTGTGACCATTATGGTTGCCACCTTTTCCAATGCCCATAGTGGGACATCTTTTGTGGAAACATCGGATTTTGCAGGACAACACATACCCACAGCAAGTAGAGATGACAGAACTTCACTTTTTTGCCATAATATATGCTTATTCTCATAGCATTTGGGTTCCTTATTCTGTTTCTTATGCCATGTATGTGTTTCATATACAAAATATATGTCTTATGCTACTATTAGAGGTATATTGAGGGAATATTTTTGTCCGGAAATCTCAGGTCATTTGCCATTTTTCAATTTTTGGCGGGACACAACTGTCAAATGAGGGACTGTCCATAGCAAAGTGGGACAGTTGGTAACCCTGGTGACCATGGCCATGTCGCTACTAGGGTTGCCACCTTTTCAAATGGCCAAGGTGGGACATTTTCGGGACTCACATCAGATTTTACAGGCCGACACATACCCACGGTCAGTACAAAGCATAGAACTTCACTTGTTTGCCTAAATAAAAGCTTATTCTTGTAGCAGTTTAGTTGCTTATTCTGTTTCTTGTGACATTTAGGTATTTTAGTTACGGAAATAACTATTTTATGCAACCATTACATAAAATATGGGATATAATTATGTCCTACAATCTTGCGACATTTGCCATTTTTAATATTTTTTATCGGGACACAACTGCCCATAGAGGGACTGCCCCTCGCAAAGTGGGACAGGTGGTAACCTTAGTCGCTACTCCTATGTCGGTGCGGCGCTGACATGCTGCGGTACACCTTCTCTGGGTATGCCCACTGACAGTGCATTGCGGGACGAACACAGTATTACGCGTATCCTTTGTTCCTTGGACGGGTACACTTAGGGCTTCGTGGGTTGTGTTTGCTTCTCCGTTTTGTTGGGATGGGTACTATGTTGCATACTCTGCGTGCGTTTCATTCTGCACGGGCCCTGGCTGGTGCCATTACTATTATGGGCGGACTGTGGCAGTCAGCACTTTAGGTTGCTCATCGCCTGCCGGCTTAGCCACGCCTCCGGACGCATCCTACTTGGGCTCGCTCACGTACACTGCGCACGTGTCTGTGGTTGCGGCGCGCACTCATTACTATGCATATGGCACTACTACGCCGACTATTCACTGCACCGCCGGTGCAGGCCTTACACCGGCCTTGCGCCGAGCTTCATGAATCCCGGGGCTTGTCTATTTTTATACTGCCCATTGCTCTTACCACATCTATCTTTTTAAGGAGTTTTGATTATCTGTTCCCTTTCATTATTCTCCTAACAGTGATACTTCTTGTCTTAATTGCTTTGTAATTTTTCTCCATCTGATGTCCCCATTGTAGTATTGTACTTGTTTCCTTTCTTTCCTTTGTAACTCTACCCTTTTATGGTAATACTTTATCTGTTATTAGTTTTGCTGCACAGTAATATGTGTATGTCTGTTATACCACATGAATTTCTCTTAATAGTTCTGATTACTGTGTTTATCTGTTTTACCAGTCATCTACATTCTGGGTCTTATTTACTTTCTTATTCTATTTATTTCATCTATTTTAATATATATGGATAGACAGCTTTAGATAGATGAAATAAATAGATTATATTACATAATTTATTTATATTATCTATCTATCTTAATATGTCTATCCATCTATATTAAATCAAGCAGGTTTTCCCTTAAATCATTTTTTTCTGAAATGAGAGCATACTCTTTGCTTCCTGTTTCATGTGAGTCTTTTACAGAAAGTCCTAAAACATCATCCTATGACATATGTTTTTCAGATACATCTTCATTTATCTTCTGCTCCTCAATATTGCAAATCCTCTTCAGATGCATCTGACACCAGTCAGTGCTCCTTATATGGAAGCCCAAAGGTTCATCATGTTGTGACACTCCTTGTGTTTGAAGTTCCATACTAAACCCTTCACTTTTCAAATGGTCAACTATGTCAGTTTCTACCTCCCTAATCATAGTTTCTACATTCCCCTTTTGCAATCATATTTTTTGTATTGTGACATTTTCAAAATCCATCTGCCTTTGCCTATATCTCTTCAAATATTTTGGTGCTACTTTTTGTAGGGATTAGTTTAACTTTCTCCTTTGAATTAATATTGTACCATGTCAGAACCTTTTTTCTTTCCCTTGTCCGGGTTTCATTTTTATACTTCAAAAACCTCTGTTTTGTCATTGTTTATTTTTCTCACTTCTTCTTCTGCTTCTTTTTCCAGATGGCCCAGTGTTTCCTCATCTAGGTAATATCTTCCTTGATCTGTTGCATTAAGGAATGTACTCTTTCTTATTAGTTGTTGACAATTTTTCTTGTGTGTACATTTTTATTTCCTCTACCTTCTCTCTTAATCTTTCTAAATATGATGTGTGGAAATTCTGGGCTTCTTTTATAACAGTAACAATATATTATTTCTTGTTTATCCTCAACAGTCCACTTTATTGTCTCTATGACTCTTTTTTGGCCTGTTTGTTTTTTTTTTTTTTTATATTGTAGATTACTAATTGATTATACCACTGGGGATGGTGGGGGGGGGGGTCATCAGCGCAGACACCAGGACTAGGCACTTTCTTTTATTCTATGACCTATGCACCAAGTATTTCTTTTATCTTTTTTAACCTACCATTCTCTGTGATATATAAAACACAGTCTATATATCAGTGTCTTCTTGATGATATTTTCTAAATAAAAAAGTCTACCAGAAGAAGGTATTCACCAAAACATAAGGATTAATTCAGTTCCAGCAATACAACCATATTCCTTTTTTTGCTGATTTCATCACTTCATTCAGAACTCTTCCATCTCTCTTTTCAGAACCCAATGTACAGTACAAAAATTGAAAGTGTATATGAGTTGTTAGCTATTGGTGGGGCTTAAGGTTATTAACAATGGAGAAGGTAGACAGGGTGGAGAAAATACTGAGATTGGAGAAGTTCTATTGACATTGGCTGAAGAAGAATTTAGTGAGTAGAGATGTAATTGTGATTTGAGAGATTACAGAAAAGTGTAGAGAAAATGCACTGATTGGAAACAGGCCATGGAAGGGGAGGAATTGTAGATGGTATAACTGTAGGGTAAGAGGGGTGGATAGGAATTGGGGTAGGGTAGATTATCAGAGTGAGCTTCAGCATTGTGAGGGCAAGCAAAATGTGGCTTCTCCATGGCAATCAGAATGGTTAATTCAAAAACATTATGCCCAACACAGCTAGCTAGATATGGTACTACTTCATTAAGTGATGGCAGAATACATTGAGGGCTTAATTGGTGCGGCAATAAAGTGTCTATGTTACTATTTTCACTGGTAAGTACAGTGTTCTGTTACCTTTGTTTACCTATTTTGCTTTACTTGTAACTTTGTGGGAATAAAAGCAATCATAGAAAATCAAGGCAACTGTGTCTTGTGGCCAGTTACACCTTGCCAGTGCCAGCTCTTAGGGTATACCTTCGTTTTTAAGGAGGACTAGGCCAGTCAAGCTACAGTGAATTTGTGAATATATGTACAATAATCCAGTTCCCATTTAAAGAAAGATAATTTATCACACTGCTTGATTTGTCATGTATGTCTATTCTAGAAGTGCAGAAGGCACTGCGTAATTAACCTATCTCAACACCATGTGTTATTTATTTGCTGATGAAAATTTAGATCATTGGTTTGGGCATTTGTAGGAATACTTGATTTTTGGAGGTACAAGAAATCCAGGAGCACTGGGTCCTTAATAGCACAAAAGACAAGTCATAGATCTCTCCTTAGAAGACTATAAAAATGATAAACACAAAAACAGGAGCCGGAGACGGAAAATATAAACTAGTAAAGAACCAATGACCACCAGCTCCAGGTACAAATAAATCAGGACCCAAATTGAAGTAGCAAGTTTAATATCCACTGAATCTCCGATACAAAAGCAGCAAATATGATGTCCACTGAATCACAAAACTAACGTTTACAAAAACCAACGTTTTCGTCATCAACTTCCTCCTATAAAGACTATAAAAATACTGAATTAAAAACAGTGCTTCCAGTATTTTCTGCTAATTTATGTTTTTTAGGCATGTGATGATCTTTGTTAGGAATCTCTGGGGCCTTTCTAGTTCTCAAAGTTGGTATTGTATTCAGTAATCTGCTTATTCAATACTGAATACACAGGGACAATGATCTCTATAGATATGGATGACTCCCTTGTCAATTAGTATAAGGACTTTCTGACTACTGCTGTTACATGATGACCAAAGGAGAGGGAGTTTTCAACCCAAGTGTTAAGGTCTTTAACTACATTCTCATTTTAGAGAAGGGTGTCTATCTTTTATGCTGGATGGAGGGGGTGTTTACCAAATGTGACAATACTGCATTTTTTAGTAGACCAGATATGTAAAAGTAAATGCTCTTGTTGAATGGCTTTGGCATTAGAAGGGGGACTTGACAATGATTATAACTTCATGGTTATCTCCAGACTTTGTTACCAGAGGTCTTGGTTTATGGCCTGGAGATCAGAAAAGTAAATACTGAACAATAAAAATCACAGAGCTGCACCCTGTGTGGCACCAATGGTCATCTTCATACTCCGGCACCTGCTACTTGCCCTGTGTGGGTTCTGTCTTTTAGCTAGTTTGCTATCCTTTTTTACCACATAGCCCTTTATCTGTAATGCATTAAGAGTGCGAACAATATTAGCATGGGGGATGGTGTCAAATGCCTTAGCCAAGTCAAGATATGCTGTGCAGACAGCATGATTGCTGTCAACATCCAATATTATTATTTTTTTTTTAATTAACAAGATTCATTAGATAGGGTTGACCATTGACAAAGCCAAACTGTTGTGGGTCTAGCCTAATGACATTTTAAATATCATACTTTATCAGGACAGTTATAATATGATTCATGGCTTTGCAAATAAGACTTGTAATTCCTGCAGTGAGTGGTGGGGCCACCCTTATGGAGTAGCATACTGCTGTGCAACAAACCTCAGGACAAAACCAGTCACTAAACTCAGGTTAAGTAGTTTGATGAGCAGTTCTGACAGAACTTAATTAGTCAAGTATACTGTCAGGTCAGACGGAGGAAATATTTTTAGTCTTGGAGAGCACCTTCAGTATATATTCTTTAGCTGTGATGGGGGTCTTAAAATTCACAGATAAGTGGGTATGGATAGTAGTTTCTGTGGTTAAAGTCATGCTGAATGTGTTTGCTAGTATACTGGAACTGTCTACTCTATCAGATGAGGTGGTGTCATCATGAATACGTTCAGAGCACTGTTGGGTGTTATTTTATAGTTTCCTAACATAGCTAAAGAAGGATTTAAATGTTTCCCTAGCTTCAGATGCTAACCTAAATGCATGGGCAGCTTTTGTAGACTTAATAGTACTTTTCAAGATTTAAGTCATTTTCTGATATTATCCTGCCTGTTTTCACTACCTATGAGCATTGATTAAGTCACTTGCTTAAAGTCACACTGTAGAAATTGATGGAATCAAACCTAAGCTGTGAATAAAGTTTGTTAGCTTGTAACAATAACATTCTGAGCTAATCTTCCAGAAGTTCCAGGAGCATGACCCGAGCACAGTAAAGGGTAGCTTGATCGTCACATGACTTGTGACCAATCATATGATAAAGCCAGCATTTCAATGTATTCCTCGCAGATGAATTTTAGCGTTGTCAGGAGAGGAAACAGATTTCTTGGTTGCTCTGTTAAGTTATAGAGATATGGATTTGTTGGCTCTATTCAATGTCATATGTACTAGGACTGCCCTTCTGCATAATAATGCATGCCTTACTTTGGACAGGCTGGGATCCAAAAGTCTCTGGCACTCCAGTCCAAGCACACCTGCAAGTTTCTGTTGTTTATTGCTCATACACCTAATACACCTGCTCAAAAAACTAAGTGTCCAGTATTAGAAAAAAAAGGAGGCCATATATTACATATCAAGATAAATGGAACTGTTAAAAAAGAAACGAGGACTCCCTATAGAAAATGGGTAGAACACATAGAGAGGAATATGCAGTCTGCTGCTAGCAAAATAAAGCCCATAACCTGTGTTGACCTTCTGATAGACCACTTTGAGAAAGGTGCGATTCCATATTACTAGTAAGAATAACGGGTAATTTTTATGTTCAGATTTGGCTTTCAGTTGCATGTGAAATGTTTATCACCCCTTTCCTAGTTTGTTGGATTACCATGTGCTTACAGATCTGTTACTTGTTAGTGTATTACTCTGAATTGGCCTTTCTGTTAATAGCATATTTGACTGCATTTAGTGATATTTTTTTTTTAATTTCACTGCTCTTTCTTAGTATAAAGCTGCCTTTGTAATAGTTGTCAAGATATCTAAAAGTAAAGTAGTGTTCTGACATAAACCTGTTTGTGACATAGTTTTGCAATGACTGTAAGAATCTTATTTTAAAAATTCTATAAAGATCTTGCCACTACTACAAAAATGCGGTTAATGAAAAAAAAAAATTCTGTTACAGTCTTCCACAAATGACTTCAACAGCTTCAGTAAGAATATATTTTTAGTTTCATTGTGGCTAAACTCATCTGGTTGCAAGAGTTCCATAACTGTAGCACAACCATTTAAAGCTTCTGAGAGTTTACCAGTTCACAAGCCAGAACTGCTCTAGTGACAGCCAAGATCTCTCTCTGCCTGCAAAGCTACAACAGCAACAAACTAACCATTCATAAATCATAAATGAATGATACATTATTTTGAAATGTGGCGATGGTAAAAAAAAATTCAAATATAGAAAAGGTAAACAAGTATGAATGTTGTTGCTTCAGTCAAATTTTAGACTAGTTCCTCAGTTTGTTTGGTATATAGAATTAGTTCCTCAGTTTGTTTGATATATAGAAAGCTGAAGTTAGCCGTATGTCTACAATAGTAAAACCACTGTTTCTGCTACACTGGGTTCAGTTCAATATTTTATTTAAAGAACTATAGAAAGCAGTTGGGAGAGTCTTAATGTCATAGTTGTGGATAAGAAAACAGTATAAAGATGTTGACCCTAGTTTACCTTATAAACACTTACGTATGGATACATAGCAACCTACTGAACAGTGGTACACTGAAAGCCATAATACTTCATGCAAAATCCTGAAATGCCAAAATGTTGAAATTTTACAATGTTGCACTGAAAGCACCTACTAACGGCATACATGTGCTACATATGTACAATGTGCCAGTATGCACTCAGTCAACAAACAATATCACTCCCAGTTAGTGAAATTCAGAATTGAGCAGTAACGTGGGTCAGGCAAGGGGAAGGGGGGCAATTCCAGCTCTCTACACATGTAGGGGATGAGGTATTTTGATTTTACATTTCAACACCATTCATTCAATATTATGACTTTTATTATATTGTTTTTACAGTAAGATGACACGGGTTCGTGTGTGTGTGTGTGTCTGTGTGTGTGTGTGTGTGTGTGTGTGTGTGTGTGTGTGTGTGTGTGTGTGTGTGTGTGTGTGTGTGTATATATATATATATATATATATATATATATATTTTTTTTTTTTTTACTATATATACATATGTGTGTATATATATATATATATATATATATATATATATATATATATATATATATATATAGGTTCATAGGTAGGTACTAGGCTATCAGCCCTAGGGCCCATACAAGCCTAGCCAAAAAATGTACCCTGGCTTTCGCCACCCAAGAAAATTAATTTCCTGTGCCCCTGTCGAGCAGAGCCACAGAAGTGATCCCCGGGGTGAATTTCCCATTTCCCATCCAATCATCAAGATTTTTCTTGAAGAGTGCTAATGAGGAGCTCTGTTTGACATAGATAGGTAGTCTGTTCCAGAGTATGGGAAGTCTCTGGGACAGGAATCTATCCCTCCAGCATGTTCTGTTTATTGTGATGACAAGGTTAAGGTCCCTAGAGCGTGTAGCTCGCAGGGATTGGGATTTCTTTAAGTGGAGAATGTCCAACAGCTCTGGGTTTAACATAGCTTTGCATGTTAGGCAGAGATCGCCCCTGAATAGGCGATATGCGATGGAGTAAAGCTGTAGTTTTTTGAGACAGTCTGCATAGGGCATCTGTTTGAGGCCAGTAATCCTCTTTGTGAGGCATTTCTGTGGTCTTTCAAGTTGTTGTAGATGTCTTGTGAGGTACATACCAAAAGGGGCGTTGTACTCTATAATGGGTCTAATGAGTGATGAGTAGAGGGGAACAATGACCTCTTTTTTCCTGGATGAGAAACCTTTTGTGATGAGATGAGCCACGTAGAAGGATTTCATGACCACTGTGGCGATGTGATTATCAAAGGAGAGACTATTGTCCACCTGTGTCCCAAGGTCTCATCACATTTTCGGCATTAGTTAGACTACCAGCTATGTGGTAGTTCATGGGTACAGAGTTTTTACCAAAGGGGATAACAATACACTTTTTGGCATTGAGCTTCAGACCATGGCTTTGACACCAGGTATCTGTCTCAGTGAGGCCCTTTTGTAGTTTGTCCACATCGTTAGGAGTTTCGATTATGGCTCCTAGTTTGCAGTCATCTGCAAACTTTGTTAGCCAAAGACCTTCTGTGTTGGCCTGCACTTCAGAGAAGTAGATACCAAACAGGAGAGGACCCAGGACTGAACCCTGTGGTGCTCCACTTGTCACTGGTCTGATGTCGGATTTGGAATCCGCTACTTTCACAGTGTGGGTTCTGTCCGTGAGCCAGTTGGCAACCCATCTTGTGACATAGGGATTTATACCTAGTTTAGTGAGCTTATCTATAATTCCAGAGTGGGGGATGGTGTCGAAAGCCTTGGCAAGATCTAGATAAGCTGTGTGAACCATTTTACCCTCATCTATGGCTTTGGTGACTGCTTCAAAGAAGTCAATCAGGTTTAGGAGACATGATCTGCCTTTTACAAATCCAAACTGAGTAGGGTCCAGAGTTTGGAGATTACCAATGTCTTTGTTTATGAGTTCCATGATGATACGTTCCATGGCCTTGCAGACCAGGGTCATCAGGCTAACGGGGCGGTAGTTCCCAGGGTCCGTCGTGGCTCCCCCTTAGTGGAGTGGAATAACTGTCATGGTGCACCATTCACTGGGTACAAAGCCTGAGGTGAGGCTATGATTGAACATGGTACTTGGGTAGGGTGCCAGTTCATTCTGTAGTTCGTGTAGAATGCAGCCTGTGATATTGTCAGGTCCCATGGATGCTGTGTTCTTGGCTTTGGAGAGTGCATTTTTTACCTGTGCAGCCATGATTATAGGAACTTTGCATTCTTCCGGTATAGAGATGGGCCCTCTAGGGGGTGAGAGGGGGGTAAAGTTAGCACTGAACCTATCTGCTAGGATGTTGGCAATATCAGTTGGTTCTGTATATTTAGTGCCATTATACTGTAACTCAGAGCAGATCTGAGTGTTCCCATTTAGATTCTTGACATAGCTATAGAATGCTTTGTGGTTGTCTTTAGAGTCAGTGGCAATTTTGTTTTCATAACTAGCTTTGGAGGATTTTATGAGGGATCTCAGCTTCTTACTGAGGTTGACCAGGGAGTTCCTCCAGTCATGGGATTTTACACTTTTTTGCAACAGTTTCTTTCTTCTGTTGTAGAGTTTGTTTATGGCAGAGAACCACCAGATTGGCTTCCTTTTTTTGGAGGATAACATCTTGGATCTATTAGGGATAGCATGATCTCGTGTAAGTGCTTATAAAGTGCATTTGTGTAGGATTTGGCAGTCATACCTCAATTGTCCGTCTGCATGGGTGTCATGTAGTTTGCCACTTCTGTCTTAAGAAGTGTGAAGTTGGCTTTTGAGAAGTTTTTTACGATGGTTTCCCTAATTGGGGCTGGGGGTGAGATGTGGATGTCTAGGATGATCAGCTTGTGGTCGGATCTGACCAAAGAGGAATTGACCTCTGGTGTGGAACACCGGTTTCCAATGTTGGTATTGACCAGGTCTAGGATATTGCTGCCCCTGGTGGGGGTGTGAATAAGTTGATCCAAGGCGTTGGAATTTATGAATTCTGGAAAATGTTGAGCAAAAGAGTTGGTACAGGAGTAGTTTTCCCACTTAATGGTGGGGTAGTTGAAATCACCC
>NC_056748.1:1008891794-1009006794 GCF_019279795.1 Protopterus annectens | reverse complement strand
TGAAGGAGAGGTTGCTGTCAACCTGTGTCCCCAGATCTCTTATAACACCTTCAGTGTTCAGTGGGCTCCCATCGATGTAGTAATTAGTGGGAACTGAGTTTTTCCCAAAGGGGATAACGATGCATTTTTTTGGCATTATGCTTAAGGCCATTGTTTTGACACCAGTCACTGGTCTCAATGAGGCCTTTCTGTAGGATGTCTGCATCACTTGAGGAGTTAATAATGGCTCCCAGCTTGCAGTCGTCTATGAACTTGGTCAGCCAGAGTCCCTCCGTGTTGGCCTGGACTTCTGAGAAACAGGAGAGGACCCAGGACCAATCCCTGTGGGATGCCACTTATGACTGGTCGGCAGTCTGACTTGGAGTCCACTACTTTCACGCTGTGGGTTCTGTGAGCCAATTTGCAACCCACCTAATGATATAGGGGTTGATGCCTAGTTTGGTGAGTTTATCAATAATTCCTGCATGAGGAATGGTATCAAAGGCCTTGGCAAGATCAAGGTAAGCTGTATGAACTGCCTTACCTTCATCCACAGCTCTGATGACAGAAGTCAACCAGGTTGAGCAGGCATGATTTACCTTTCACAAAACCAAACTGTGTGGGATCTAGAGTTTGGAGATTCAATATATCCTTGTTAATTATATCCATGATGATGCACTCCATAGTCTTACTTATCAGACTCATCAGGCTGATGGGGTGATAAATTCCAGGGTTTGTAGTTGTTCCTCCTTTATGGAGAGGGATGACTGTAGCAGTGCACCATTCGGTAGGGACAAAGCCTGAGGTGAGGCTGTGAGTGAACAGGGCACACAGATATGGTATCAATTTACTTTGTAATTCATGTATAATACAGCCAGGGATATCGTCGGGTCCCATGGAAGCTGTATTCTTGGCCTTGGACAATGCAGCTTTAACTTGTACTGCAGTAATGTTGGGTGCCTGGCATTCTTCTGGTATTAAGATGATTGGTCCTTTAGGGGAAAGATAGGGGTAAAGTTGGCACCGAATCTGTCGCCCAGTATGTTGGCAATATCTGTTGGCTCAGTATAGAAGGTACCATTGTGCAGTAACTCAGAGCAAATCAGGGTATTGCCATGGAGATTCTTGACATAACTATAGAAGGCTTTGTGGTTGTTTTTAGTGTCTGCTGCAATTCTACCTTCATAGCTGGCTTTGGAGGTTTTGATGAGGGATCTCAACTTTTTGTTGAGGCTAGTAAGGGAATTTTTCCAGTGGTTGGGTCTTCACCTTTTTCTGCAACAGTTTCTTCCTTCTGTTGTAGAGTTTATTAATGGCAGGGGACCAACAGATTGGCTTCCTTTTTTTGGAGGACAGCGTCTTGGTTCTGTTGCGTATAGCTAGTTTCATGCATTTATGTACATGTTCATACAGTGCAGTGGTGTATTATTCAGCAGTCGTGCATCTATTTTCCATTGGCATGGGTGCCGTGAAGTTAGCCATCTCTGTTTTTAGGAGTCCAAAGTCAGCTTTGGAGAAGTTTTTCATGATGGATACTTTTGCTGGTGGTGTGGGTGAGATGTGGATTTCCATGGTAGTTAGTTTGTGGTCAGATCTAACCAGGGAGGAATTGACTATTGGTGTAGAGCAACGGTTGTAATAACCAGGCCAAGGATGTTGCTTCCTCTAGTGGGGGAAAGAATGAGCTGGTCCAGGGTATTGGAACTGATGAATTCCAGGAAGCATTGGGCCAGTGCATTGGTGCATGGGTAGTTTTCCTACTTGATGGAGGGGTAGTTGAAGTCACCTAGTATGAGAGTGTTGGGTTGGATCTTAATAGTTTCCACAGTGCTTAGGAATGTGGTGTGAGAGTCTTGGGACATGCTTGGGGACCTATATTTATTTATTTATTTTATTTTACATTTGTTTACTGGGAAGGTCCGACTGGATATATGTCCATTTTCAGCGGAGGCCCGGGGAGAAAAGCTCCAAGTTAGCAGAGTACAATTACATTAGGAACAATGGAAACATTTAGAAATAAGTATAATATGTAGTCTTCAGTAATTTTACAAACAAAGATAAAACATTGTTGACATAATCAGATAAAGCAGCTTAAGTTTCAGACATTGATACATGCAGTTAAGGGCTTAGTCCCTTAAAGAGTTCAGACACTTTTTAGAATCTATGATTGATTTGATTAGGCAGAGTTTCCAAGACCAGCAGGTGGTAGTTAGTCAGCTTTGAGCAGGGACATTGCCAGTGCAATTGGAAATGTAGTTTGAGGCTATTTTTGAACTGGGTTAAGGAAGGTTGGAGAGTAAGTTCGGCAGGTAGCAAGTTCCAAGTTTTGCCTACTGAGTTCGTGAACAGAGAGTCCCCAACCACATTTATTCACTTAGTTGTTTGCACCAGCAGTTTGTCTGCAGAGTGCAGTGACCTCAGGTTGCTGTATGATTTAATGATCTTGTTTAGTGCTGGTGTTTTCTCTGGTTGGTATAGAACTTTGTGAGCTATTATAAGTTGGTTGTATCGGAGAAGACTAGGCCATTCAAGCCATCCTAGTTGAGTTAGGTTGATACAATGGTGGGTCCTACAGGTTGTACCTGTAGCAAATCTAGCAATATGGTTGTAACAGCTAGCAGTTTGGTAAGGGTGGCTTTATTCAAGTTAGTGAAAAGGGGGGAGGCATAGAGGAGGGTAAATAGTAAGTGGGATCAAGTGATAGTTGTTCTGGAGTGAGGAAAGGTTTGATCCTGTAGATCGTTGACAGATTTGATGGTTTGATTGGCATGGGTATCATATTTTAGGGTATTGTCGACTGTGACCACTAGGAGTTTTGTGTGAGTATCTGGGGATATAATTGTGCCATTGTTGGAACTTAAAGTAAAAAATGGTGAGGAGGATTTACAAGTGGGGGAAAAGATTAGCAGCTTAGTTTTGTTGGGGTTTAAGAGAAGCTGACAGTTTGCGAACCATTTTTCTACATCACTGAAAGTATTCTGGGTTAGGGTCATAAGCTCAAGTTGAGGAGGAGGCAGTGCAGATTAAAGTAGAGTCGTCCACGTATTGGATGCAGCTGACCTTAGAGTCATCCATGTATTGGATGCAGGTGACCTTGGGAGTGATGGTGGGTATGTCATTGATAAAGACTGAGAAGAGTAGTGGTCCTAGTATGGAGCCTTGGGGGACTCCTAGAGTAATGGGTAGATGGGTGAATAGGGCATTCTGCCATAAAACTGCTTGTTGTCTATCAGACAGATAAGATTGGAACCATTTAATTGAGCTGCTGTTTAGTGACACTTTTTTCAGGGTATGGATAAGTAGTTGGTGACTAAACATATCAAAGACCTTAGAGAGATCTAGGAAGAGAGCTGAGGTAAGTTTGTTATTGTTTCGGTTGAATATGGTAGGAGGGCTGAGGTGGTTCTGTGGTGTGGTCTAAAGCCATGTTGAGAGTTGGCCAGTAGTTTATGCTGAGTGAGATACTGCATTAATTGGTTGTGGATGCTCTTTTCCATTATTTTGGCCAGTGGTGATACTCTGGCTTCTGGTCTGTAGCTTGAGAGGTCTAATGAGTTCCCTCCCTTATGGAGGGGAATAACATGGGAAACCTTCCAGATAGAGGGGATAGTGGCTTCAGACAAGGTGTGGTTTATTATAATAGAAATAGGGTATGCAATGGTATCTGCCCCTTTCTGTAGATATTCTGGTGGGAGGAGATCAGCTGCAAGGGTAGTGGGTTTTGGTTTGTTAATTAGAGATTTGATGTTAGATGTAGATACAGGCTGTAAGTTAAAAGGGAGTGGGGTAGTGGTTGAGGAGGAATTCTGAAAGGAGCTGGTGGGGGACAGTTGGCTAGCCAGTGACTGGATGGTTTTGGTAAATAAATTGTTAAAGATGTTTGTAGTTTCCTCTGGAGTTTTTAGGTTACA
Source organism: Protopterus annectens (assembly GCF_019279795.1). Lineage (NCBI taxonomy): Eukaryota > Metazoa > Chordata > Ceratodontiformes > Protopteridae > Protopterus > Protopterus annectens. Next base: position 1,009,002,904 of record NC_056748.1, on the reverse strand, counting down.
AGCTGATGGGGTGGGAGTGGTGGTTTGGCCGGGGTGGAGCAGTTTGTTTATTCCTGCCCAAAATTTTTGAGGTTTGTTCTGATGTTTTTGCTGAAGGTGTTGATAGAAGTTTTTTTTGTCTAACAATGTGGATTTCTTAGTATCATTCCTTAGCTGCTGGAATCTAATATAATTGAGTGGGTCTTTTGAGGTGCGCCATTTGTCCCATGCTTTGTTTCTTGCTATGATTTTGGTTTTGGTTAATTTAGAGAGCCCCTTTAGAGAGGGGCAGTCTTAGTTTTGGCTCTGAAGGGTGCAAATGGGAGTGTGGTAATCCAGAATGGTGAGGAATTTAGAATTAAAATAGGCTACAGCATCATCCAGTGGAAGATCTTTTAAGATGGACCAGTTGCATGCTTTGAGTTCATTCTGAAAGTCAGTGGAGTTAAAGTTCTTATTGTTTCTTATAGATTTATTGAGAACTTGGTGGTGGTTATCTACTTTATGCTTAATGATGTAAGTGAGTAGGTGATCATTTATATCATCTGGGAGGGTACCCGTGTTGTACAGGTCTGGGTGATTGTTGATAAGAATCCAGTCCAGGATATTGCCTTTGTAGCTGGACTTATTTATTCTGGTGGGTGAGGATGCAAGTTGGGTGTAGCCGTGAAGGTTTACGTGGGTGGTGGGAGATTCAGAGGAACAATTGTTCTAGTCAATATTAATGTCTCCTAACACCATAGTTTCATGGGGGTACATGTTAGAAAGCCATTGGTGGAAGTCTTCTAGGGTATTTGCATTGTTGCCTGGGGGATGTAAATGTAGGCGATGAATATAGATTTAATTTTGTTAAGCTGTAGTTTGCTAACGAGAATTTCTACATTATTGAACAAGGGGAGTTGTTGTGGGGCTAGTGTGACATCTAGTGTGTTTTTAAACAGAACTGCTACTCCTCCACCTTTCCTAGTATTACGGTCTAGTCTGAGTATGTTGTATCCCGGTGGGATAACCTCATTGTCTTTAGTTCTTGGTTTTAGCCAGGGTTCTGTAAGACATAGCACATCGGTAGGTTGCCAGGAAGGCATAAAGATTATGGATCTTGTTGTTAATACTCCTGATGTTTAGGTGACAAGTCAGGAGAGAGTTAGGGGACCTTGTATTTGGCCAAATGTTAAAAGTGATAGTGGGCTGAGAGCTTGTGGGAAGGGTGGGTCCAGGGTTTGGGTGGATGTCTCCATCCCTTATCAGACTATGTTGTACAGTAATTATTAGTTTCAGGGCTTTACTAATTATTTTATGATAATATCTAGTTTTGGGGGAGATGGACCATGGTCTAGTTAGTTGGTGGTTGTTAAAAGCGGAAATGACAGGTTTGTAGTAAGCTATGAGTTGATCTGATTTATTTAAGGTAGGAGCAGTGTTGGTTTGGGATAAGGGGTGGTGAAAGCCAAAGTAGGGCTGATTTTCATAGAAGGTGAGGGGATAGGGCCCAAGCAGTATTGCCAAGAGGAACATAATTGGTCACATTTTGATAGTTAATGTGGCACTTGGCTAAAGAATGTGGGTTGGGAATCCAGATGATTAGTGGCAGGAAGGGGTGGTGTATGGAAGTGTGGGTTATCTGTGATAGGTTGTGGAAGGGGGGGTTTATTGGGCTTTAAATTTAGGACTAGTGGGGCTACGACCTGAATCACCGTCTTACCCAATGTTAGCTGTACCTGGAGTATCTCAGATGTGTTATACTGGGCTACTAGTCTGGAGGTGTGCATATCCTTTAAGAATATGGAGACACCACCACCTTTGGAGCTTTGGTCCATGTTCTGGGGCTGAAAGGTGTGGAATGAGTTATAGCCTGGTAGCACAGGGGTGTTTTCTGCTGCTTTAAACCAGGTCTCCATTACAGCACCAATGTTGATGTTTTCCATTTTGAGGAGTGCTTCGAGCAAGTGCATCTTGAGATTTAGACTTCTAGCATTGAGCAGCATGACCCTCAGATTGCATTTATTTGTAGCTGTTACGGTGGTAATTTGGTCTTTGGAACACCACCTAAAAAAGGCACTATAAGGGGTAGCAAGAGCCTTAGCCAGTACCCAGAAACCCAGGGGTGACAGATGCAGGCCATCTCTGGCAAAGCATCGAGGTCTGTCAATCATGTCATCACAAGCATACAGATACTGGATCCCCTTAGAATGACACCAGAAATTTAGCCAATTGTTGAAGTCAATCATTTTCTGTTTGTACTCCGGTATAATTCTGGGTGATGGTAGGATGCTGCTCAGGGCTAGGGTGATACCTGCCTGGACCACATAATCTGAGAGGTCCACCATGTCTCATTTCATTTTGTCCAGGGAGGTGCGTCTCAGGTCATTCACACCCGCATAGACAATGACAGAGTCATACTTGTACTTGTTGTGGAGTGACCCAAGTGCGTGTGTTATGTGTTGGATTCTGGCACCTGATAGACAGCTGACTGTTACCTTCTCTTTATTCAACCTAGTGAGTGGGACATCAGTGTGCCTCACTATTGCGTCACCTATGATTATTGTATTGGGCAAGCTGTTTTGCCTTAGGGCCTTATGTTGAGGGGCACACTGTGTAGATGAGCTATATGTCTTGTGGTCTTAACAAAGTACTAACTAAACTGATATCAAGCATTTAGGAAAATTGTTAAGTTATTTCATGTGCATGTATTTTTTCATGAGATAGGGATTGGGGAAAAAGTAGTACTTTAGTCTTTTTTGGATTAAGCATGAGATGTGAATTACAAAGCCATGTTACAGTGGCTGTTAAAGCTTCCTGACTAATTTTGTGGAGATGTACCACATTGTCAGATGTGCAAATGAGAGTTGAGTCATCAGTGTATTGTATTAGGGTGACTTGTTGTGTGGATACATAGAGGGTGTTGATTAAAATGTTAAAGTGGAGGGGACCAAGGATTGAGACTTGTGTTACACTGATGATGACCGGGAGGTAAGGAGAGAGCATGGAGTGCCATTTTACTGCCTAATACCTATTGGACTGTAGCTTTTGGATCATGGACAGGTGGGCTGAGAGAGACCTAGTGAGGACATTTGAAGTAGAAGTTTGTTGTGGCAAACTGTGTTGAAGGCTTTAGACAAGTCTGGATATAAGGAAGGCACTAGTTTGTCATTATCTCTAGCTTTACTGACAGTATCTACATATGTTAGAAGGGCAATGCTAGTACTCTGGGAAGGATGGAAGCCATGTTTTATAGATGATGGATACAGTTCTTCCTGCAGGAGATAGTCTAACAATTGTTTTTGAATACTTTTAGGTAAACCTACATTATATGCTACCATAATCTGGAAAACCCGTATTCCCCTATTTGCACATGAAATAACTTAACAGTTTTCCTAAATGCTTGATATCAGTTTAGTTAGTACCTTGTTAAGACACTAAGCATTTGGAAAATTAGAGTAGCAGCTCATAACCACACTATAGCTGTTTACAGAAAGTGTGCATCAGGTGCATTTGGGGGGGGGGGGTTGAAGCTAGGAAATCTATATAATTTTGGTCATATACTTTCTGTGAATCCTTCAGGGCTAGTCTGGGGCTCTGTAGTAGTTCTGAGGGGTCTATATTATAAGAATGAAAGTGCATATGTGCGACTATATAAGTCGACACATAATGCACGAAAACTAAAAATAGCGAATGGCCACGTAACCAAATTTTTTCCTAGGGAAAAAACTTACACGGTCGTGCGCTAAAAAAAATATATTTAACATCATAAACAGGTGGGGGGCTTCGCCACCCACACCCCCTAACTAAATATATCAACTCTGAGATCGCATCTAGGGAAGGAAAGGGCAACTCCATGAAGTTGGCCAACCATCTCCTTTCCCTATGACATATTCACTGAATCGCTTAAATGCGATTCAATGAATATGTGTCACTCATTCCGTATTCACTTAGAAGCATTTTTGTGCTTCTAATATAGACCCAGTTCCGAGACCCTTCAGACACAAAATCAGAATTATTATTATTGCTGTTCTGTATTAATAGTTATATGCTGTTTGTAAAACTAGCACAAAACATACTTATTTGATTTTCTAGAGTCTTTTCACAAATGGTAAACTACATTTTCCACCATAAAAAATCCTTTCAGTAAACAGATGAATCGGTTTAAACTTGCTGTCATTAAGATGTTGGCAGTAAGTTCATGAAGTAAACCTAAGAAAAACCTAATATTAAAAAAAAAAGAAAAGTAAATACTGTTCTTGTTCAAGCATTCCCTTATCCTCTGTTAATTCACAGTTTTATGTATGTGCATCTGCTCACATCCTGATAACATGTGGAAGTACTTGTTAAGCAAAAAAGGGCTATTATGCAGCAGGGTTATTTAATAAAATTAAAAAATGGCTCTGTTGTGCTATACTAAACATTTTTGCCTGCTATTGCTGAAACAAGATTCTTCAGTCTTATAAGTTTTTCAAACTTATGAAGATTTTAGTTCTTTTATTTTTGTAAAACTTTAAACAGAAATGTTTAAAATAAAAACAAGCTCAGTTGAAAATCAACAAGAAATGAAGAGTAACATACTGAAAATTTAACCTTCAAATGTCACCTTGAGGACAACCAGCAATTACTAATGTCAACATATCACCTCTAAACCTGACATAATCCCAGCTGTGCTAGTAAATTCTTGTTGAATCTGACATTAATTTGTGTTTGTTCCACTGCTCACTCAAGGATATCAGTGTGCCTCTGGAAAAGGTGTGCAACCTTACAGGTTTCTAGATTTTTCTTCAAAGCATGCACCTACAGGAGGACATCACTGAAGTAATCCCTGCTTCACACTGGCATTAACGCCACACAGAACTATAGCTAAGTTGTTTAGTACCCTGGGCACTCACCAGTCTCGTTCAAAGTTGAAGACCATAAAAAACAAAAAATACTGATGTTTAATTGTTTAAATACAAAACACATTCATTTAATCTACTAAGTGAAACTTAACATTTCACTTCACTTGCAACCAAGTTGGCAGCACTGAAGTGCCCCCTTTAGAGATTGCAACAGGAGCAGCTACCCCTTTTGCCCTATCCTAGTTACAGTAATGCCTCCACTTTAAGGATATTTCATACAGAGGCTGCCATGGGACTGAAGCAGGAAGCAGGAGGGCAGTCCTGAAAAAGTCTAAATCTCATTAGCTTGCTAAAGCTGATATAAAATATTATCAACTATTTAAAAATATATTCAGGCAGAGTGGGAAGACCCAAAAAAAGAGGAAGAAACAAAGTATAACAACAAAATACCAATATCACCTCTGCTATAAATGCCTAACCACCACCCCGTGGCAGACATACTGGTAGATGTCACAATCTATGCACACTGTATGCATACCTATACATACCTGGTTGTGCAGAGCTTTGCAGTTGCAGACTCCAGGTACTTGGTGGGGGGTAGATGCAGTATACAATACACCTGCTCAATTAGTGAAAACAAAAACACACAACATCATGGTGCTTAGCACTTCATGGAAGTGCAAAGTGCTTTTGAATACTTCTATAAACAGTTACTGCAAATAAATATGAGTTTTATTCACTTTTTTATTTATATTGTACTGAATTATAGTACAGTGCAATATAATTTACTGTTTGCCCAGCAGGGCAATCTGAGGAGAAAAGTAATACTGTAATTTGTAACCTCTGTAAAACAAGTAAAAAGGCTGGAATACTCATACTGCATTAGAAAAATAAATTTTTAAGGAATATATAAAATAACTTATTAGTTTTAAAAAGAAAGAAATACATATTACTTATCATGCAAAGTATAGTCATTTGTTGAAGTAATGTATATACACACTCACACACACACACATATATATATATATATATATATATATATAGATGTGGGTCTACCTTGCATTATATATAGGGAAATTTGCTATTTCCCCCACTCTAGTGCGGTTTCAGAGTTAGTATAATTAGTTGGAGAGTGTGAGGCACAGCCCCCATAGTGGTGGGTTCAATATGCTTTGGTGTGTTTGTTTTGTAATGTTGGCAAACTGCCTCCTTTTACGGATTAAAATTCTGGTGATGTGACCATTTGTTAAAGTAGATTTTCGGCATAGTCATCTCATCATTTTAAAATTCGGTAAAGTGTAATTTCAATAATGCAAAGTAGAGTCGTGTGTGTGTGTGTATGAGTGTGTATATTTTATATATATATATATATATATATATATATATATATATATATATATATATATATATATCCATATATGGGTCTACTTCATATGACTGAAAACTCAAAGTACTGAATTTCATTTGACTGAGACCACTATACTTAATTTTGAAAATATTGAAAACTCATTTGACCGAGTCTCATTATACTGAAAACTTACAAAGATGAATTTCAAAATACTGAATTTTAATCCACAGACGTGATGTATTTCCCTTCACCTGTGACTTGCTTGTGATAAAAAAAAACAGTACTGTAACTTTAAGTGCTGACTGGCAGAATACCGATAGCATAGAAAGCAGTGTTGTAGTGTTTCCAAGTGTGGATATGTCTCTTTACATTTTTATTGGAAGTATCTAAAGTAATATGCCAGATGTTTCTTGTGGTCCCGGAAGTAACGGCATTGTACAGTACTGTAAGGTAATAAAAAGTATATGCCCTTTTCCCCACTGTAGTGCGATCCCAGAGTTAGTATATATAGTTGGAAGGCACAACCCCCCACATCTGGGCATGGGGGGCATAGCTCCCCCACCTAGTTAGGTTTTATATTATTCAGTTTATGTTAAAAATGTAAGTAAGTAGTTTTTATGTTTTGGAAAGAGTTAGTCGTTAGTGTTGTAGGTGTGCATGTCTATGGCTTAAAATTCAGTACTTTGAAATTCAGCATTGTTAAGTTTTCAGTATAATGAGGCTCAATCAAATGAGTTTTTAGTATTTTGAAAATTAGGTATTGTGGTCTCAGTCAAATGAAATTCAATATTTTGAGTTTTCAGTCATGTGAAGTAGCTCCATATATATATATATATATATATATATATGTATATATATATATATATATATATATATATATATATATATATATATATATACATGTGTGTGTGTGTGTGTATGTATGTATGCATGTATACATATATAATGTGTGGGAGTGTGTGTATGTGTGTCTGCCTGTGTGTGTGAATGTGTATGTTCATGTGTGTAAGCTTGATTTTATATGCTTTTTAATTTTTCCTATTTGCTCCTGATCTGTCTTGAAAAAGTACCTGTTATAATCCTAATGGGTCTGATAATGAACTTAGTCAAAAATATATAAGTGGATTAATTCATTAATCTGTAGTTTATTTTTTCAAAAACTTTACAGCATTCATTGCATTTCAATTTTTTGGTCTCAGCTGTCCCACAAAATATATACAAATGCATCTATACTGGCATCCTTTGAGTTATCAAACCAAAACCATGAAATGGGTTGTGCTGTGTCAACAACAGATTTAAATCCATACCTTATACCATTTATCTTATGTGTGTGGCCTTCTTATGCTGTCAACTTGCAGAATGATTACTTTTCCACATATGACATTGACTGATAAAAAAACTGCTGCCTGTAAATGTTATAAATGCAATTCTAAACTGCAAGTTTCTGTACTTTTATCCATGTTTAGTACTTGCTTATTAGTCACAGTCTCCTTTCATAGTCAAGTTTAGGTAGTCAGTGAAAGTTATACACAAAAAAAACATAACCCTTTTTACCAAAAGATGTTCTAATGTCCATGTAAGAAAGGAGTATCACATATTAACTGCAAGGAGTTTAGGTAAATGCATGACCACCGTTATAAAACCACTTGCAATTACATAGCATAAATGAGCTCTAATATAGTTTAATCATGGCATAAAGATGCCAGACTTTAGGCTGACACCAGCCAATATTTTGGGTGTGTATGGTCTTTTATGCTCACTTTTCTTTAAAGCTGAACTACAGCAGTCTTGTAGGCAACTATATTTCCTTGCAACTCTTTTAAGAAAACAAAGCTACATTGGTGAAGCCATCTTTTTAAAACTTACAGAAATAACAGCTGGCAGCCCAGTAGTGCAACAGTTAACATTACTTCCTTACGGTGCTTGTTCCTCTGGTTTGGTTCTAAGCTGGGTTCTGTCTTTGCATAGTCTACATGTTTTCCTCTCCTTACATCTGTTTGGGTTTTCACTGTGTGCTTCAGTTACCAACTCAACTTTCCAAAGCTATGCAAGTAGGCATATTTTTTTCATCCTCAGAATTACCTAGAGTCCATAGGTGGGTAGAAAGGTGTGCATGTGGATGTCTGCATTGGTGGGTAGAAAGATGTGCATTTGGATGTGTGCATGTCCTGCAACAGAGTGGCATGCTATCGCAGACTATTTACTCTCTCTGTCTCTCTCTCTCTCTCTATATATATATATATATAAAACTGTAGCTGGCATAGGCACCATACTTCTCTACCTCTTAGAGCAAGAAATCTGGACAAAGCCATAAATAAAAGTGGGATAAAGGCCCCAAAATAGGGACATGTTTTAAATATTGCCCTTACAAAGTTAGAAAGTTGACAGAATAACAGGTTCAACATTAGCACAAATTTGCTGAAGAGTTTAAAGTCTAAAACTCAAATGTCTATCATTATTTTCTAACTTCAATTTTTAATGATTTGCTACTAATTTTATAGAAAACCACAATTTTATGAAAAATGGGCCAAAATATGAGGCAAAAATCTGTACAGTTGAGAGGTATGAGGCACCTACTCTCCCATGTTGTTCTATGGGATAACGCAGATATCAGACATGAATGAATGAAACATAGCAGCACAATAAAATAGCCAGTGTTTTTTTTCTAATTTACTGCAGGTTTTCCAGGAACTATCCGGAAGAACAAATGACATGGAGAAGTAAAGAAACAAAGAATAAGTAGTAATCATGGGGTCATTATTGTCCTGCGGATGGAATAGGTTCATAGGTTCATAGGTTCATACTAGGCTATCTGCCCAAGGGCATTTATAAGCCTAGCCCATAGTTATGTGGCTTTCGCCACCCCTTTAGTTTGAATAAAAACTATGCCTATCATTTTTCTGTGCCTCTGTCAAGCAGTGACACTGAAGTAATCCCTGGGGTATATCTGCGATCTCCCATCCATTGGTCAAGATTCCTCTTGAACAAGGCCAGCGAGGTGCTCTGCCTCACATGTACCGGGATTTTGTTCCACAGCATAGGGAGTCTCTGGGTGATGAATCTGTCCCTCCAGCACGTTCTATTTATAACCGTGTCAAGGTTTAAGTCTCCCGCCCTTGTGGTTCTGAGGGATCTAGATTTTTTGAGGTGAAGCATATTCAACAAATCTGGGTTTGACCTGGCCTTATATGTCAGGCACAGGTCACCTCTGAGCAAGCGGTATGAGACTGAATAGAGCTGGAGTTCTTTCAGTCGGGCAGCATAAGACATATTTTTGAGACCCTTTATCCTTTTGGTGAGGAACTTTTGGGGCCTTTCAAGCTGCAGCAGGTTTCTGGTCAGATACATTCCGAACGGGGCATTGTACTCAATCATAGGTCTAATGAGTGATGAGTACAGGGGGACGATGACCTCCCTTGATCTAGATGTGAATCCCTTCATGATCAGGTGGGCGATATAGAAGGTTTTCCTAACTACTTTAGCAACATGAGTGTCAAACGAAAGGCTACTGTCAACTTGGGTCCCCAGATCCCTGATGACTTTTCTGTGCTCAGTGGATTGCCACCTATATGGTAGCTAGGGGTAACCTTGTTTTTCCCGAAGGGTATGACTATGCATTTTTGGCGTTTAACTTCAGGCCATGGCTCTGGCACCAGTTATCCGTTTCTGTGAGGCCCTTCTGGAGGATATCTGTGTCAGATGTGTTTTCGACTATGGCGCCCAGTTTGCAGTCATCTGCAAACTTTGTCAGCCATAACCCTCCTGTGTTTGCTTGTACTTCAGAAAAGTAGATGCCGAACAAGAGTGGACCCAGGACTGAGCCCTGTGGGACACTACTTGTGACAGGCTTTGAGTCTGACATGGCTCCAGCAACTCTGACCCTGTGGGTTCTGTCACTTAGCCAGTTTGCAACCCATCTTGTGATGTATGGGTTTACATTCAAGCTGATGAGTTTTTCGATGATACCTGAGTGGGGTATTGTGTCAAGGCCTTTGCCAGGTCGAGGTAGGCTGTATGGACTGCCTTTCCCTCATCAATGGCCTTGGTGACTGTCTCGAAAAAGTCAACCAAGTTTAAGAGGCAGGATCTGCCTTTGACAAAGCCAAACTGGGTTGGATCCAAAGTCTGCAAGTTCCCTATGTCTTTATTTATGAGTTCCATTATGATCCTCTCCATGGCTTTGCAGATAAGGCTTGTCAAGCTAATGGGGCGGTAATTTCCAGGGTCTGTGGAGGCACCGCCCTTATGAAGTGGGACCACAGTCGCCGTGCGCCACACCTTGGGTACGTATCCTGAGGTGAGGCTAAGATTAAACAGCTGTCCTAACTGTGGGTTTAATTCCTCGTTGAGTTCATGAAGCACACAGCCGGGGACACCATCCGGTCCCATGGATGTTGTGTTTTTTGCCTTAGTGAGGGCAGTTCTCACCTGGGCGTTGGAGATGTTTGGGGGGGCCACAATCCTCTGGAATAGATATCTCTCCTTTTGGGGTGGAGGGGGGGGAGAAGTTTGCACTGAACCTGTCAGCCAGTATGTTAGCAATGTGTGTAGGTTCAGTAATTTTCACATCATTTTGAACTAATTCTGAGCATATCTGGGAGTTTCCTCCTAGGTTTCTAACATAGCTAAAGAAGGCCTTTTGATTGTCTTTAGAGTCCTTGGCGATTTTTCTCTCAAAATTTGCCTTGGATGATTTTATGAGAGCTCTTAGTTTTTTACTTATAATGATCAAAGGTGTCTTACCTTTCAAGGATTTTGCTCTATCTTGTAGTAGCTTCCTCCTTTTGTTGTAGAGCTTGTTTATGGCTGGGGTCCACCAGACTGGACGCTTGCCTTTGGTACAGAGAGTCTTAGTTTTATTTGGGATTGCCTGATCCATGCAGTCCTGTAGGTGCTGGTAGAAGGCATTTGTAAGTGATTCAGCGGTTTGAGTAATGTTTACCACTAGCTGAGGGGCCTTAAAGGAGACCACACTAGTTTTTAGAAGTGTGAAATCGGCTTTTGAGAAGTTTTTCACTGTGGTCTTTTTTGTTTCAGGTGGGAGCGGGATGAGGACCTCCAGTTTATGATCTGATCTCACCAGTGAGGGGTATACTTCCGGTGTTGAACATTTTGATCCCATGTTCGTGATGATGAGATCAAGTATGTTTTCTCCTCTTGTGGGGATGGTGACTAGTTGTTCCATGGCATTTGAGTTTATGAACTCCAGGAATCTTTGGGTTAGAGTGTTTGGGCTTGAGTAGTGTTCCCAGTCTATATTAGAATGGAGTATAAAATTATCCTGTAGCTCATGAGATGAGGACATACTGTACAAAATTATAAACCAGAAGGTATGACATCTGATAAGATCAGGGAAACTTAGCATGGGCTCTTTTGAATAACTGTAATACTAAAATTGTTCACAAAATGAAACACGTTGCATAAGGCAGCTTGGAAAAGATGGAGTGTAAAAACTACCTAATGGCAGTAGTAGGGACCAGTTTGACTAAGATGCAAAGAATACTTTGGGGAATGTTATGCGCAAAGGGAAGAATTCTTCTTCGAAAGAGAATTTATTAAACCAACTTAATGCTGAGGTTCAGTTAGGGAAGGAAAGAGTATGCCGCATGAGGAATGAAAAAAGGGTGGTGGAGAAATTCCTGAAACTTTACAAAGCAGACTGGAAAAAAAAAGAACTACATATATTATACTTAAAAATGAATGAAATACAGAAGGAGGAACCAGTCCAAATCAGTGTTGAACATGGAAGCTAAAGAAATGAAGGTAGCTGCAGACAAGAAAGAAAGGAGATGAGAATGGTTGCAGTTTATATATAGGAGCACAGGGGGCTTTGTTAGATTCCTCAGGCACCAGATGAAAATCTGACATCACTTTTTGAAGATGCATAAGCATAGACAGTCTCCATCTTACCCCATTCTACTTTTTTTTCCTATTCCTAGTCATTATCTTTAACTACTGTAATTCTATTCTTATTTTTCTACCCTTTCTTCTTCTCAGTCACCTTAATCTTGCTCTCCTTCCCAGCTCATATATATTCTTTTCATTCCTCATATATATTTCTATACTACCTCTAACCTTTACTTTTATCTTTCTCTACATCTACATCAGTTTAATTCCTATTCCAATATCTTTTCTTAAAATGCATTGATGGAAATTCCTAATTTAAATGTCACTTGTACCCTGTCTTTCAATGTTATATTTTCAACCAATGTTCTTTCTCCTTGCTACTCATGAATCTCATCCTTTGAAACTTGTAATTCTACCTTCTTCAAACTGCTTCTATGTTCCCTGTACTGGGTTGTACATATATTGCAGGCTTGAAGCTGCTGTTGTCCTGTGTATTATTGGATATTCATTGTTAATGCTATATGAGTGCAATATTTGCTGTGCGCCTGCAGGCCTCCTTTTGTTTATTAGCATTATTATTACTGTACTGAAGCTTTTCTCTCCGTTCTCCATTAAATTAAGGATTATTTATTGCACAGCCAGACTTTATCAGTAAACAAATACTAGTAAATAAATAAATGAAAGCCAGATGAGGAATAAAATGTTTACTTTTGCTTGATATTTGCCAAAGAAGGTAAGAAGCAGTTGCTAACTTACAGAAGGGCAGCAGGAGAAAGTTATTATTACTAGAGAGTGATTTTGGTCTTGCAGAAGATGTGATAATCTGAATTAGACTGTGTAGAGCAAGTGTTCAGGTTCTTAGCCCAGCACCCCCTGTCCCCAGTTAACAGTCACCCGTAAAAATGCTATTACTTAGAGGACAGCAATTACTAATATTCAGTGGAGGCCTGGCAGTTAGCATAAGGGATTAAAGCTCTAAGCTGTTAACAACCTGCTTCCTGTTCCCAAGAAACAGGGTTTGATTCCTTTCACAGTTAGCATAAGGGATTAAAGCTCTGAGCTGTTAATGACCTGCTTCCTGTTCCCAAGGAACAGGGTTTGATTTCATTCACCAGTTTAATTCCTTCTACCTCCATTTGACTTCTGTGTGAATTTGAGCAAGTTGCTTAACCAAGCAGAGCTCCTGGGTCACCTCTAAAAAGGGACGCTTGTATCCAGCAGGCTTACTTGGTTAATAAAAGGATAAAAAAAAAGTTTATTTTACTAATTTTGGGTCAGACAGCACAAGCAAATATTCTGGCTCTGTGTATAACTTAGTGTGATTATCTATTAAAAGATGAAATGCCATGGTGGTACAGTGGTACCATTGTTACCTCACAGCAAGAGGTTCTCCCATTCAATTCTCAGCTTGGCTTGGGAGTGTCCTCTGTGTGGAGTCTGCATGTCCTCCCCCCAGTTGGGTAATGTTCGAAAGACATGTGTGCGTAAATGGGCATGCCTTCGTTGAAGGTTGGGGGTCGAGCTGGGACCTCGGAGTTTCGTAAAAATCTACTGCCAATCATTAGTGGACCGAAGTTCCGCTGTGGCGACCCCTTACCGGGAAAAAGCCGAAAGACAAACAACAACATCTATTAAAAGATGAACTACTATCCAGTTTGGGTCATGTTCCCTTTTTAGCATTGTTTCAATTGACTAGCTTGACTTGTGAGACCCAATCTTCTTTCCTGGTCTGGTATTAAAAAATGTATGGTAGTCTGATTAATTAACATGGAAGGGTAGGTGTCATGTTTAGCTATGGTTTGGTTATGCCTACAATACCTGATAATGTGAGGGAGATATGAAGCTAACATCAGTTTTCGGTACCTAATACTAAAAATATACATATATCAATAATAGAAGAAATGTGACAGATACAGTGCTTTCTAAGTTTATCAGATATGATTCCCATTACAATCATAGGTCAGTCATTAACTTCCTTCAATAATTATAAGGCCACTTCAAAAACAGCTGAGCACTTAACATGTACAGCTGAAAACTGGCATTAAAGTGTATATAAGCTTTTTTTTTTTTTTTTTTTTTTACACATATGCACTCAAGGAGATTGATATGTACTCAGAAGGATTGGGAATTCACCTTAAAGTTTCATCACTAAAAATAAACTTCTGACAGGGTTCGACTGCCCCTGCACCCCCATATATGAAATGTTATCCCCTACATTCCCTTAGTCACACTCTAAAGTATTTTCAGCTACAAGAAAGAGTGATAAGTACTACAACAAAACTGCTACAAAAACTCAAGCAAAAACAAAACCTAGTAAAGACTGAGCAAACAGAGCTCCAGCATGTCACACTAAACTGCCATACACACACACACACTCACACACACACACACACACACACACACACACACACACACGGTGCCTTATGTGTTGAGTCTGCATGCACTCCCTGTGTCTGAGTGGATTTTCTGTGGATGCTCCCGTTTTCTCCCAAATTCCAGTCTGGACATTCTGAATTGGCCGTAGGTGTGACTGTGTGTCTGTATGTGTGGTATGGAAGAACAATGGCATCAAGACTAGCCACCTGTTGGTGTAAACACTGGCTGTAGATGGTTGTCACTGTTGAATATATATATATATATATATATATATATATATATATATATATATATATATATATTTATATAGGGTCTATATTGGATCAACAGAGTTGTAATACTTCGAATCACTAAAGAACGAACTTTAGTGATTGAAGTATTACAACTTTGAAGTGTTATAAAATCATTTAAAAAAAAAGAAACAAAAGGGTGTAAGCAGGGGGGCAAACCCACCAGCACCCCCCCACGGTTCCGCACTATACTATGATCTTGGAGTTGGTATATTTAAGTAGCAGGGGGTGTGGGGGGTGCAGCCCCCATGTGGTGGGTGCAGGGGGGCTTGCCCCCTGCATAAAACACTTGCTGACAGTTTTCCTGTCTCTGTGTTATTTTTATTCGGATTCAAAATTGTCATACTTCGACCATATGGTGTCGACCATATGGTATTCGAAGTATGACACTTTCGTTCCAATAATATAGACCCTATATATATACATACATACACACACACATATAAATATATTTAGAGAAGTATATTATTATGGACAGTCAAGTTTCTTTTTTTTTAAACAGCTTTATTAAAAACATTAATGTGATGAACAGATATTTTGAAAAAGATTGAATAAGTTGAATTTTTAAAGTACAATATTTAAAAAAGAAAATATTAATACAATAACTATAATAACACAAAAAAACTATATACAATGATGTTCACTATATATCAAACAACAAGATCAATTAAGTTAATTTTTGCAGAAGAAAAATAAAAATAAAAAATAAAGGATAAAAAAGAGAGATTACTGCATTAATCATTTATCCAGTTCTTTAACTAATAATGCATGTATATTTTCCCATTTATAATATAAATTTGTATTCCTTGTAGATTTAGATTTGATAGTTAACATTCCTAACTTCGATATTTCCAAGAGAAGACCTTTAAACTCTTTAGATGAGGGAACAAATGAGGAATTCAATTTTTTTGTAATTGTTTTCCTGGCAATGGACAGTATAGACAAAACAGTCTGGAACAGGTGTATTGAGTAATACAAGTGATTTTGTAAGCACAAAATTGTCTGTAAAAATTGCCTGTAAAAAATGTTAACTTCTTCCCAAAATTTCTTTAATAGTGCACAGTCATAAAATATATGATTCCAAGCAGCGTTTGTTTCTGCATTACATCTCCAGCAAACAATATATTGTTTAGTTATCTTACTCATTTTCTGTAGAGTGAAAAAAGATTTATGTAAAAATCAACATGTGAAGATTTTCCATTTGATGGAAGAAGTGGTTTTGCTGGCTGACTGAAGGAAATTACCTTTGTCTTTTTCTGAGGGAATACAATTACTGATTACAGAAAATGAATTCCAATACTTATCTGAATATACATCTAGATCTTGTTTAATTGCTTTATAAATAAATTATATACTATTTTTTAACTGATAAAGTATTATAA
Source organism: Protopterus annectens (assembly GCF_019279795.1). Classification (NCBI taxonomy): domain Eukaryota; kingdom Metazoa; phylum Chordata; order Ceratodontiformes; family Protopteridae; genus Protopterus; species Protopterus annectens. The sequence continues at coordinate 1,008,986,859 of NC_056748.1, read as the reverse complement.
GTAAATAAAATCAAATATTGAATAAGTTTGGGCATTGAATTCTTATCATTTGAGGGGATTAAAACTAGCTTATCTAGAATATATTTTCTAAACTCTTACAAATCTGACCAAATTAAAGCTTTAAGATTATATTAATCTACAAGAGCATTAACAGATTTTGCCTCATTTTTATTTAGCATTTGATGCCAAAACATTGTTTTTGCTTAAGTAGCAACATTTTAGCATAATCTGCAGAGAGAATTATTCCTTGTGTATAGGCAATAGGGAAGATGAGAAACAACCAATTTGCAAAGATTCTAAACCTAAATATATAGTTTTTAAAGGCCTTTATAATTCAAGTTACATACGTAGATTTAAACATTTGAGTGAAATAACTGGAAAAGCAATCTCTCAAATTCCATATAAATAAATTATTTATTAACTGTGATAGATGGCTATTACCTTTATTTTTGGTATTTTGGGATACATTTAATATAATTTATTTCCATTTTGCAAAATACTCTCCATCTATAAGACAAACAGTTGTTTTAATAACTGATGAAATTGAATAAAGTTCTAAATTTGGTAAAGATATACCTCCATTTTCCCATCTATACATATGATAGGCAATGCAATTCTAGGTTTTATCGAATGCCACAAAAAGCTTTTAATCAGTGTGTTAGGTTGAATAGAAGTAGATTGTATTATGTAGATTGTATAATGTATAAGATCTCTGGAAGTTAAATCATATTTATAATGGAAAGGTTTTCATATATTATAAATAGAATCTTGTTCCATTTACTTATTAAGAGTATCTATGGTTGTTATACTTTTACTATAATTTAGGTGTAACATGTCTTTAATATTAGTTGTTATAATTATACCTAAATATGTTATTTGTTGAGATTGAGGTTTATATTTTTTATATTGATCCTGTATATTATAACTTTTGGAACCAATTAGGAGAATTTGAGTTTTATTGTTATTAAAGTTAAGAGCAAAGCTTTTTTGAAATATATCCATGTTTTTAAACAATTCTTGTAAGGTGGGGTTACTAAAACCTAGAGTGATTAATACATCATCAGCAAACATTTGGATTTTTTATGTTTCATTACGGTTTAATCTATAACATTGTATACTATTGTTATCCCTTATTAAGTTAGCCCAAGGTTCCATAATTAACGCGAATAAAAGAGGAGATAAAGGGCAACCTTGCCTGGTTCCTTTTACAGTGGTTATGTTCTGGGATATATTCGTACCTATTTTTATGTAGGCTTGACTTTCATTATATAATTGAGTTATAAGATTAATACAGCTATTAGAAAAGTTTAACTCCTTCAGTAAGATAAAAAGATAGTCCCAATTAACTGAGTCAAAGGCACAGTTAATATCTAAACTAACAAGAGTCAAATTATTCTTTAAGATTTTTACTGATTCAATTAAAGTTATTCTTCTTTTGATGTTATCATAGGAAGTTCTATTAATTATAAAACACGTTTGATCCATGTCTACCAGGAATGGTAAAAATTGCTTGAGTCTATCAGCATAAATAGACATGAACATTTAATAGTCTGTGTTTAATTATGAAATGGGCCTATTTGAAGCACATTTTGCAGGGTTTTTATCAGACTTTAGTGTAGGAGAAATAAATGTATACTTCCAAGAAGGAGGTATAATGTTATTATTTTGAGCTATATTGAATACTGTGTGTAACAGAGTTAACGCTTTGGCAGGCAAAACCTTGTAAATTTCAGAAATGATACCATCATTACCAGGAGCTTTATTTTACTTAAGTTTAGTGGTTTAATCTTTTATGTCTTTAAAAGATATTTTTTATCTATTAATTTTATTTGTGATTCTGATAGTCTGTTCTTATATTACTATTTATAAAAGATTTAATATCTTTTGTACTATTAATCATATCATTGGGTTGGTTTAGTTTAAAAAAAAATCTCTAAACTCACTTAATATATTTGGTAAATCAGATACCATTTTTGTTGAGTAGATTTCTTTAATATTATTAAGTTTATTTAATTGTTTAGTCTTGTTAGCTAGTATATTCATAGAGCTAGGATTTATAGAAAAAGTTAGAAGTTTATATTTTTCAAGGTTAATCATGACTTTATGGTTTAAAATGTCCATACATTTATTGTTTAAAGTATTTATTTCATCCATTCCATCTTTCTTGTTGGGTTTCTTGAAGCATCAAGTCTTAAAGCATCTAACTTTGTTTGTATATCTTGAAGGTCTTTATCCCATGAAATTCTTTTCTTTTTATACCAATCAATAATTTTACCAAATAGGTAAGCTTTTAGAGCATCCCAAATGTATAATTCAGAGGTTCCCTGTGTGTTAAGCTCAATAAAATGTTGTACTTCTGCAGTAAAGAAATCAATGAAGTCTTTTAGTTTAGTTATGTACGTTGGTATCCTTTTAATTTGAACATTAAGTGTGGAGTTTAGTATAAAATCAAATGTTATGGAATTATTGTCCAAAAGGGAACATGAAATCACTTTTGAGTTTAATAAGAAATCAGTTGAGTTATTAGAAATTAATACCCTATCTATTCTTGAATATGACAGTCAAGTATTTTGAAGGACAGTAGGTCATAAACTTAAAAACTGAACCTATAACTTTGTGGTTATGTTGTAGGCTTTATATCACCTTAGGTCAGCATGGAAGAAAATAAAAGGAATGAATAATATACACATTCTCACAAAAATATGTTTTTTTTTATATTACAGAAGCTGTAGAAAGCATGTAACATGGAACGATGTTTCAGAACAAAAATGTGAATGACTGTTAATTCTGCTACTCAGGAATATAGTAAATGCCATAGTTTTCTTCATTTCTGGAATGATGTTTTTAATTATACAAATACTCTATTGTATACATCTTAATGGTGTTGTGCAATATGATGGTAACATTTGATCAACTTACAAAATTATTTTACAAAATAATGCATGAATTCTCTTCAAAAGTACAAAGCTGAAGCACTTTCAGTACTTTTACTGAGCTTAAATATTCAAAAGATAAGTCTTGTACAATGGGTGCCACTTCGGAGGTAAAGTTTTTTTTTCAAAACACAGTGAAGTTATGCGCTAGGCACTGCGGTTGTGGTGCTGCAGTAGTGATGTCGCCTCACAGTAAGATGTTGTCCTGTTCGATTCTCAGCTAAAGCGTCTTCTGTGTGGAGACATGCGCGAATGGGCGAACCTTCGCTGAAGGTTGTGCATCAGAGCTGGCAACTCGGCACTTAAAAATCTACTGCCAATCATTAGCGGACCGGAGTTCCGCTGTGGCGACCCCTAACCGGGAAAAGCCGAAAGACACAACAACAACAAGTGAAGTTATGTGCTATATTACAACTGGCTGCCTTTCACAAATCAATTTGTTATGTCAAGTAACCAGTTCCCACATTAATAACATACAGACATGGTCAACTAATATACATTTGATAGTATGTTTTATAGTTTAGACTCAACTTGTGAAATCATTTAGGAAAATAACTACTGCAACCATTATTTGTATCATTCAGAGTCAACTGTCATCGCCACAACCGGCAGACTGTTAAAAGTATAAATGAATTTACTTACAGTTGGTTACATATTTTTTTACCTCTAGATGGTCTATGCCCACCTTGACATCTTTAAAACCAATACATACATTCAGACTAACAAACAGTTAAACCCACCCTCTATAAGACACTGTAATAAAGTTGTCAACTAAGAGAGCTACTGAGAAAATGGACTATGAAAAACATGCAGTAGACTTACTAGGAAACTTAGGATGATCATTCCTCTTCCTTCTCTCATGGACATTAGTTTTTACTCTAGGAAAACATGTATGATTATGGTGCATCTAGTCAAGGTTTTCATTGGCTTAAAAATTGTGATTGTCTTTCACTTCTGTTTGTGGAACTTTTCTGTTTTATGTAGGATTGTTTGCCAAAATACGTGTTATATTGTTCTCTGTTAGGCAAACTGTCTTTTTTCAATCTACACCCATTTGTTATGAATTGTAATTCTGCATCTCTCTCTCTTTTTTTTTTTTTTTTTTTTTTGGGTTGTAGTGCTTGACGCAATTTGCTGGCAGCTGAGTTTCTCCTGTATACTTCCTTCAGCAGATTGTTGTTTTCTAACAGGATTTTCTTGGACAATGCAATATTTTCACACATTAGTTTGGCTTTGTTTAAGGAGGGTTTGACTGCTCACCCTTTAACACAGTGTGACATAAATGAGGCTGAATGTTTACAGTAAAAGAATGCAACTCACATTTGCCTTCCAGAAAAGAAAGAGAAATGAGTTATAAGTAACCAACAACCACCATTCTGCAGCTGCAAAAACATAAAGCCCTATGGACATAAAAGTTTAGCAGCAGCCATCCATTAAAACATTCTCAAATTAGTATTACAAGACTTGCTGAGCACCTCTAATGAGTCTCAGAATTTGAAATTTCCTTCTTCCAAGAAACAAGAAGCAGAGAAAGAACCAAAACAAGTCTATACAAGAATGATTTTTTTACATAACTATATTGCTGAGTAATGATTAGGAAGTTTGACGATCATACATGATTTATATTAGCATCTCCCCCTTTTTCCGTGCTGAGTGAACATTTTAATATCTGTGATGAAACAACATACAGCCACTGAGGACAAATCAAAACGAAAACTAACTCATGAACTAATATTTTTGCTGATGATATTTTACATTATGAACATCTCTAGATGGTATGTTATATAGTTTATACTCAAATTGTGAAATCATTGATTTTGAGCGGTATGCAACTTTTTGCAGGACTTTTCTATCATTTGAGATTGACTACTAATTAGGATTTTGAGTTGTACTCAGCTTTTTGCAGGACTTTTCTACATGTTCAGTGCTTGAATTACATTCTAAAACTATAGCTCTCTTGATGTATTCCTTAAACTGGAAATGAGTATTATTTTGAAATAAAGCAGATCAGGAAACTGATCATGTTCTATTATAACAAACTTAATAGTAAATTAATGTATCTTCATAAAGCTCACTGAATATGTTTCCCAGGCAGGTATGTTCCTAGCATTAAGCACCATTCTAGCATCACCCAGAATGATGCCTCAATACATGCAGAAAATTATGGACTTTAACAATTGGGTTAGTTTCTGTCATTCTGAGGGGATCCAGTACCTGACAGCCTGGGATGACATGACTGACAAACCACAATGTTTTGCCAGAGGTGGCCTGCATCTGTGTCCCTTGAGCTTCAGGCTCCTGGCAAAGGCACTTGCCTCCCCATAGTGCTTTTGTTTAGGCAATGCCATGAGGTCAAAACTACCAACATGAAAATTTCATCAAAATGCAAATGAAAGGTCATGATGCTAAAGCTAGGAGTCTAAACATGAAACTGCACTCACTGCAAGCATTCTTAACCCTGGAAGATGCTGACATTTGTGCAGTCACACAAACCTGATTCAAAGCTGTGGAGAGCTCCCAGTCATACCGGGTTACTCATCCTATTATATATTCAGAATCCAAACCGTGGGCAGGAAAACAAAAGGAGGTAAAGTTGCAACATATATAAAAAACATACACACCTCCAGGCTGGTCAAACAGTATGACGCACAGGAGACACTCCAGGTGCAGTTAACAACTGACAAGACCCCTATTCAAATCATAGCTAGCTACGGGCCTCCAACTTTGACTCAAGATGCCCACTCCACCTAGCTGGACTTCAAATCTATCAAGATTCAACCCTTTACCCTGATCCTGGCTGACTTTAACTATCCAACCATAGATTGGAAGAACTACTCATGCCAAAACACAAATGCGACACAGCAACCAAGCAGTTAACGGATGGATACACTCGCCACTACGGAGACCAGTTCACAAAACTTTTTATATGACTTTTATTGTATACAAAACGCCAAACACTCCAAAAGCATGAACGCCTTAGTAAAAATCACACACTGCGTTTTCGTCACTTCTCGACTTCATCAGATTAGCCAATACATCCATTAAAATGCCTTTATATAGTCTTTACCTTAAATTAATTGATCATAAACACAAATGCCCAGAGATTCCTTGATTTCATAATTGCAAATGCCTTGGACTAGCTGGTCAACACCCCAACAAGAGCTGAAAATATCTTGGACTTGGTATTAACCAAAATGAGTAACCACTGCAGCACCCCTACAGTGTCATCATCCCTGGTAAGATCCAACCACAAAGCAGTCACTTTCAAAGTCACCATCTCCCCCGACCACCCCCTAGCTAGGGTCAAACAAAAAAAAACTTCCCCAAAACTGACTACAACCTCCCAAGGGAAAGTATAAACAGCTTTACAGCCCCCTCCATAGGAACTGGCACATATGTCTAAACCTATACCAAAGTACTATACGAGTATTTACATAGCTGCATGGAATCAGGAATACCCAACAGGGTGAAATCATGCTTCTCAAGGAAGAATAAACCTGTCTGGTGAACATCTGCAATAAAATTTCTATAATAAAAGGAAAAAAATTGCTGTCCAGGACCAAGAAGGAGCAGATGCCTAACTGGAAGCAATCTCTCCTTAGCGTGAACAAGCAAGTAAGAGCACTAGTGAAATCCTCCAAAGCAAACTTCAAGTCCAAACTGGACACATCTACTAAAGACAATCATAAGGCTTTCTTCACATATGTCTGCAATCTCAAAGGCAGCACCCAGATCTGCTCAGAACTGATGGTCAAGAACACCACATACACAAACACCATAGATATAGCCAACCTGCTGGCAGACAGCTTCAGTGAAAACTTAACCCCTCTGTCCCCTCCATCAGTAAATCAGGACATCCCAGCACCTGCACCCTCCCCTTATCTCTAGGGAGCAAGTCATCACTGCCATCTCAAAGGCAAAAAATACAGCCTCCATAGGAACCGGTAACATCCCAGACTACATCCTACATGAACTCAGGCAGGAGCTTGCAGCAACATTAGGCACCCTGTTCAACCAAAGCCTTGATTACTGACCTTTCCCAGCCAAGTGGAAGACAGCCACTGTCATCCCCTTGCACAAAGGTGGAGCGTCCACTGATCTAGGAAATTACAGACCCATCAGCCTAACTAGCCTGATATGCAAGGCCATGGAGCAGATTATCATGGACCTCTTTAACAAGACATTTGCAGCCTTCAAACACTCTATCTCACACAGTTTGGTTTCATCAATGGGATGTCATGCCTGTTAAATTTGGTTGACTTCTTTGAGACAGTCACCACAGCCATGGATGAGGGGAAGATGGTGCACATCACCTACATTGACCTGGCCAAAGCCTTCGATACTACTCCCCACTTGAGTATAATAGATAAACTTTCTCAACTAGGCATCAATCTATATGTTACCAGATGGGTAGCAAACTGGCTCAATGATAGAACCCACCTAGTCAAAATAGGGGAAGCCACCTCAAGCAGTACACCCGTAATGAGCGGTGTACCCCAAGGATCGGTCTTGGGGCCTCTGTTGTTTGGGATATACTTTTCTGAGGTGCAGACTAAAACCAGTGGGCTATGGCTGATCAAGTTTGCAGATTACTGTAAGCTGGGTGCTGTCATCAATTCACATAGTGATGTGGACATCCTCCAAAAGGGTCTCACCCAAACAAATGACTGGTGCCAGAAACATGGCCTCAAACTGAATGCCAAAAATGCGTCATTATCCCTTTTGGGGAGAGTGATGTCCCCACAAATTATCATATTAATAACAAGGTCCTATGCATGCAATCAATCATGAGGGACTTGGGCACCCAGGTTGACAGCAAACTGACTTTTGAGCACCATATTGCCTCCATTGTATAGAAAGCTTTCTACATGGTCCACCTCATTAGTAAGGGTATCTCATCCAGGGATGAGGTGATCATAACATTGCTGTATTCTTCCCTTATAAGATCCATTATTGAGTACAATGCTGCTTTCGGCTTGGACCTCACAAAGTACATGAAGCGGCTGGAGAGACCACAGAGGTTCCTCACCAGGAGAATCCATGGCCTCAAACATCTACCCTACATAGATAGGCTAAAGGCCCTGTCCCTCTACCCAGTCTCATTCAGACTCATCAGAGGTGACCTCTGTCTGGCATACAAAGTAATCTCAGACCCTGCCTTGATGGGACTGCTGCATATCCGCAAGCCAAGCTCAACTCGAGTAACCCACACGGTGACCTCAAACTGGTCTGTGACATCAATAGGACTTGTTGGTGGGACAGATTTGTGTCCTCCCAGAGACTCCCTCTTTTGTGGAATAGACTCCCTCTCCATGTCAAGCAGACTACCTCATTAACCCTTTTTAAGCAATTACCTCCCATAATTACCTCCATACCATCATGCACCCCCTTCAAAACTTTACTAAAAGCGCACCTAAAAACATGCTGGCTGTGCCCTTGCAACTCCCACTCTAATATCACCCACCCTATCCAGCCACTACCTTTCTTTTCACTCCACTAACTACCTTGGTTATAGCAAGCTCAGATGCTCATAAGCCTAGTACTTATTATATAACAAGAACTTCTTATTGTAACATTTGTTAATGTCTGTCATGTACTTCACAGATAAAGATTCCAGTTGTCTAGTGATGTACTATGTTCTTCATCTGTAAATATGTTGTAAGTAATTGCTATGTAAATTGTTAATCACTATGTAATCCAATGTAACTACTGTCTGTTTATTTTAACTGTGGAGCTTTTCTCCCCAGGCCTACGTCCAGTCGGTCACTCCTGGTCAACAAATATAAGTAAATAAATAAACAAATAAATAAGCACAACCTGGATAACTGGATGGGGAACAGAAAATATACCCCTGGGATTCCACCTGTGTCCCTGCTGGATAGGGGGATTGGGTGCTAACTTGTTGGAACATGGGCTAAATTCTTGGCTAGGCTTGTTAGGGCCTCAGGGCCAATAGCGAAGCAACTTCCTATGATCCTATGATAAAGTTCTTGGAGTAGCTTAATGAAAAGTGTTCAGTTCACATTTTTAATTAGAATGCCCTTTCTGCTCTTATGCATTTCCTATCAAATTCTTTAAGGACAGAAAGAATAGCCTCATGAATGTACTGTGAGCACCAGGTAAACTTTGAATAAATGTACACAGGAATTATCCAGCTCAAGTCCAGGCTGGAATCAGTTCCCTGCTGTACACCCCTATTAATATGCTTCAACATTAGACATATAACTTAAACCAGGTGCTGTTTCAATATAAGAGGAACATGAGATGACAGTGGTAATGTCTGCTAATTAGACACTCAGCCTGAAGCAACCTGAATACAGCATTCTCCCTCGACCCAAAAAAGTGAAAACCACTTCAGCCCAAACATCACTCAATAATTTACATTAGGTTCTTTTGGACTCTTTACTGAATTCTTGGTGGCATTTGCTTAAACCAGTCCAAAGGTCGAAGGACTTTTAATCCCTGAAATCCAATCCAGCCTTAAAGTGGGTGATAATGTGAGGATCTATCTTTGAGGAAAGCAATTAAACAACAATGGAAACATCAAGACATTTCAGAAAGTACAGCAGGTATTTTGATAACACCAAGCATAACACACTTGTTTTCAATCCAGTTCAAAATGTTTACAAGCAAGTTTTTCAAGGTTGCCTTAAGACTTCAGATTCAAGTGAGAGTAATTAAATCACTCATTCAATGAATCTCAAAGAAACCCAGAACATTTCTTGCATTTGGTAGCATCGCCTGCACATTTAAGTAACAAAAAATTGTGCAGTGAAACAGAATGCCAAAGGCTTTCTGTCACATTTCATAGGATTATGTATACATATTCTGTCCACGACAATTTCTGTATGAAACAGAGACAATTTGTTCATACCATTATGCCTCATGAGTATCATTAGCGACTCATGTACATTCTGTCCATGTTATTAGCTGAATATCATGCATATAATTGGACCATGTCTTTATCTAAGTATTGTGAATAATTGGCCCAAGTCATTAATTGCATATTCTGTTGAGCTGCTAACTCCTCTAGATGTAAGCTAATCTCGTAGTCCAATCATTACCAGTGTCATAGGACCTACATTGTGCAAGCTTAACAAATAACAAATGTCCATGAATACATTCATTTTCCAATACTCACATTATTCCATTTAGTATCACTGGAGAGTTGGAACTGAACCCAGCAAACAAAAGACACAGAGCAGAGATACAGTGCTGGCTGAGCAACCAGTCCATTGCAGGACACACACACACACACACACACATACACAAATGGGTACTTTACTAGATGGCCAGTTTCACCAATGCCATATGTTTGGTATGTCAGAGGAATCAGGAGTGCATTGAAAAAAATCTGCATAGACATAGGGAGGACAAGCAGACTCTCAAAAAAAGGTATCCTGACCAAGGTCTGAACCAGATATTCAAGTGCTGTAAACCAGCAATGGTAATTTCTGCAACACTGTGCATTTTTGATTCCATAATAGAGCGTGTGTTTGTCTGTTATCACTCTCAGTGTTAGTGGGAGAAGTTAGGATTCAGCTTGGGGAAGTGGAGATGATACTACGGTTTAAACTCTTAAAATTATTGTTTCCAACATTATCCCAGTGTCATACAGCAAAAAAAAAATATATGTGCATGTAAACACTTTTATTAATGTGCAGATGACACACAGACATGATAAAGTTCTGGATGCAAGCAGTTATCTAAAACAATGCAGGAAGGGGGACACTGTCTGTTCCATATACTGTTGCTGTCACTGTATCTCTTTCTTTCAAGAAGTACAAATACACACTTGTACTTAGGACACAAGACCTGTAATGCAACCATGTATAACTATTTCATTAAAAAAAAATACAGATAGCACAGCAGAAATTTAGTGTGTGTGATTATCTGTGTGTAAGTACTTTAACGATAGTTAAATATAACTTTTATAGGCCAACCACCTTCCTGTTTTACAAAAATATATAAAAAAACTTCCTCCTGTGGCAAAGCTACAAACCAGCGTTTTTAAACCATCTATGGTTGTACAGTTCTTCCAGGCTGCCTGCCAAGAAAATGTTCTGCTCTGTACGTATTTTGAAGAGGTTTAACCATTTCAGGCCAATGCTATTAGTTTTGATCAAATGTAACACCATCAAGAAGAATTACTTGAAAGATATTACACAATTCTAAGACAGTAATATCCAGAGACTACTGTACCTCTGAGGCTCCAAGTCTGCATTTCAGAAATATTCACTTAGGCAAAGTAATGATGTGAATCGTGACTTTATTCCCAGTCTACACAAGGTATCAAAAGGGATGTTACTTTTGAACAAACAGCTATAAATGAATACATAAAGTAGGTTACTATGCACCAGTTTTTTTCAGAAACACAGAACCATAATTTGATTTAGAACCTATGATTACAGCAATGCAGACCTTGACATTTAAATTTGAAAGCATCATTTCTTTTGAGAACTGTGAGAAGTGAAAATAAATCACACAACTATATTCTGTTCCAGTTCTTCCCTGATAAAAGAAGTTCTGGTCTCAGATAATGCACCAAGTCAGCTGACATACAGCAGTCTGCCTGATTCACTTACATAAAACAATCAAACTGCTGTGAAAAAGATAAGTGAAAGCGAAAAACAGTCCAGTAACAAGAACACGGGATATGATTAACAAAAGTAAAGAAAATATGTTGGATTCTTACAACACTCTTTTCAAGACAGCCAGTAAGCATGAACAATTGTAAATGAATTTGTTTATTAAGAGACACTCTCCACAGCTAAGGTTCATGACCATCTTATGAACTGCAAAAACTTTATATAGCCAGAATTATGGAAATGTGAAATTAAGGGTACCACTCGTTTTCCCCATCTTTACTGCTCTAACCACAAAATACATATGTGGATATTCAGAAAGATTGATTATTCCGCTGCACTGCACTAAACTGCAGAGAGTGGATAGCGTGAGGAAGCCTGATGTTGATTATGTATGCATGAGTTTCAGCACAGCACCATCACATACTTGGGAAAGGACTGCATAGTAAAACATATAACTGCAATACTCCCACTATTGGAGTTGCATCTCTATGGATGATTACATGACCAGTGTAAAAGTCCCAAGGAAGTGGTTTGCCTGACAACTATGCACATTCAAAAATGCAACAATGCACTTCATAGCTACAATAGAAGCAATGACAGCAGCCCAAAGAAAGCCATCACAATAATGTGCCAAGTGATGTAACCTTATTAATGGGAAAGAAAAGCCAGAAATGGGTACAGCAAGCACAGCAATACACAGAAAGCCAATATTAAGGGAAGGGGCAAGTGGTGGAAGGAAGAATGGCACCTGTGCCACAAAAGGTGCCTATTTTACATTTAAAAAAAGAGTATAAGGAGTAAGTGCAGACAGGAAGCAGGGTATGGGGGTAAGGAAAGAAGTCCAAACATTCAATGCAGAAAAAGACTGACAGGGGTGCTATTGACATGAGATGGGCAACAGTGGTAAGATGTAAACAGACAGAAGGCAAACAAATTGGTGATGCAGAAGAGTCAAACCATAATCAGGGTATGGGAAATGAGAAATAAAGGAAGGGGGACATAATAATAATGGGACAGATATGGAGATCCTGTCTGACTGGCTATAAGGGGAACTTAACCAAATTGCAGTCATCACTATAGCTGACATCAAGAGAAGGTGCTGCCTTTGGTACCCCCTATAAAAGGGGTAGGCCATGCAACTATTACTCACACAGGAAGACACTCCAGGGTGCCAATGCTGGTGCCAAGTGGCTGCCCTACCTTGGCAACAACTACACACACACACCTTTGCTAATAGTTAACCAAGGGTTAAAACTATCATAAGAGATGACTTCATTCCCCCTTCTGTGAGATGGCCACTCACTAAGGTCACCAGTGAGCCCTCCAGAGCACCTTCTGCATGGTTACCTTTATCACCTGAGGCCTGGAACTGTTGGACACTGATCAGCAAGCACAGTGGTCAGTGTCACATTAGGTGGTCAGCACCATACCTCAGCCTGCACCACTGTTGACTCTGTAGAAAGAAAAAGAAAAAAACAAGAGAGAAATAAGTACCACAAATAAGTACATGTATGACAATTTATTCATACATTACAAATCAGACAGCTATATGTTACATTTACTTCAAAAAAAATTTTAGACAGGCTTAATTCCATCTCCTTGGCCACTGTGAAATATAAAACAGACAATAATCTGTACTTCATATCTCCCTGACAACAGAAAGCAATTACAGCTACATTTGACAGGCTAAATGTACAGTGACAAATCATGTGCACAATTCTAAGAATAAGGTGTCTTTCTCTCTCCTGTACCTCAGATCCAGCTGTGGGAAGTCCAGAAGTGACTGCACCTCTGCCTGTACTACTGGTGAGAGTGGGTGATGCCAGTGATAGAACAACTTCCTGGAAAGCTGGCATCAGTCTTATAGAGGGGAACACCATACTATTCAAGCAGAAGCTCCCCATAGACTCTCTGCGGCAGATGGAGGAAGACTATTTTTCTGCTACACCAGGTGAGAGCCCTGTTGAAACCAGTACCTGCAAAGGCCATGTCCTTGTCTACCGGTGAGAATGTGAATGAAAATGGTAGTCGTGTGTGCCTGGCTGCATGTAATAGCCACTCGTTAATGCATGCAGGCAGTGCTGTGAGCTTCACATTGTCTGTGCAAAAGCAAAGCTGTACCCTTGATATTCCAGCTCTGGCAGATACAAGCATGGTAGAAATGAATGTGGCTGACAGTGCATTATGAAATCATGTGATATAGAGACGTCAGAGATAAACCACTGATTAGCATAACAACCGCACTATGAGGCCCATTTTAACATAATAAAAAAAGCAGTCACCATATTGCAGGACACCATGCTATGACAAGGAATTTGGAAAATGGAACATAGTGAATAACATAATATGCTGTCATACAGACATACTGACAGCTGAAAGGACAGCTGCTACTAGACCTCAGGACTCACAGTGCCACAAAAAGGAACAAGCAAGCAACACATCACATGCTAAGTAAAGGAGTATGTGGGGAAAAAGGGTTAATATCATGCTATGGATGGGCTCACATTGACAGGAAACAGGGAACAAGGTTGCTCTCCTGCTGCATAAGATGAGCACACAGTATGTGCTGTCATCATAGTTCAGAATGATGGCAAGCAGTGGTAACATAACCACTGTTTCTGTTTATATGGCACAAGGTTTGAATAGAATATTAGCAGATAACTCTGAGGCTACTAAATGGGGCTGAGGACAGTGCTGTGACACTGGGTACTGGCAAGGATAGATGTGTGGGCATACATGCGCACACACACACACACACACACACACACACACACACTGCATCAAGTAGCAAGCATGCAAGTCCGTGATGCAGGAACAGACTGCCACTATGCACACAGCGCCAGAGTTATTGAGTGTGTTGTATGGTGTGCATAAAGATGTGTGACCACTGCAGAGACTATAGAACTTCACACAATGCACACAGACTGACATGTATAGAGAATTGGAGTACATATAACAACTGAGGGTAATGGTGGCTCAATTGACAACCACTAGTGCATCCATAAGGACACTGGCAAATGACCACCACCATGGCCACACTAGGCAATGGATACACAGTATGTAGTCACAAACTAAGCATATGCTCTTAGCACAAACCTTTTCATGCACATCATCATTGTCTCCTCTGACGTGGCTGCCAACTTCCTATAGTTGAAACTCCCATGGTTGTGGTTGCTCTTTTGTTTCTACCTCAAAAATACTCCAGGGAGCATGGGGAGGGGCAGTGCAGCCATCCCACACAACCACACTGAATTCTGCAGTCCCACACTATCCCACTCCCCTGTTGCCCTAACATGTGCATGTCTATGTGTCGCAATTTGCAGGGTTACACATTCCAACCTTCTACTGCGTTTCAACATCAGACAGATCTGCAAGAAAGAATCCTGTACATATTTTTAAAATGCCACACCATTCATCACACAGGATTACTCCAGTCCTGATATCACAGGGCCACACTGTAGACATGGCAATGTTCACATCATGAAAGCACAACCCTGAAACTGTACAACAGTTTTATACATCCTTTGGTGTTTACTAATCTAAGGGCCACAGCTGTGCATCCCAAATCTCTGACAAGTTCTGGTACCCTTGATAAGTGTAAGCAGGAGCTTAGGAGATGAAACATTTACAAGCAGGGGCCTGGGAGATGAACCATTTACAGGCTGCCTGTGTCCATTAGAAACATAGGTGCCAAACCAGGGATGAATTTCCTGTTTTCCATATAATTGTCCAAGTTACACGAACTCTACTTCACATGGATGGGGAGCCATTGCCAGAGATGGGGTAGTTTCTGGGATACATACCTCTCTCTCCAGGTCCTATGTATATCACAGGCAATGTTTAAGTCTTTAAAACAAGAAATGTTGGTAGTGTTTATTTTGTGGATATGCAGGAGGTCCATCAGGGTGGGATCTGATAATGCCTTGTACACCAGGCATAGATCTCCACTCAACAGCCTGTAGGAGACAGAATACAGGGATAGGGCCTTGAGGTAGTCTGCAGAGGACATGTCACTTATATAGCCCTCTATGAGGAACCTCTGTGGACATTCCAATTGTTGGATATGCCTGGTTCCGTAAATACCAAAAGGGACATTGTGCTCAATAGGTCTGATGAATGCCAAATACAGTGAAACAATGACTTCCTTAGACCTTGATGTCATACCTTTCTTTATAAATTCCTCATTACTGTAGACACGTGATGGTCAAAGGCTAAATTACTGTCTGTGTCCCCAAGTCCCTGACTACTGCACCAATTATTTAGGGGTGTGTTGTCTATATGATAGTTACCAGAGGTGGATGCCTTCCTGAAAGATACTATTATGCATTTCTTGGCATTTACTTTTAGTCCAAGGCTCTGACACCACTAATTTGTCTGTGTCAGCCCTTCCTGGAGAAGAACGTTTGTGTTGGTGGGGGATTCTATGACTGCTCCTAATTTGCAATCATCTGCACATTTAGTCAGCCAAAGGTCACTGACATTGGCCTTGATTTCAGAGAAGTAAATGCCAAAAAGCAGCAGTCTCAGAACCAATTCCTAATGGAATCAGTTTGTGACTGGTCTCGTTGTAGAGGAAGATTCCCCAGTTCTAACTTTCTGGGTCTTGCCTGTAAGCCAGCTGGTTATCCACTGGATGACATAAAGGTTTATACCTAACCTCTTGAGTTTGTCAACAATGCCCGAGTGGAGCATTGTGTCAAATGCCTTGGCCAGGTCAAGTCAGGCAGTGTGAACCATTTTGCCATCATCCATTGCTTTGGTGACCTTCTCAAAGAAGTCCGCCAGGTTGAGTAGGCATGACCTGCTCTTGGTGAAACCATAATGGGTTGGGTCCAGTGTCTGGAGGTTTCCTATGTCATTATTATCATTTCCAGGATAATTCTTTCCATGGCTTTGCATATGAGACCAGTGAGACTTGTGGGTCTATAGTTTCCAAGGTCTGTAGATGGCCTACCTTTGTGCAGAGGAATGACTGTTGCTGTTTTTCGTTTATGAGGCATAAAGCCTTTTTCAGGGCTACAGTTAAATAGCAATTTTAGAGGTCCTGATAGGTCATGTTTCATGCTACTTAGAAAGCATTCTAGGATATTGTCTGGGCCCATTGTTGCATTGTTCTTGTCCATATAGAGAGCATTAAGGACCTGTTATATCTGATGGTATTTCGTGGGGGGAAAGAAGGTTAATGTTGGAGTTGAATTTGTTGGACAGTAGGTTTGCTATATCTTCAGGCTCAGTATATGTGGCTCCACAGACAATGAGCTCTGCACACAACTGCATATTGCCTTTGAGGTTGTGGACATAATTAAAGAATGGCCTGTGGTTGTTCTTGACCTGGGGAGCCAAATGTACCTCAAATTTAGCTTAGATAGACCTTGTCCTCTGAGTTGTTTGTTTAGTTTGACAAGAGTGCTTTTATCCTGCTGGGTGCTCCACCTCCTTATTTTTACCACAATTTTCTTCCTTCAGTTATACAGCCTAATGATGTTGTGATTCTGCCAGGGTGGCTTGTTTTTTGAGTTAGTTTTGTACTTCTTCCTGGTGGGTACAGCTACCTCTGTGCAGCTACTATCATGCTTGTATAGGGTTTCCATGAACAGATGCTTGTAGGCAGCAGTGTTCTCAAGGTTTATGGGGGCTTGACATTTTGCCAGGTTATCACTTAATAGAAGGAGTTAGCCTTAAAGTAGTTCCTGAATATTCCAGGGTTAGCTGGGGTTCCAGGTTTTATTTTTACTGCAAAGGAGACCATTTTGACCTTACCAGAGAAAACACTACACTAGGAGGTGTGCAGCACACTCCTATAATAGTGAGGACCAAATCCAGGGTTGCACTCCTGGTTGGTGTACTGACAATCTGGTCCAGGGAGTTTGTGTTTATGAAATTCAAGATGGCGCAGTGGTGCAGCCTCACATCAAGAGGTTCTCCAGTTTGATTCTTGGTTGGAGTGCCTTCTGCCCAGAGTCTGCATGTCCTCCCTGCATTCATGTAGATTTCCTCCAGGTGCTCTGGTTTCCTCCCACATTTCAAAGACACGAGTCTGGAGCATTTCTCCCCAGGCCACCACTGTAAATTGGCTTAGTTCCAAGTCAAACTTTCCCGGTAAACAAATGTTAAATAAAATAAAATGTGCCTGTATGTTTGGGCACAGAGAATTTCAGTTTTTTTTTACTCCTTACACCCCCACAGAAGTGAAAAAAAGAAATATTTCTCAGAAGCAAACTATTGTCTACTAAGCAAAGATATAAAAAGTTTCATAGCCCTTGCCAACATAGCCAACAATGACTCCTACAGAGGAGTACACAAATGACCTATACAGCCACTTAAATGGATTAACTCAGCTGCACCTAACAGGAACAAAACCAGGTCCTCCTGAAAAAACAAGTCACCCTGGTGGACTGCAAGTATAAATAAGTTACACAAAAAAAGAAAGAAACTGATACCTAAGAACATGAGGGAACTTGCTCAACAGAGGAAGAACAATCTCCACAGCTTGAATGAGCAAATCAGATATCTTGTAAAGTAAGTCCTCTAAGGCTAACTATGAGACTAAATTTGCATCTCTAGCTAAAGACAATCATAATACATTCTTTAGCTACATCCAAAACCTAAAAGAGAATGCCCAGCTGTGTGCCGAATGTATAGTGGATGATAACACTCACACTGACCCTGTGGAAATTGCCAATCTGGTAGCCAACAGATTTGACAATAACTTCACCCCCATGTCCCCACCAGACATACCCCAAAGCATTGACACCAGTCCTCTACTGAGTATCGCCAAAGAACAGGTCATACATTTGGCCAATGGGACCAAATAACATCCCAGTCTGCTTACTAAACAATCTAAGACAAGACCTAGTAGAATGACTCAGCACTCTCTTTAACCATAGCTTGAACAATGACTTTGGTCCAGCAGAGTGAAGAACAGCAACAGTAATCTCCTTGCACAAAGGACGTCCATCAACTGACCCTGGGAACTATCGACCCATAAGACTAACCAGCCGTATCTGCAAGGCTATGGAAAGAATCATCATTGACCTTATCCACAAGGACATAGACGACCTTCAAACTCTTGACCTAAACAAGTTTGGTTTCATCAAGGGTAGTTCTTGCTTATTGAATCTGGTGGACTTCTTTGAGAATGTCACCAAAGCCCTGGATGAGGGAAAAGCAGTACATACTGCCTATCTTGATTTAGCTAAGGCCTTTGGCATAATCCCCTGCTCAAGTATCCTTGAGAAACACTCTCGGTTGGGGATTAACCCAGCAATCACTAGATGCATAGCCAACTGACTCACTGACAGAATGCACACTGTCAAAGTTGGGGAGTCTACCTCCACCAGTAGACCAGATCTATGCTGGGCTCTCTACTGTTTGGAATCTACTTATCTGAAGTTCAGGTGAAGGCTGATGGCCTGTGGCTTGCCAAGTCTGCAGATGACTGTAAGATGGGTGCAGTCATAGAGTCCCCCAACGATGTTAACATATTATAGAAGGGGCTGACACAGACAAATGATTGATGCCAAAGGCATGGACTAAAACCTAAAGCAAAAAAAATACCTCATTATCCCCTCTGACAAAAAAGTGGCCCCTGCTAAATATGATATAGATAGCATCCCTCTAAACTCAAACTCAGTGGTACAAGACTTGGGAACATAGGTAGATAGCAAACTAAACTTTGATTACCATGTGTCCATAGTGGTAAGAAAAGCACTCTACATTGTGCTTTTCATAAATAAGGGCATCACATTCAAGACTAGGGAGGTTATAACTACTGTACTCGACCCTTGTCAGACCACTAATCGAGTACAATGCTCTCTTCTGTATGTACCTCACCAGACACCTGCAGCAATTGTAGAGATCACAAAGGCTTCTAACCAAGAGAATCTAGGGTCTCCAAAACATGATCTACATGAAAAGACTGAAAGCCATGTCACTGTACTCTGTATCATAATGGCTGCTGAGAGGTGACCTGTGCCTGGCCTATGGAGCAGTTTCTGACCCTGCCCTAATGGAAATGCTGCAAATCTGAAAATCAAATGGGACAAAAGTAACTCACTCCAGGGATCTCAACCTAGCCTAGGACATTAACAGAACATGCTAGAGAGACAGATACATCTCCCAGAGATTGCCACTCCTCAATCAGAGGTCCTCAATGGCCCTATTTAAGGGCAACCTTCACAACAGGATGAATGCCTGTAAATTCACCTCAGGGGTGCCATCTATGTCCCTCATAGAGAGGGTCAGTCTGTGCTTATCACAGAATCGATCTACTAACAATGACCATTTAAGTATGGTCAATAAGGGTACTTGGGTTTTTACACAGCTAGGCTTGTAAAGGCCCTATGGCTATTAGCCTAGTAACCTATGAACCTGTGACACATCAGGCTCCTCCTAACTGGATGTACAGCTACCACATCTACCTTCCTTAAATATTCCAAATATAATGGCATTGCTGTTATGACACCTATGCCCTGGCCCAGCAATCATGGAGCCTCAATCCTCACCACTAACACCAGAAAGGGAGTCTCATATAACAGGAAAGGATAAAAAATACACACAGTAAAGTACAATTTCCTTTAAGTGCACACAGAGATCACAGTCAGTCTGGGGCTGGTTGCTCCCTTGCTCCCCAGTAAGATTCCCCACTGGCACAGTTGTAGGGTCCAGATCTCAGCCTAGCTGGCAAGCTAACCTCCAGTACCCTCTCTGTCCAACCAGTGCTTCGTGTCCCTGCCCACACACACACACACACACACACACACACACACACACACACACACACACACACACACACACACTTTGAGATAAGTATTTATACAACTTCACAGTCACTCCTGGGAAAGGCTGACACAGATTCTCCAGCTGTGCCCCTATACCCAGACTATACAGTAGTAATTACTGTCACCACCAGCTAATAAGTATCAGCTACCCAAAGGCCCTTAAAAGGGTATCCAATTATTACTGTGCAATATTATTATTATTATCCAATTGTTAAGTGTGACTAATCAGTCTTAAGGCTTATTAGAGTGGCTTAGTTCAGGATCACTTATAAGCATGCAATGTACTCTAGAGCTTACTTATCTCTACACAAACCAGCCACAACACTACTACACCAGAGTTCAGAGATCACACAGAAACTTAAAATAATTCCGTAGTACAGTTCTGACGTAACAGAAAAACACTTAGTCTAATCTTTATAGTCCCAGCTATTTCTACAAGAAAACATAATTCTAAAGTAACTTACTCACATAGAGCAAGGCAGTGCTGAGTTGAATATCAAGACAAAAATTCTTAATAATTTCTGGTTCTCACTGTTTAAATTGAAACTGCAGTTCTGATAAAAAAGTACATCATTTGTTTACACTTTCCTGGTTCCCAGGCCACAGAACCTGCATTTACATTCTTAACATCTCTCTATTGTTATCTTGCAGCTGGTCAGGAACAGAGCAATAAAATACATTTGCATGTTTAAGTCTAGCAATTTAACTCTTGATTAAAACAAGAGAAAGAATTTCTTCATCTAGACTATTCGGCACCACTGTTCCCTTGAAAGGGTCACCACATGCTTTTACTGGGTCAGTAGAGAGCACTGTTGCCACATTTTTGTAACAACATTTCTTTAAATTTAAAACAATGAGCCTGTAGTTTACAGTTATATTTACAAATGATAGAATTATGTATCAAATTCTATTTGACTAGGCTGGCAGTTTTCACCCTTCTCTACCAGTCTTCACAGCTGTCCCTGTCATTGTACCCCAATGTGCCCTGCTCTTACTTCTGGCATAAATGGGGTATGGTAATATCTTATACACAGCATGGCCAGTCAGTACACTATACTGCATAGCCTAGATGAGTTATGCATGTCCAGACTGACAGTTGTAGACTGGACACAGCCTCCTTTGCCAGTGCTGTTATGTAATGTTCTCACCTCTGCCTCACATGGAGTACCACTGTAGCCACTTTCTCAGATAACTGTTCACCCAACTCCTCCCCCACTGCTGCAACAGGTTGTCTAGTGATACTGCAATGTTCCCATATTGTAGCTGTTTTAGTAGCACTATATTGTGCAGCATGCAGCAAACAACTCATATTTTACTGCAGATCTCCACTGCATAATGCAGTGTGCCACCAGATGTGTCCAAGAAGTGGAAGCCAGCCTTCATTAAGTTTAGACACACATATGATGTTCCATTTCTTTGAAAATGCAGTATTATGCACCATCTCCACCGCTACCCAGGTGGCTAATGATGGGGCATATCCTGCATCACACAACAGTGGACACTGCTATGAATGTCCCACTGCCTATGCCATTGAGAAAATTATATCCAGGGCTTGGTGGTGGCAATATGCACACATACCCATCAGATGACTCTGTGGAAAGTCATCCCATATGAAATGGTGTAAGTTCCAAGAATGGAAAATGTGGGAGTATCAAAAAGGAGTATCAGGAACTGGCTGAACAACACACAGACATGTTCTATATAATAACCTGTGCACTGCACATCGCCTGTTGATTGATGGAGTGGAAGCCATTCACCTGATATACTGGATACCAAATGGAGCAGATGTCTTGATGGCAATGTGCTTGCAAACAATGACCCTCAGAATTTTGAAGAAATAATGTGTGTCATACACTGCTTGCATGTATGTGACTCTCTCCTCTGCTATTCATGGAAACCTAATATGACCCTCCACATGTTGTACCATCACATCAAGTAACTGAAGTTGGATTTGTGAGGCCAGTGTTTATAAAACTCATTATTTGTCCCCTGTTCAATGTTGAAAGGTCACCACAGCAAAGATGGACATTCATGTCTTCTAGGACAGGTATTCCATACATCCTCCTTGATTCCATTTGATAACGGCACATCCAATAACTCTGGTATAGTATGTCTGTCCACAGGGTAGCAGTTGAGAATGTCCTGTTCTTGGAGGTTGATATGTCAGCCACTTGTGGACCTGTCTATAACTCAGGGAGAAAATAAGCAACAATAAGGACAACTGGTTTCAATAGTGATCACTAACACAATAAGGACAACATGTTACTCTGTTAATGTTGATGACAGTCATAACCTTATAAGTGAAGTGTTTGTACAATTTGAAACCCTAGTGCTCAGAATAGATAATCGCAACAGCACATCCAGCTAATTTGATATTTTTATGAATTGCACCATGTCTGAATATCACTTGCATATACAATGCACTTCATTAGGAAGCTGGCATACTCATAAATATGATGCATATCACCTTATTCTTCAGCAACATGACTATGCAATGTGTATCTCTGAATCTAGCCTCCCTGCACATTACCACTCGAGTGCTATTTTGGGTAACACTCTGTGTTATTTCCTTCTGAATTACCCTCGTAGAGTCTGTATGCTATAAATAACATTTACAGACAATGTTGATAAAGTACAGTTGTGTACACTTACCATAAATGTAGATGTTTGAGTGTATTCACTGTTGCAGTCATTACATTTGGGGTAATCTGCTGGCAGGTTGCCCTCAGTCGGCCTGAATTCCAAAGTCTTGGGTCCTGCATCAGTTGCTGTCACCTCTTCCATGACGCCAGGTCATCAGGGGTATAAAACATGCAGCCGACATCATTTTCTTTAGTTTTTCTTGCCCCCGATGTCAGGTGCCCCCAAAAAGGTAGCAAAAAAAAAAAAAAAATATATATATATATATATATATATATATATATATATATATATATATATACATGCATCAATAAAATATTTACCTTCATCTACAAGCAAATACACCACATAGGTTGTAGAAGATAGAGAAGGAAAGATAAACTCCAGAATGACAGGGGGATGGCGGGAGGGTAACCTGGACTGCAACAGTGAATACACTCGAACACCTACATTTATGGTAAGTGTACACAACTGTACTATGTTCTTCATGTTTCACTGTTGCAGTCATTACATTTGGGTAGAATCTCAAAGCTATGGTTGGGAGGCTGGAGCTAAACAGCATTAGGTGTGGCTATAAGGCCCTGCAGAACTGCAGTGGCAAAGCCTGCCCTGGACTTAGAGAGGGAAATGATAATGCTTTGTAAAGGTGTGAACAGAACTCCAAGTAGCAGCCTCTAGAATGTCTTTGGTTGGTACTCCTCTGAGAAAGGCTGCTGAACTAGCTGCAGCTATGATGGAATGAGACCTAATGCCCTTGGGCATAGGTTTACCATGGTGTAAGTAGCAGAAACGAATGCAGTGGCTTATCTACTTTGAAATTGTCTGCTTTGAAATAGCCTTTCCTTCTGATCCTGCAGCATATGACACTAGTAATTGCTCAGTTTTTCTTAGAGCTTTAGTCCTGCTCAAGTAGAATCTTAGCTGTCGGTGTACATCCAAGGAATGCAGAATTCTCTCCCCCTTGTTCTGCAGATTTGGATAAAAGCTTGGCAGATGAATTGTTTGGTTAAGAGCCACACTGGAAACCACCTTAGGCATAAATGTAGGATTTGTCCTCAGAGACACCCTGTCTGGGTAAAATATGATAAAAGGCTCTTCATCCATGAGGGCCTGTAGCTCAAACTCTTCTTGCTGAAGTAATTGCTAGTAACAGAGCTGTTTTCCATGATAAAAACTTTATATCAGCGGTAGCAGCTGGTTCAAATGGAGGCAGGGTGAGCTTGATCTTCTAGGAGGCTTTTGGCTCCTCTAAGATACTGCTTTAGTAAAGGATGAGAAAAGATTGGTGGCTCTGTATTGTAATGAGCCAACATGGCAGAGGCATGGATTTTGATTGATGAGAAATTTAGGCCTTTGTCAAGCATCTCAGTTAAGTATTGTAATATCCGAGGAATATTTGGTTCTGCTGTATCAGTTCCTTGTGCTTGATTCCAAGCACAGAATCTCTTCCATTTGTCAGCATAAGATTTTCTTGTACTAGGCCTTCTGGCTTCCAAAATGACATCCAACACAGCTTTACTGAGAGGTGTTGTTTGTATAACTACATGATCAGCCATGCTGCCAGGTTCAGTGTCTGTAGTTGATTGTGCAGGATCTGATTGCTTTGCTGGGACAGTAGTTGAGGTCTTTGAGGAAAGGACCAAGCTGGGTATTGAGACAAGTTCCTTAGGATTGGCTACCAGTATTGGCAGGGCCAGTCCGGGGCAATTAGTATCATCTTTGGTTTCTCTTGTCTGACTTTTAGGAGGAACTTGGGGAGAAGAGGCAGAGGAGGAAAGGCATAAACTGAAGAATAGGGCATCCACTTTTCATGCTTGTCTGTGATAAGTCCTTGTGCAGAGTCTTTTCAACTGATAATTTTGAGGAGAGGCAAATAGATCTATGTCTGGGCTCCCCCATTTCTCTGTTATCATGCTGAAGACTTGTGGATTTAGTTTCCACTCGTGAGGATCCATAAGGTTTCTGCTTAAATCATCTGCCAGAGTATTTTGTTTCCCTGGCAGGAATTGAGCTTGAAGATGTATTTGGTAGGTCAAAGCTGTGTCCCACAGTGCCGTGGCTAATCTGCAAAGGGGGTATGAGTGTGTACCCCCTTGCTTGTTTATATACCACATGACCGTGGTGTTGTCCGTCTTTATCATTAGTTGTCCTGGATGAAGTAAGTCCTTGAAGGCTGTTAGGACATTTTGAACAGCTAGCATCTCTTTCTGGTTGATATGTAGATGCATTTGTTTTGGGGTCCATATGCCCTGAATGCATCTTCCTGCCATGTGGGGCCCCCAGGCATAATCTGATGCATCTGTTGTTATGGTTTGGCTGGCAGGGGGTAGAGTGAAGGCCCATCCCATGTTTTGGTGACATGCCTTTGCCCACCATAGAAACTTCTGTTGTAGGCAGGGAATGAGAGGAATCATTGCTTCCAGACTGTGAGAATGTTGACTCCATAAACTTTTTAGGCACCACTGAAGTTTCCTCATATGCAGTCTTGCATATGGAATCAGTAGGATGCAGGATGCCATGAAGCCCAGCACCTGCAGAATTTGTCTTGCAGATAACTGGGTTTTTGTTGCCATCAGTTTGAAGTAAGCAGCCAGTTGCCTTTGCTTGTCTGGCATGAGGTAAGCCATCTGGGAAGTTGTATTCAAGCTTGCACCCAGGAATGTTATCTTTTGAGAGGGTACCAGTTGTGATTTATTTTCATTTATTGTGTACCCTAGGCATGCTAGAAGCCTTTTCGCAAAAGCCAGGTGTCAAAGAAGATTGTCCTTGTTCTCTGCTTGAATGAGACAGTCATCCAAGTAAGGATATATTTGTATACTTCTTTGTCTGCAAAATGCAATTACTGGTGCCAGGCACTTCGTAAAGACCCTGGGCGCAGTAGATAAGCCAAAGGGCAGTGCAGAGAATTGGTAATGCATTAAGCCAGCCTTGAATCTGAGGTATCTTCTGCATGACTGCCTTATTGGGACATGCAGGTATGCCTCTTTTAGGTCTAATGTCACCAGCCAAGCATTCTTGCCCAGCATGGGCAGAAGCTGCTGCAAAGTCAGCATTTTGAATTTTGGAATGTCCAGGTATGTGTTCAAAATCGATAAATCCAGTACTGGCTGCCAGGCCTTGTCCTTTCTGGGTACCAAGAACAGTCTTGAGTAAAAACCTTGTCCTTTTTCCTGTTCTGGTACTGGCTGAATGGCCCCCATATCCATGGGGGATGTAACCTGTTTCTGTGCCTCTGCCCATTGATTTTTTGGCAGATCTGGCCAACGATTTGCCATTGGCAGAGTGTGGAAATGGAATCTGTATCCCTGTGATACTTTGTTTAATACCCGCTTGTCCTGGGTTATTAACTGTCAAGTTTGAGCAAAAGGTACTAATTTTCCCCCTATGGGTGCTGCCAAAAGATAAGTGCTTGGTGTAGGCAGAGGGAAGTCATTGGGATTGTTTTCTGTAGGTTTGCGCTTTATCTTCTCCAGATTAGGAGGCAGAAGTGCCCCATTGCTTTGACCTGTATGAATCTTGTGCCTGGTATCTGGAACCCTTAGGGCATCTGGATTTGCCCCTTTGAGCTTTGTCTGACACAGGAAAGGACCAATTTTTTTTAGGCCAGTGTCTATTGAATCTTGATGGCCGCACTTGTAAGAAGTCTTTAGCAGTTTGCATAGATTTAGCTTTGTCTTCCATTTTCTTTAAAACCTCTTCTGCCTTAATTCCAAACAGAGAATCATGCTGCAAAGGTGCATCTTGCAATTTAGCTATGACACGATCAGGCAGATTTTGTTCCTTTAGCCAGGCATGCCTCCTAATCACAGATCCAGTAACTGCGGCCCTGTAGGAGGCCTCTAAAGAGTCAAAACCACATTGCAAAGTATGCTTTCCAACCTGCTCAGCTGCATGCAATAATTCCTGCAATTCTTTATTTTCTGCACATTCTGAAATCAACATCATTTTCTGTTTCAGCAATCCCATAACATGTTGTTGGTACTTAAGCATATGAAATCAACAGTTTAAGGCCCTGATTGCCAAGGTTGCAGATGTATAAACATTTTTTTCCCCATCTGTCCAGTGCCCTTGAATCTCTATCAGAGGGGGTAGGATTTTTTGCTGTTGAGGCCTTAACTCCCTTTGGACCCTGTGAAATAGTTTCAGGATCAGCAGCAGGGTTTCTAAATAAAAATTTATGTGAGTCAGGGACCCTGTAATATCTGTCAGGCTTACTGGGAGCCGGAGGTAAGGAGTCAGGGGTCAAGCTTGACTCCAAAAACACATCATCCACAATGTCTAAAACAGGGGGAATGGCTAAAGGCCTGTGCAGAGGGAGAAGAAGAAAATCCCTGAGCCTCTTTTTTGATTTTGAGAAGTCTTGACTCTCCCAGTGAAAATGCTTCCTCAAAGTATGCAAGGTTTCCCCAAATGAATAATCCTCAGGAGGAGATGCAGAAGGTATAGACTCCTCTGCATCAGAATCCTCATAGGGAGGTATAGATAATTCCTGATCAGAAGAGGAATCAGAAGAAATAGAAACCTGATCTGAAGATTCATAATCAGTGTCTTGCCTAGGCCTCTTATCTGGAGGGGGATGGGTACCCCTGATCAAGGTAATAAGGTCTTCAGCCATTTTGATCATCTGTTTTTTTAGGCATAGAGTCCTGTGCACGTGGCTCATGCGTCAGTTTTTTAGTTTTAGAAGATGCTTTTGTCTTTGGTTTTGCAGAAGTCGTCGGTTTGATATACAAATGTTGAGGTCTGAATACACTCTCAGAAGCCGGTGCCGGCTCAGCGGCTCTGGACCCATCCATGGGAGATACATCCGTCGATCCAATACCTTGAGTATCTTGAGGCATGCTGGACTCCACAAGGGTGTCAGTAGAGGCCTGCGACTCGAAGGTAGTGGGTATCAGGGGCTGCAAAAGCACCTCACTGAGTACCGGCGAACCGGCGACTGGCTTAGGAGAAGCTTTGTCATCTGTTTTGGATCTCAACTGCCTTTCTCTGTCCTTTTCTTTGCGTTTTTTTATGTACTCCGGTAGTTGGATTGCTATCTGATGACATTTCTGGGTAGTTAAATCTGTTTCCAAAATACTTTGAGGCAAAAATATACCAACGCTTAATAGTGAGTTGGTTAAATCTAGCACAAAACCGACAGCCAGGCATGTTGTGATCAGGGCCTAGGCAAGGAAAACAGTATAAATGGAAATCCTTTTGAGGTGTTTGCTTCCCACAAGTAATACAATTATTAACTTTTTCTGACATCGGTAAGGAGCAAGAAAAAAGTTTCCCCAACAGGGTACTTAGCTTTAGTGAAGACTTTGGTTCTGAAACTCAAACTCGAATATTTCAGTAGTCGGCCAACCGGTACTTGCAAAATGCTTCTGCTTCGGGCACCGCGTGGCAAGAAAGACTAAAGAAAATGGCATCGGCTGCATGTTTTATACCCCTGACGACCTGACATCATGGAAGAGGAGACAGCAACCGACGCAGGACCCAAGACTTTGGAATTCAGGCCGACTGAGGGCAACCTGCCAGCAGATTACCCCAAATGTAATGACTGCAACAGTGAAACACGAAGAACATCACCGATACTGTAATGCTGCATTCACTCTAAATGGAAATCTGTAACTACTTGCCAACCTGTGTTTTCCTTCACTTCTATTTCTACTTTTGTACATTTTGCTTCACAAACATTAAGTCCCCATCATGCATTTTGTCAGGGTTTGTCTTCATGCAGCCAGAGAGACTGCTGTACTATTACAGATTTCCTTCTTAAATGTGATGCTGCCATGCAATTATATATGTGAACTGCCTTGAGCTGTATGATATGGGTTACTATTATACAAGTCACAAATTCAGTGTTGCCAGAACATACGCCAAATGTACCACATAGTCCAGCATGTCTCCCACCTACTCATTCACCACAGAATCTATGAGGAGATGAACAGCAGTCAGAAGTGGGGTGTTAGAATGCATCAACTTTGCCACATTTTACATAACTTACATTGCGAAATGGAGAACAGCTACAGTCATTCCTCTGCATAAGGAAGGACCTACCACAGACCCAGGCAATTACAAACCCATAAGTCTGACCAGTCTCATATGCAGATCCATGGAGAGACTTCTTATGGAATTAATCAGTAAGGAAATAGGGAACCTTAAAACATTGGATCTGAGGTAGTTTGGATTTGTCAAGGGCAGGTCATGCTTACTCAGACTGGTGGATTTTCTTTGAAAAGATCACCAAAGCAATGGATGAAGGTAAAACAGTACACACTGCATACTTCAAACTGACCAAAGCTTTTGACACAATTCCCCAGTCAGGCATAGTAGAAAAGCAAAATAAACTGGGATTACACTCCTATATCACTTACTGGATTGAAAACTGGCTCACAGATAGGATGCAGAAAATCAAAATAGAGGAAGTTACCTCCACAAAGAGACCAGTTACCAGTGGAGTCCCCCAGGGTTCTGTGCTGGGACCTCTTCTGTGTGGCATCTAATCTTCTGAAGTAAAAGCCAATACCAAATGGCTCTGGCTAAGTTTGCAGATAACTGCAAGCTAGGAGTAGTCATTAAATCCCCAAATGAATTAGCCATCCTGTAGGAAGGCTTGTCTCATATAAATAACTGGTGTCAAAATCCCCAGGGAACTACCACATTGACAATACAGCTCTAAGAGTTAACCCAGTTGTTTGGGATTTGGGAACTTATGTGGCTAGTGACCTAAATTTTGACCAACGTGTCTGTTGTAAGAAAGTCCTTCTATATTGCACAACTTATAAACAAAGGGATTATGTCTGATCTAGGATGTCATTGCCCCCCTTTATTCAGCCCTCATTAGGCCATTCATTGAATGTAATACCTCCTTTGGCATGTATCTGTCCAGACACATGCAACAGCTGGAACTCTTGACAGAGATACCTTACTAAAAAGGATACAAGGCTTAAACAACATGTCCTACATGGACCAACTCCAAGCCCTGTCACTATACTCAGTATCCTACACACTGCTAAGAGGTGATCTTTGTCTAACATACAAGGCATCCACTACTGATGAATTTATTGCAGCTCAGCAAGTCAAATGGCATCAGACATACTCTGTGTAGGGATCTAAACCTCTTCTACATCAACAGAATGGTTTGGAGGGACATGTATATTTTGCAGAGGATACTGGAACAGACTCTCCATCCATATAAAACAAAGTTTATCCCTGTCCATTTTCAAGTGCAACTTAGATCTATAAATGAGAAATAAAACATTAATCCCAGAACTGCCCCTGTACGACTGATGCAGAGATGCAGCTCCTAAATGTTTTATCCCATGCATGGATCCCCTAAAATTATCTGTGGTATAATCCCGGTTATTCATATTAGGGGTAATATACAATTATCGACCATGGGATGGATAATGCTATTCTCTAATCAAATGGTATGGGTTAATTAATTTGAGCAGAGAGACTGGATAGGCTTAAAATGGCCCACAAGAGCAGCTAGCCTAGTCCTTAAGTATGAACCTATAATACTTTATGGCAGGTGGGATTAAATAAATCAGGTTCAGCCATATCTTCACTGGCTTCTAACATCTAAAACTTGCGTTACCTTAGGAAACAAGAGTCGCTCGCTGTTGCCAAAAACAGATTCTACTCTGTTAGCCTAGTACTAGTATACAACTTCAGGCGTGCAATCTTTCCGACAACCTTATAAAAGTCCAAAGGAATTAGAACAACACCCAGAGTACTATAGCATCAGCAGAATCGCTACACCATATTAAACTAAGTCAAAATCTGTGTGTCTATGAATGCATGTGCATGGGTATGTATATGAAGCCATACTACCTCTGGTATACAATGGATTTCACTACCATACTGTACCTGCACAAGCATACACAGATATGTGCATGAGTATGACCCTACCATGTCCTCAGCTACCTAAAAGCACACACTTAACAGTTTATTAAACACAGATAATCAGAAAATGATTCTTGATCCAGGCCCTTTTGGAGAATAACAGCCACCATACAGAATATTATATTTCAAAAGTAGCAGAAAGTATAATAAGAACTGAGCCAACACAGGAACAGAGGAGGGAGACTTTGCCAGGTTGGATGAATGCAAATATGGGCACAGAAAATAGCAAGAGGGGAGCAAAGTAACCAAGGTATTGGGAGCAAAGAACTATGGAGGGAAAGGCAATACAATGGGATAGGGCCAAGAAGAAGTTGTTTGGACTGGAGGTGAAAGACCGTCTTCCCTACCAGGGACAGATAGCAAAGTACAGGCAAAAAAGAAATGGAAAGGAGAAGTGCTAAGTGAAAGACCAGCTTTGGTAGAGTTTGTAGTTGTCTAGAACAGAAGCTGCTGTTAAAAAAAGGATAATGAGCACATAAAATATTGCAAGACATGTACAAGAATAAATAAAAAAGAGTTTAGAACAGAATGAGAAGAGAGAATAAAAGGGCGGCACTCAGCTAGAGCGTCTTCTGCGTGGAGACATGCGTGAATGGGCGTACCGTCATTGAAGTTGTGCATCAGGCCTGGCAAGCCAGTACGTAAAAATCAACTGCCAATCATTAGCGGTCCAGAGTTCTGCTGTGGCGACCCCTAATCGGGAAAAGCCGAAAGACACAAACAAACACTAAGCAACAGTGGAAGGATATCTGCATAGCTGACGAAGTCCAGAAGGTTTAGAAACTTTGATCAGAATCTTTTACATTGTTAAACCCCAAACAGACGTCAATGATTTTTCCTCAGGTAGATATCAATTGCTGGTGGTGTATGGAGATAGAGAGCTAATAAGGACAATGTTTTTGGGAATGTAAGGAACCTGCAGATTTTAAAAATCTCCCACAGCGTGCTTTGTTAGAAATACTGGGGGAAAAAATTGATAGTAATTAAAGAAACATTTTTTTTTGAGTTGCGATATAGACATAGACCTTGTAAAGTGTAATGCTAATGGCTACCATAGAGCAATTACTAGATAACAGATATCAAAATGTAAGCTAACCATAGCTGAAGTACTGAATATTTTAGAGCAGATAACAGAACTGGAGATGGGGTCTTTAGAAATGAGAATGTATAAATGACTTCGATATAAATAGAATATGTGGGAGCAATACATGCAGAATAATGATAAGCAGGAGGACTGCAATTTAAGGGAAGGCATGATTTCAGGAATTCATGTAATGTTGGAGTGATACTTCTTAAAAAATATGAATAATGCATAAAACTCATGAAAATGTGTACAGTGCTTTGTTTTATTTTGTATAACTGTATGCATGTCCATGCCATTGTTTAAATGCTATGAATTTAGTAAAGGTGCTAATTAAAAAAAGCTAATCTGAACAGGTGTGTGTGTGTGTGTGTGTCCATCTTACTCATTCATTCTCCAATACACATTATCCTATCCAGTATCATGGACAAATGTGATCTTATCCTGGCAAGCAATAGCCATAAGCTAATGCTGGACAAGATGCCAGCCTATCTCAAGACATATGCACACCTATGGACAGCTTAGAAAACTGCCTCTATACTTTTAAATTGTAAGGCTATTATTCATAAACAAACTGCACTAGGTGCAAAATGGTGTGACATTGCAGCACTGTTATGCTTATGGATTGTGATTCGTAGACACAGTGTTTATACAATGCAAAGCCAACACAGCCGAGTAATGCAAACGAAGAATTTCTGCCACACTATATTTTTTATTGACTTGTTTATTAACCACATGTATTAAAATAGAAAAGTATAGAGAACAAAAATGGTAATGGATAGTTGTTGGGTCATTGTCAGCCTATAGGTCAAGAGTCTGCTGATCCCACAGGCCATCTTGTAGAATGTGCTGATGTTCAACAACACCAGGCTGTGAGTCTATAATGCTGTATCAACAAGTTAGGTAATAATTACAATTATCACTGATATGGCATCCCTGTATACCTCCTGCCATACCTGTTGGGCATCTGGAATTAATATGTGCTCAAACTTCTGCCAACGGTCCTAGGAAAAGCAACATTACTGAACACGGTGGCTCAGTGGTTAACATTTCTGTTTAAATGTTGCAGTGTCACAGGTTCAATCCAGATTTCCGGTTACTGAAGCTCAACTTTTAAAACTGCACATTACTTATTTTGTCCTTTACACTTTTGTCTTTTAATCACTTTTGAAGCAGTACACAATATAAGCTGATGTATAATGTTCTAACTCCTAACCTTCACTCTGTTTCATAATACAAAATCAATCTCTCATATCTCGATCTTGAAAGTTTATTGAAGTATCTGCTGCTCTCATTTAACCGTATCTATCTGCAGCACTTTCCACTTCATCTTTGACATCAAGTCAAAGTACACAAATATCACCAAACTGTATTGTAATGTGACTTAATGCCATTAATGTCACGTAGATTCATCACAATACTGCTCATGTACTACACTGACAGTCTTTGTTTAATCCTGTCTCTTTACTACAATTATCCTATGTGACTTTTATTCTTTATATAAGCAGAAAATCAAAAGTCCTTCATGACAGAAAAACTTTGAAAACAGTAAAAAGTTGCAACTTTCCTATATCATCTTTATAACACACCACTCCATACACTGCAATGGTAATTCATATGGCTGTAATATAGTTCACACAGATACACCTTTTAGGTATATGGATGTAACTCAAAAAGGTTAAATATTCATTTGATTGAAGAGGTTTTATGAGTGTACAAAAGAGAATGCACAAATAAGTGAAAGAAAGTGTATCTGTGTGAATCACATATGACTGAATTTGGCTTTACATAGTGTTGGTAAGTAGGAGTGTGCAGGAAACTTGAATGAAAAAGTAGTCATGTGAAGATCAGAAATGTAAGGGATGAAGGTGGTCATGCATATAGCTATGAATTGTTCCACACGAACAAATGATTTTAAGACAGGCAGGAAAAAAATTCTGTTCACCCATGTTCACTTAGCAGGTTGGGACTCCTGCCAGCTTGACCTGGGCCATACCACCAAAGAAATTACCAGTGCAAGGGGATGTGCCCTGTCAAAAAGACAGCCACACTGCAGCTACATGGAGTAGTCCATGATGTGACAAGGGACCTGCAATGGTAGCCTGATTTAAGTAGGTAGCTGGTCAGAATGGTGGAGAGGCAGCTCAAGGAGCAGGATTCAAAATGTGGGACAGAGAATATGTGCATCTGTACTCAGAACCACATATGAAAATTGCTTAAAGCTGCACTCTGCATACAGGCTGGCAGTGACACACTAACATTTCCCATGGTCCCTCGCATACAGCAGTCCCCAACAGATGTTCACTGTATTATGTGTGCGCACACATGTGCAAGCTTAGGTCCTTACCCAAGTGCACAATGTCTATACACATTCAGATGCTTTGTACCAAGGACAGAACTAGACAGTCGACTGTATTTGTGCCCAGTGCATTAGGGCAGGTACTGTGACTTGGAGGAAGATACTCTCAGTCTCGGACTGCCTATTGTGTGCCTGATGGCGACTGAATGTGTGTACATGTCAAAAGAATTCCCTGCACTTACAAGAAGCTCCTTATCATCCAGCCTGAATTCAAGAGTGGAGGATCACACAAGGAATACCCAAAATAACTGGCAGCTGTGTATCAAGCTCCTGTATGTTTTATGTCAAACAGTTGGCTGCTGGGGACTTGTAGAGGAATGGATATAGGTGACCTGGGTTTGATTGGTGACTCAGGTGTCACAGCTCAGCCAAGACGGTTTGGGGACATGCAAGAAGTTCTGTGTGCCCATGTCAGGGAAATGAACTGGGGACATACAAATGAAGAAACCACATTTTATGAAATCTGGAGGTGTATTTGCTGCAGTGTATGTATAGTTGTTCAGGAACATTCATTATAGGATCTGCCAGATAGTACTACATGGGTGACACATGCATAAGGTAGTGGCTTTCACTTGCTATAACAGACATAGGGACCTATAGTGCAATGCTGGCAGGTGCATGTCTTCAGGGAGAAGAGCACATGGGAACCAAATTAGACTAGTGAAAGAAAGAATACAAAAGGTGAACAGGCTAGAACATGGAAATAGGGGGACCAGTGGGAGAGACAATTATATAAAAATCTAAATTTGTCATCCTAAGAAAGCTTCTAATGCCCAAAAAGCATCCAAGATCAGAAGTTAACAGAAATAACCAGGAACATATTTATATGTTTTAAACAAGATCAGATAACCATATTCGGTGTCTATATTAAAATCAAAGCTTATAGATTTCAGCGTTCTGTCCTGCAGAAAAAAAAGAATAACTAAGGCAAATTCCTTGTGAGCCATAATTCACACTTCTGGAAATCCAGGTCACTCTAAGCAATTGTAAACATCAGTTACATAACTCTCTCCATGACCTCTGATGTCCAAATACCCATCAGCACTGTGCATACTAATAATCCCTACACTGCCTCATATGCACTACAACAGGGAAACATACCCAGTGATTCTTAGACTTTATAAATCAAACTACTACAAATAATTTGTAAAATCATTAATCAGGGAACACAACATTATTGGTACTGTCCTTTCTAATATTGCCTCAACTTGTTCAGCTCCAGGGGTATCCTCCGCCCATATAAAATTGGACCACAAATTGGTAATTTTCTCATATAAAACTGCCAATATCACCAGATGAATATTTCTGAGTTCACTGATTTCTCAAGAACTAGCCTCCTGCAACTTCTTATTCCACTGTAATCAGTGGACTGGCTATATAGTTAGAGAAACAGCCTTTTCTATTCCCAACTCAGTGGTTATATAGATAAATCTGTCCTTCTATATACAAAATATTGCAATGTATTTAAAATAAATATTTACTTTGGAGCACTTGGATAAATACATTTTACTACAAAAGAAAGAAAACAGTTAAGTTCTATTACAGGAGCTTGCATACTCCCTCCCTGAAGATGGAGCTCAAGCAGACTAAAAAAAGAAACAAAAAAACTGGAACATTCCTAAGAATATGTAAAAAAAGAAAAAAAAACACAGCAACTGATTTGCTATTTAATGTATTTTCATTTCCTTACCTGGAGGTCTACTGGGCCAGACTGAGCCTATTTTCAGTAGAGGCCCGGGGAGAAAAGCTCCTAAAACAAATATGATAAAGCTACATAATCAAAACAAAATCAAACAGCCATGACACAGAATAATAAATTATATATAAGTGATGCAATAAAATAGTATACAAGTTATACAAACACTAGGCTACAGTGAGTAATAATAATGTGATTTTAAATACACAAGACAAACATGAGTGCAACTGATGACAGAATATTAGTGCATGTGTAAACTTGCAGTGTGGCAGTAAAGAGGAAATGATGGAGGGTGACGGTTAATTAGGCTGAGAGTAAGATATAGGCTTAGAGCATCAGCTATTTGGCAGCAAGATTAAATTGAAGATACTGTAGCTAAATGCTGATATACAGATAGATTTTGTGTGGCTGGGTGGCACATATTAAGACAAAGTAAGTTGGAAGCACTGATTATATACATGAGGAGTCAGAGCAACAAGTGAGATAGGGAGGAAGAAGAGGATGAGCTGGAGAAGTAGGAAGGTTAAGAATATATTTTTTT
The DNA here is from genome assembly GCF_019279795.1 of Protopterus annectens. Lineage (NCBI taxonomy): Eukaryota > Metazoa > Chordata > Ceratodontiformes > Protopteridae > Protopterus > Protopterus annectens. The sequence goes on along the minus strand of NC_056748.1, from coordinate 1,008,950,345 downwards.
ATAGTCAGTGCTGGTACATGTACATAGCCAATGGGAGATGAGGTGTTGTCTCAATGATATCTTTAAGTTACAGCTATTGTAACTTAGTAAGGACACCTTCTATGTTTGAGTGTAAAAATGTTTAATAGCCGCTTTCATAAAACAACTTCTTCGGAAAGACGCAATGCATACCTAAAAACAACCATTTTTAAATCACCATCATCCAATCAACATCAACAATTAATTAAGCCTAATAAAAGCCATCACATAATTAACCCTTTACATTCCCACCTGGTTTATGCTAAGAAAACACTTTATATTGATCACATCATTTAGACAAGGGGAAGAATCCGCCTTTAATTTCACTTGCCATTCCGCTTCTCTTTTTCCGATCTGATTTTTGAAATCCCCCTCTTTTATCCATTAATACTTGTTCTAAAATGGCAAAAGTGAATTTCTTATAATTTTCAAAAGTTTGGGAATGTCTATATAAGGCATCATTACAATTTTCAGTCTTTATGGCATAATTATGTCCCCTTATTCTTCCTCTTAGACTGCTAGTAGTCATGCCTATATAAAAACTGGAGCATCCTGAACATATACTTATCTAGACCACCCCAGCTGTACCATAGTGAAATCCCTGGTATTTTTATGGTACGAGCAAATGACTCAACCAAACGTAAGGTACTTCATGTACAAATCTACACGTTACACTCATTACATTTATATGTCCCTTGGGTGCTTGTCAGTTTTAGAGGGTATTATTTTTGTTGTGTTGTGTTCCAACATATGCTTACTACATCTATCCTTTTTGTACACGAAAAGGGGACCATCACCAAAAATTTCTTTAAATTCTTGATTACCAGAAATGATTTTCCAATTCTTTTGTATAATTTGTTTCACCCAAAAAGTGAAAGCTGACATGTCCAAACAATACTGTCGACCAAAGTCCCTTACAAAATTGTGTGCTTTCTTTTTAGAACTTTCGAGTCCACACTTACTCTTTAAATTAACACCATTTTTTTGCCTCACTTATTAATCTTTTTATTTTCTTTATTATACCCTTCTATAATAATAGGCTTTAACTCAGTATTCCTTTGCGCACTTATTTTTTTGCACTTTTTTCTAAACATTCCCTTGGATAACATCTACTTAAAAAAGGGAAGTAATATCTTCTACTTATCATTAAAACACTCATCTTCACTTGTCATATGAGATGCCCTTATTTATTGCCCTCTGGGTATGTTTCTTTTAATAAAGATAGGATGGTTGCTGTAAAAACATAAATAACTATTAGAGAACGTATTCCTCCTAGGAGTACAACTCTCATATGTATTTTTTCTATAATCCATTTTAATATTACATCTATAACGGAATGAAATGTCCCTTATCACCAGAGGTAAACTGAAGAAAGCTAGTGCTGAGATTTAAAGTGGTACAAAATTCTTCATGATCACATTGTTTTTTGACAATAAAAAATAAATCAACAAAATGTCTATAAAACACCACATCTGCATAGATAGAACTTGCTTCAAGTATTTCCCTTTCCCACCTGCTGAGTACTAAGCTAGCGTATATGGGGGCTACAGTAGCCCCCATAGCTATGCCCTTAATTTGTTGATAATACTTCCTGTTAAGCAAAAAATAATTGTTGGCCAATATAATTTGTAATAAAGAGCAACATAAGTAAACTCTATTATTGTCCATGTCAGTGTACTTGCTCAAATAACATCCAACAAATTCAATACCTTCATCAACAGGTATACTCACAAATAAAGAAACCACATCTATTATAAACATATACCAATCTTTTCCTAAATACAAATTTACTTGACTAAAATTCTTTATGCTATCTAAAAAATCTCATGAATTTTGAATACAAGATGGTAGCTTTTGAATCAAAGGATTTAAAATAGAATCTAAAAATATAGAAATAGTCTTTGTACAATTACCCTAAGTTGAAACTATTGGTCTGAAGGGTGGATCCACTGAATTTTTGTGAATTTTTTGGGATGCCAAATAAAACTCCTATTCAGGGAGAATCACTAGATAAAAAAATTGTAAAGTTCATAATTAATGACCTCATTCATTAAATAATCGTACAAACAGTAGTCTATGTACTTCAAACTGTTTTGAATATCAATGAGTAACCTGTCGATATTCTTCTATTTTGCTCAACATTTCTTCAATAAAATTCAAAGATTCAAAGAAACTTTATTGTCATTTAGGACCACAAAAGTGCAGCCTAAACAAAATTACAAATGTCAACTCATGAGAGAAATGCAGTGCAAATAACACAGATACAGCGGTATCAGATAATAACATAAGAAAGAAAATATGTATAACATGCAAGAGGTAGTTCAAACAACAAACACACTCAATACCCATTATCCAATAATAAATAATAAAAAATAAATACCCATCACCAAACCCCTTCACTATTAAGATAGAGAGTAGTGAATATAAATTGAGACTAGTGAATAGAAGCGGTTTAGTTACTGTACTGCACTTGTTAACATTAGATGTGACTCAGTATAGCCATCATGTTGCATAATAGTAACGCTGGTGGTAATTGCTCAGAGCAGCAGGATTAAATGAAAAAAGAGGCTTCAGTGTATGAGGTATTATGGTTGGTGTCCACATTAAGTCTCACAGTTGTTGGATACAAACTGTTCCTGAATCTGGTAGTCATGCAGCGAAAGCTGCGGTACCTCCTTCCAGAAGCAAGTTGTGAGAACCAGTTGTGGGCCGGATGGGTCGAATCAGCTAGTATTATGTATGTCCTCTTTCTTGCTCTTGTAAAGAAAAGCTCCTTAACAGAAGAGAGGTTTGTGTCCAAGATTTTCTCAGCCACCCTCACCACCCTCTGTAGTTTCTTCTTCTCAACAGTTGTGCAGTTGCTGAACCATGCTATGAATTTGCTAGTGTGGATGCTCTTGATAGCTCCCTTGTAAAAAGTGGGAAGAGCAGACAGTGGGAGCCTGGCCTTTTTGAGCTTTCTCGAGAGGTGAAGCCTATGTTGAGCCTTCTTGACTATATGGTTGGAATTAATAGTCCAGGAGAGGTCATCTGAGATGTGAAGGCCCAGGAACTTGGTTGTTTTGACTTTCTCTACTACCTCCCCTTTGATAGTGAGTGGTTTGTGAACTGTTGCCTTTCTCCTGAAGTCCATAATCATTTCTTTGGTCTTGTTAAAATTCAGGTCCAGACTGTTCCTGTCACACCAGGCAATCAAAGTGTTTACCTCATCCCTGTAGTTATGTTCATCACCACCACTAACGAAACCCACAACTGTGGTATCATCAGCAAATTTTATAATATGGTTTGAGTTATGTTTTGCAGTACAGTCATGGGTGAGAATGGTGAAGAGCAAGGGCTGAGCATACAACCTTGAGGAACACTAGTATTCAGGATTATGTGTTGAGCAGTGTTGTTTCCAGCGCATGCCCACTGGGGTCTAACAATCAAAAAATCAAGAGTCCAATTACATAAGTGTTTGTTTAGCCCAAGTTTCATGAGCTTACCCACCAGTTACACTGGTATCATGGTGTTGAATGCAGAACTGAAGATGTACAGCAGCCTTATACAGTTGTTCCTCCCTTCTAGGTGTTTTAGTGCAAGGTGCAGTGTGACTGATATCGCATCCGCAGTTGATCTATTTGCCTGATATGCAAACTCACAGATAGATGTTTCTTCACAATCCTCTCAAAGCACTTCATGACATTTGAGATTAAGAAGACAGGTTTGAAGTCATTGAGGCAGGTGTTCTATATGATGAGGATGATGATTTAAAATTTGTTTTTTAGGTATGCATTATATCTTTCTGAAGAAGCTAAGCTCTTTTACGAAAGCGGCTATTAAAGTTTTGTATGCACAAACATACAAGGTGTCCTCACTAAGCTTCAATAGTTGCTGTGTTTTAGACTAAAAAAGAACTCGAAAGCACAGTTAGTAGACTTACAGTTGAATAGGAACTCAGATTGGTCACATACATCATTCTTTAACAACATTAGGAAGTTAACCAAAATGATAATGTCATATTATGAACCCAGAGAAAGATCCTGACAAACTTGATGCCAACTGTTCCCCTACAAACTATTATTGTCCCTCTCTCATTCCCTTCCCCCAGAAGATGGCCCTGAGATTTCTATGGAACAAATCCTCTTAGTTCTGTCAACATGCAAGAATACCATGTGAGTGGGCCCTGGTAATATACCAGGTAGTCTGATTATTAGTGCTTAAAGCCTGTTTTCAATTGCTTCTGATCAAATCTGGTAACAAAGTCCACAAAATCTGGAAAACAGCCACAATACTTCTCCTACATAAATGATGTCAAACCACAGATTGACGTATCTGTAGACCTATCAGATTCTTACTTGTAAAGTCATTAAAAACAAAATGAAAATTCCAGCAAAGCTAGAACTTCCACTGAGTGACCTCCCAAACCTCTTGTATCAGAGGCACATGGGATATATTCAAATGACCCTTATGAACATCAGGTGTTTCAGCTAATTGGAGATTCTGAATGCCCATGACTTGTTTAGTCATTTTAATGGACAATTTCAGGCCAATAAAGGCAAACCCCACTAGCTGTGGATATGCATAGTTTGGCCTTATTATGACCTCATCAGCACAAGCAGAGTGTTTGACTAAGCATAAGAAACATGGGGCTGTTATACCCAGCTGATGTCCATTATCATTAGGATCACTGCAAAAATATCCCAAACAACAAACTAAAACAATAAGTAAGAAGGTCACTAAAAAATTAGCTGAAACACCTGATGTTCATAAGGGTCATTTGAATATATCCCATGTGCCTCTGATACTTGTAAAGTCATGGAATATATTATTTCAGAGATCATTAACATTGACATCTGATTACCTATTAGTCATTGACCCAAATTACTCTGGCTTTATTAATGGTAAGTCTTGTCTCCTTAATCTCATGTTGTTATTTAGTCCAATCTAATTCTTGTTGACTTCAGAATGCTAGGCCTTACTGTCAACAGCTGTTTTTTTTTTTTTTTTTTTTTTTAAGTATTTTAAAACTGATATTCATTACTTTGTTAATGATGAACATTCACCTTAGCCTCTGCATCCCCTTTCACATTCAGTCTTTCTCAGCATCAGTGAGTCTGAGCTTCACATTACGTGGGCAAAGTATATAGTTTTATTTTACAGTTTTTATTATAACGCCTTCCGGTCTAGATTTATCTCGTTACGTATTGACTAATTCAATCTTCTTGCAGTCCATGGAACCCTCAAAAATTGACTACAATATTACAGTTGAAAAGCATCAATTTTCTAGTGCAGAGCCTTACTTATAATCTCACTATTGTACAGTACTACTGGAAAAAATACAGCCTTGACTATATAGACATCTGTTGGCAATCTGATGTCTTTTTTTCTTTAAAATCTTAACTAGACCTGACCAAGCCTTACTTCAAAAACCAATGGCAAAATGTATTTTTTTAGGTTGAACAGCAAGCCAGCATTTGCATGTTCTGCTTCCTTACTTTCAGCATTAGAGTAGTACAATCTGTATATCAGAGGTTGTTAATATTTCTCCAGACAACTTTGATTCCAGCAAATGATTCATCTATTCAAATTTCTGTTTGATATATTCAACTGATAAATTGAATACACTACTTCAAAAAAGTAGGTGAAGCAGCTGGCAGTCATTACACAGTCCACACTACATATTAGCATCTGTTAAACTCTTTTGATACAATTCTCCATATGTGCATTGTTGACCAACTCATGAGACTGAAGATTAACCCATATGTAGTAAGTTGGATAGCTAACTGGCTGATGGACAGTAAAGATGTCATGGATGTTACTCTACATGACTTGGTAGTAAGCCCCCCCCCCCACCCATTATCTGACATTTATATAAGCCAGTCTTCCAGGCCTTTGGCTAAGTTTGATATAACTGTAAAATATGGGTGGTTATTCATAGTCTCACTGGCACTGAACTACTTTAGGGAGGATAGGACCATACAATTTGTTATTGCAGGGGCAATGATCTCAAACTAAATATGAAAAATGAGTATTTTTCACTTTGTTAAAAAAAAAAAAAGAATTTATCAAAATAACACATAGACACATCCCCTCAAGACTGACACTGTCATTAGAGAACTAGGAAACTTTGTGGAGGATTCCCCTTTCCTTTGACTATCATGTCACCAGTGTAGTTAGAAAATGCTTCTGTCTTGTCCAGTTAATAATCAGCAGCAATACCTCTAGGGTCTAGGGTCTAGGGTCAAGGGAAGTTTTATTCTCACTTTACTGAACTCTTCCCCACTCTATCATTGAAGATAATTATGTAATGCCTCCTTTGGTGTGTATCTATCTATCAACATGTATTACTCATCATGAGAAACCCCAAACACTGCTAACAAAAATGTCAAGGACCTTAAATCCCTTAGTTATTCAAATTACCTAGCAGCACTCTCCCCATTTTAATACACCTGTAGACTCATCCAAGGTAATATTTAGCCTTTCATACAATGAAAGACCCAATGCTCCTTTACCTACTGTCTTTACAGAACAAATGGCTGTTCAAACATCCATACAAAATATCTTCATTTTTATCTAGAAATTAATAGGACACACTGGTATGAGCACTTATCGTAGCATGCTCCTCAGCTCTGGAATAAACTACATTAGCAGATTAAACTAATTAGTACCCTTGCTATCTTAAAATTTAACTATAGCAATTGGATAAGTATTCATAAATTCTTCCTGGGCCTACTCTGTGTGCCCTTCCTTGAGGCAGGAGGTAACACTCGATGCAAGGTGTTCTGATTAGTCTAAAAGTGTTACAAAGCTGAATGCCTATTGTTTACCTGCAAACTTATAAGACAATTGCATCAGAAATGAAATGTTTGGACAAACCTTCTTGAAACTTTGAATAGAAGTGACTGTGCAAGATCAGCATACTTTAAGACAGTAGTAGATAAAATAGCAACAAACTGTTTTGATGTTTGAAAAATGAGTGAAAGATATCTATCCCAGTTCATAATCACATAACTCCAGGTCAAAGCAAATTGGCTACACAGCTGCTGTTTTGTGTGTGTGTGTGTGTGTGTGTGTGTGTGTCTGTTTATTGGAGGGGTCAGTATGTTTTTCTCTGGGTATAGATTACCGAAAATCCAATTTGCTGGCCTACACCTCTCATTCAATGGTTTTTGTACACTGGCGAAAGCGTTTTCTGCCTCACTGTGCCTTTTAGGTGCAGTTCATGTAACACAACATATGCATAAAAAATTGTATCATAAACTCGACAACATTAAGGTGGCCCTTATTAATACCAGGAGTATTAACAATAAACAGACTGATGTGGAAGTAGGTCTACATCTTCGATACATCCACGTCTGTGTGGTTCCTGAATCATGATTTAAGTGTAAAGAGAACACTCCCTCAGTCTATGGTTCTACACCTATCACATGGATGATACCTGCGAAACTTGAAGGTAACAGGTTATGCAGGTAAACATATGTTGCAGCAAGCTGTCGGCAAGTACCACATAATAATAAACTGTAGCAGATTGCAAAACACCTGCGGTCAGATGTCTGTTGACCTGAAAGCATTGGTCCTATGAATCAAGAAGGAAGGGGAGTATAAAACAGTGTGAAATGGGTAAACTGAGCAAGCAGATGTAACCACAGAAGGGAAGAATAAAGAAAAAGCTGATGAAGGAAGCAAGGCATATTTTTGTAGGAATACATACACTACTTATTTCTTATTTTATAAGGAAATGCTAAAGTTCATGAAGTTATTAAAAGAAAAAAATGGGGATAGAAAAGACAGGCAAGGCTAACAAGGAATAGTGGTTGGCTAACAAAGAGGCTAAGAGAGCAGTTGCAGTAGCAAAGACCAAGGCATCAGAGGCACTCTACCAACTTCTGAAAAGTGACTCAGTAGACGGTACAAATAAATTCATCAGGTTGCAAGGCAGAGATTAGAAAGATAAAGATAATCAGACACATTTCATAAAGGATGCCATCAACAATGTGCTCTCCAGTCTACAGGACTTGAGTGGCAGATGGAGGGTGTACTTTCAGCAGCTTCTGAATGAGGAAAGCTCCACAGAAGATGTACTGCTCCAGACACAGCCTACTGTGAGAGAAGAGGAAGAGTCTAACCTAGAAGAAGATAGAACAGCAGTAAGGGAAATGAAGTCAGAGAAAGCAGCAGGCTCAGATAAAGTGGCAGATATTATCAAGATGTTGGACAACTTAGGGGAGAAAAGGCTCCTGAAGGTATTCATAGCAATAGGGAGAGAAAAGCATATCCCAGATGGAGAAAAAGAACATTCTAGTGCTAGTGTACAAGAATAAAGGGGGCATTAACAACTGTGGGAAGTACAGAGGTTATCAAATTCCTGTCACACTGCATGAAAATACTGGAGAAGGTGACTGTAAATGAATATGCACAGAAGTAGAAAGTAAGACAGGACATGAGCGGTATGGCTTCACACCAGGATGTGGCTTAACCGACTAGATTTTTGCAGTGACACTGAAGGTATAAAAGAAGCTAGAGATGAGCAAAATGCCCAAATGGAGATTCCTAGACTTGGAGAAACCATATGACAAGGTCCCAAGCAGTTCTAAGATGGTTTTAAAACCTGGGAACATTGGCAGAATTATTTCAGACTACGTACAAAGACTAAGTAATATAACTGCAAACAACGTTCAGACTTCCAAAGGGATGCCAAGCTTGAGTGGGTGTGCATCAAAGTACAACTTTAGAAGGTGATTGACACCTATCCCAACTTTGAGCCCATTTCTGTTCATGCTGATGATGGACTATATTAGCAAATAGGTTGGAGGGAACAGAAAACTAAGGTGCCATGTATGTAGATGATGTGGCATTACAAGTAGACTCCAAAAAGGAATGTCAGCAAATGATTGGGAAATGGAATGCAAACTGACAGCACACTGGGTGAAGCTGTGTACAGACAAGACAGTTATGGCAGCAAATGGGGAAATCAAAAGAATCTGAAAATTAACATAAAAGGAAAATACTGGAACGGGGGGGGTGGTGGTGAAGAAAGGAAATCTAAATGAGGAGGTCAAGGCTAGAATCATAACAGCTGCTGCCAAATGGCACAGTGTGTCAGCGTAGTGTGAGGCAGAATGTCAAAGAAGCTGAAAATTAAGATGTACAAAGCAATACTATGACCAGTACTTCTACACGGCACAGAAGCATGATCAATACTAGCAGAGTAGCTGAAGAAGCTAGAGGTGATGAAAATGAATTTCCTGAGATGGGGTGTAGGGTACACACAATGGGGCAGATGAAATGGGGACATCAGAGCAAAAGCTATATCTCCAATTGCAGAGAATCTGAAACAGATTACTGTCACTCAGGCACATGAGCAGGAAAAGCGGCAAGAGGAAATGTGGACATCCAGCAAAGAGATGGCGCAACGACATAAAGAAGACCTGCAACAGTCAGGCATGACTGTCAAAGAAGGTAGAAGTGCCACTGAATCAAAAGAAATGGCAACAGTTGTTGCAACTCCACAATTGCATGTAGAAAACAGGGCAAACGGGGTAGGGGAGTGGTTGATGATGAACTACCCCTTTTTTATATGCATGGATGTAGATACAAGGAATGGTGGAAAAGAAGACTGAAAATGAGGAGTAAAGGTGTGCAGGGAAATCGGCTGGGGCACATAAACAGTACAGGTAAGCGGGAGTGGATGTGCACACAACTAGGAGGGGAACTAGGAGGGGGAAACAGGCTGGACAGAGGGTGAATAAATGCAAATAGGGAGGAGTGGACATCACAATAGGAATGGGTCATGGGAACATCTGGCTGGAGACAGAGTGGGATATGTACAAAGCTTGGGCTACCAACTGGCCTATAGGAACTGCAGTTTGATGAAAAATATTGCGGAGAAGAGTCAGGGTGCCAGTGATTGGGGCCACACTCTGGTCTGGTGGCCTGATGACAGAGGACTGCTGGTTGAATGAGTCTGCTATATGCTCTAGGAAAGGCAAGGTGGCATTCACAACCAGTGGGCCAACATCCCATGAACTGCCCCCTGCAACAATAATGGCTAGGTTGCAGCAGAGTAAGTAAGCCAGGCTACTTGACTAAGAGGATGGATCCCCCCCCACCAGAAATAATGTACTCCATGACCTCTCACTTGACACAGTCACAGGAGCGGGTTACAAGTGGTTTGCCTGTGGCTCCTTGGCTTCATGATGTGCAGAAAGGAGATGTAGTGGGAAGGACAATTACTGAAGATGTCTTACATATGGCACAAGGAATAAAGTACAACTTTAGAAGGTGATTGGCACCTATCCCTGCTGATCTGCAAGTCTGAGTCACCTTCTACAGTAACTAAGAAACCAAATCCCCTGTACTACAGAGCAGAAATTAGAGCAAAGTATTCAAATGAAGTAGGCAGCATCCTTGGATAGTACCAGTAAAAAAGGCTTTATTGACATAAATTAAGTTAAAGTGCAACATATAGCAAAACCAAGTTAAAAATGCAGTGTAGTTGGGCAAAAACTTTCATCTGATTCATTCATATGGACTTCCTCAGAAGAAAATCAAACATCTGTATCAAACAAATTTAAAACTTACACAAAAAACATGTGATCTTTAAGAACCAATAAAAACTAACAATCCTTAAACAAAGGATTAATTAATTAAAACTAACTTCTTTCACAGATAAAAACAAGTCAAGCAATGAATACATGGAAAAAGTAAGTAAAACTAAGTGAAATAATTTTCATTCTGTCATAGGCAAACAGTTAAGGACTACTCAAACAAAATTCAAAAAAGCTTAGAGCAAGTACCTAATAACATTATAACTTATTTGCCCTCTGCTCAGGAATGAGCAGATGTAATTATTTATCCCTGGCAGGTCTGTGCCATTCAATTTTAGTTGCCACAGCAATACTTTGTATTTTTTTTATTCTCCCATGAGTAGTCCTAGACATAACTTTCTATTCTATCTAAAATAGCAAAATAAAATTGCTTAGAAGTTTCACATGTAACTGAATGCCTATATATAGTGCATTGTTGGTATTACCTTTTAAAATATCAAAGTCATGTTCATAAATGAGCTTCTTAAAAACATATTCTGTCTTGCCAATATAAAAGGCAGGACGTAAAGCAAAAGGCAAGACAAACCAACTCCTCTTTACTGTTGAAGTTTGCTTTGACAGGTTACACTATAGATTTCAAACTATTGTAAGACTTACAGATTAGTGCTCACCGTTATATCTACACTGATTGCACATACTACACTTAATAGTGCCTCTCCTGCTATCACCATGATCACTCAACTTAATGGAAGTTTCTAGTACATTTTTGTTTCTTGTTCTCTTGCACAGGAGTGGCAAAGGTGAACTACTTCAGCAAGCATTAGTACTGCAATATAATGTGGGATTGCACCCAGTTAAGGAGGTAGTTGGAAGAAAAAGGAATATCCTTAGATCCAACAGTACCATTGTCCCTATAGCTGGAGATACGTTTTGTGTACTCTGTACCTTTAATATGGTAGACAGTCCTCTTTCCCTCTCATCTGTTTTTTTTTCCTTATGACCTGTATGCAGTTACACTGTTTCTCTAACCCACCTTGTGCACTCATACCCATTTCTCACCTACCTTCAAATGACTATTTAGATTCTGTAACCTCTTCTTGTAGTCCCTTTGCTCTGCAGTCTCTATTATCATGGCATTTGTTTTTGCACTTGACTAGTCTGATATTCTTATTCCTGTATAATAACATTATTCTAATCTGGGACCTGAGCATGGACCTGTATTAAGATAACAGAATATGAAAGCTATGGATACCCACAACAAGGTCAGACAATACATCTCTGCCCAAAGTTTATAGGAGAACTGTTTATGCAACCTTCACCAACTGTTGTCTTTGCCAACCCTATCCCACAATGCACCCTACCTTCCCAATTCTCCACTTCAGGGTCAAGTAAAAGCACGAGCCAACATAAAAGGAAAGACTTTTAAAAGTAGGCAAGGTGGCAGAGGGAGGGACTAGTCCTGAATATGCAGAAGTACCCCAAGACCTAAAATAAGGACTACCATAGCTTATGCATCTGCTATTATACATGTCCCTCATTAGGCCTAGTAGCACAGACACCACACATTTATCTCAAGAAGGGTAACACTGAAGAAATCATTTGCATGTATTGGTAGCAATGGAGACTGCTAAGTGAGATTGAAAATGAAGTTGCATACTTACTGTTAATGACAGATCTGGATTGTCAGATGTTCATCGTGTTTCACTGTTGCAGTCATTACACTTGGGTTATCCTGCTGGCAGGCTACCCGCAGTCGGCCAGAGTTCCAAAATCTAGGTCCGGTGTTGGTTGCTGTCGCCTCTTCCCTGACGTCAGTGCACCAGGGGTATAAAAGATGCAACCAACGCCATTTTCTTCAGTCTTTCTTGCCGCTCGGTGCCCGAAGCAAAAGCAGTTCGCAAGTGCCGGTCGGCAGACTCCTGAGATTTTCGAATTTGAGTTTCAGAACCGAAGTCTACAATAAAGCTAAGTACCCCATTGGGGAAACTTTTTCTTGCTTCAGACTGATGTCAGTAAAAGTTAACAATTGTATTCCGTGTGGGAAGCAAATACCTCACAAGGACTTTCACTCTTACTGTATTCCTTGCCTAGGCCCTGACCATGACGTCACTAGTCAGTTTTGTGCTAGATTCAATAAATGCACTATTAAACGTCGGTTTGAGTTTGCTTCACATTACTTTGGCCGGAGGTTTAGCTATATAAGGCCGTCGGAACAACCGATGACAGGAATTCATAAAAAAATGCAAAGACAAGGAAAAGGACAGGCATCTGAGGTCCAGAAAGTACAGTTTTGTGCCTACCATAAATGTAGATGTTCGAGTGTATACACTGCTGTAGTCATTACACTTGGGTTATCGTGCCGTCAGGCGGTTCCCCAGTCAGTCTGAGTTCCAAAGTCTTGGTCCGGCATCGGTTGCTGTCACCTCTTCCCTGACATCAGTGTGACAGGGGTATATAAAATGCAGCCAACGCCATGTTTTTCTTGCCCCAGATGTCAGGTGCCTCTAAATAGGTAGGCAATTCCAATTGCTAATAAAACATACATAAGAAAAGCAAAAAACAACTTACAGCTACCAGCAAATACTCCCCATATGTAGTAAGGATAGAAGACATAGGTACGTACCAGCCAGTAAGAGGGGAAGGAGGGAGGGTAACCTGGACTGCAACAGTGTATACACTCAAACATCTACATTTATGGTAGGTACAAAACTGTACTATGTTCATCACATTACACTGCTGCAGTCATTACACTTGGTTAGAATTCCAAAGCTGAGGTAGGGTGGCTGGTTCTATAAGGCATTAGGGGGTGGCTATAAGGCCCTGCAGCACTGCAGTGGTGAAGCCAGCTCTGGATTTAGAGTATAGAGGCAGATGGTAATGCTTGGTGAAGGTATGTACAGAACTCCAAGTTGCTGCTTCCAAAATATCCTTGGTAGGTACTCCCCTGAGGTAGGCAGTTGAAGCGGCAGTTGCCCTGGTGGAGTGAGATCTAATGCTGCTAGGTACAGGTTTTCCATGGTAAGTGTAGCAGAAACGTATGCAATGTCCTATCCATTTTGAGATAGTCTGTTTTGAAATGGCTTTTCCCTGTGCTCCTGCAGCATATGCTACCAATAATTGCTCAGATTTTCTGAAAGCTTTGGTTTTGTCCAAGTAGAAGCGTAACTGCCTGTGAATGTCCAAAGAGTGCAGTCGCCTCTCCCCTTTATTCTGTGGTTTAGGATAAAAATTTGTCAGGTGAATAGTGTGGTTTAGAGCCACACTGGATACCACCTTTGGCATAAACATAGGGTTAGTTCTTAAAGACAACCTGTCCTGGTGGAAAATGAGGAAAGGTTCCACTGCCATTAGTGCCTGTAATTCTGAAACTCTTCATGTTGATGTTATTGCCAGGAGCAGAGCAGTTTTCCAAGAGATATATTTTAATTCTGCTGTGTTAGCTGGCTCAAAAGGAGGTAAAGTTAGTTTTTCCAAAACAAAGTTGATTTCCCAAGTTGGAGTAGGGCTCTACGGGGCGGTCTTATGTTTTTAGCCCCTCTGAGGTACTGTTTTAACAGAGGATTAGAGAAAATTGATGGATCTGTGTTGTAATGAGCACAGATGGCAGAGGCGTGGATCTTGATGGATGAGAAGGAGAGGCCTTTGTCCAGCATCTCAGTTAAGTATTGTAGTATCTGAGGAATGTTTGAGACAAGAGGGTCAAGGCTGTGAGCTTGGTTCCAGGCACAGAATCTCTTAAATTTACCCGAATAGGCTTTCCTGGTACTAGGCCTTCTGGCCTCCAGAATGACATCCATAACAGCCTTGGAGAGAGGCATTGCTTGCTTGACTAAGGAATCTTCCATGCAGCTAGGTTTAAGGTCTTTAGCTGGCTGTGTAGTATTTGATTGTTGTGCTGAGTCAGCAGACGTGGGATTTGAGGCAAAATCCAGGGTGGTTCTTGTGCTAAGCTCCTTAAGATTGGGTACCAGTGCTGGCGTGGCCAGTCTGGTGCAATCAGGATCATCTTTGGCTCTTCTTGCCTGGCTTTTATGAGTACCTTTGGCAGGAGAATTAGTGGTGGGAAAGCGTATACTTGTATCCCAGCTGAATGAGAAGGCATCCACTTTCCATGCTTGTGGATGGTAACTCCTTGTGCAGAATTTTTGTAGCTGGCAGTTTATTGGGGATGCAAACAGATCTATGTCCGGGCTCCACCATTTCTGTGTTATCATTCTGAATATTTGTGGATTCAATTCCCATTCGTGTGGATCCATGATGTTTCTGCTTAAGTCGTCTGCCAGTGTGTTTTTCTCTCCTGGCAGGAATTGTGCTTGCAGATGAACCTGAAGGTTTATAGCTGTGTTCCACAAGGTCGTAGCTTGTCTGCATAGGGGGTAGGAGTGAGTTCCCCCTTGCTTGTTTATGTACCTCAAAACTGTGGTGTTGTCTGTCTTTAGCAGTAGTTGTCCTGGATGCAGCAGGTCCTTGAAAGCTATAAGGGCATTTTGTACAGCTAGCATCTCTTTTTGATTGATGAGAAGATGCCTTTGTTCTGCGGGCCACGTGCCCTGAATACATTTGCCTGCCATGTGTGCTCCCCAGGCGTAATCCGATGCATCTGTTGTCAGTGTTTGCCTGGCTGTGGGTTGTGTGAAAGGCTGTCCCTTGTTGAGGTGGCAAGCTTGAGCCCACCATTGAAACTCCTGTTGAAGGCAAGGGATTAGTGGTATAACGGTTTCCAAACTTTGACAGTGTTGAGACCATACATTCTTTAGGTACCATTGTAGTTTCCTCATATGCAGTCTGGCATATGGAATTAGTAGTATGAAGGATGCCATGTAACCCAAGGCCTGCAGAATTTTTCTTGCAGGGAGTTGGGTCTTTGTTGCAATCAATTGAAAGTATATTGTCAGTTGTCCTTGCTTGTCTGGCGTGAGATAAGCCATCTGGCCATTGTGTTCAAGCTGGCACCCAGGAATATAATGTCTTGTGAGGGCACTAGTTTTGATTTATTTTCGTTTACTGTGTACCCCAGGCAACTTAACTTTTTTACAAATGCCAAATGCTTTAGAAGAATGTCCTTGCTCTCTGCTTGAATCAGGCAGTCGTCCAGGTATGGATAAATTTGAATTCCTTTCTGCCTGCAAAATGCCATTACTGGTGCCAGGCACTTTGTGAAGACCCTGGGCGCAGTAGATAAGCCAAAGGGCAGTGCAGAGAATTGGTAGTGCATTGAACCAGCTATGAATCTGAGGTATCCTCTGCAGTTTTGTCCGATAGGGACATGCAGGTATGCCTCCTTGAGGTCCAAAGTCACGAGCCAAACTTTCTTGCCCAGCATGGGAAGAAGCTGCTGTAGTGTCAACATTTTGAATTTCGGAATATCCAGGTAAGTGTTTAGAGCTGAAAGATCCAGAATGGGCCTCCAGGCTTTGTCCTTTCTGGGTACCAGAAAGAGTCTTGAGTAAAATCCTTGTCCTTGCTCCTGTGATGGCACCTGTTGAATAGCTCTCATATCCAGGAGTGCTGCAATTTGTTTTTGAGCCTCTGCCCATTGATTTGGTGGCAGATTTGGCATTCCTTTTAACCTTGGCAGAGTGTGAAAGTGGAACTTGTAACCTCGAAATACAATGTTGAGAACCCATTTGTCTTTGGTGATCATTTGCCAATTGTGGTAGAAGAGTGCCAGTTTTCCTCCCAAGGGGGCTGCCAAGAGGGATTTGTTCGGCAGCTGTAGTGGGAAGTCATTGGAACTGCTTTTTATATGATTGGGGCCTGTCTTCCCCTTCTTTCTGGCCTGATGCAACCCATTGTTGAGGCCTGTAAGGACCTTATGTTTGACCTCTACCTCTTGGACATCTGTATCTTCCCCTTTGAGGTCTGTCTGTAATTGGAAAGGACCAGTTCTTAGTAGGCCAGTTTTAAATCTAGGAGGCTGAACCTGTAAGAAATCCTTCGCCGTTTGCATAGATTTTGCCTTATCCTCCATTTTCTTTAATACCTCTTCTGCCTCAACTCCAAATAACACATCCTGCTGCAAAGGTGCATCCAATAACTTTGCTTTAACATGATCTGGTAATGTATGTTCTTTTAACCAAGCATGTCTTCTAATGACAGAGCCTGCAACTGTTGCTCTGTAGGAGGCCTCTAGAGAATCAAAACCACATTACAAAGTATGCTTTCCCACTTGTTCAGCTGCATGCAATAAATCCTGCATTTCATTAAAATTAGGAGGATCTGATTCTGGAAACATTTTTTGTTTTAACCGAGACAGTAAAAATTGCTGATATTTTAGCATGTGAAACTGGCAGTTTAAGGCTCTCATTGCTAAAGTTGCAGATGTATATACTTTATTTCCCCATCTGTCTAATGCTCTAGAATCTCTGTCAGAGGGAACTGGATACTTGGCTGATGAGGCTTTAACTCCTTTGGGTCCCTGAGAAATAGTTTCAGGGTCAGCTACAGGGCTTTTATACAGAAATTTATTCGAGTCAGGGACTCTGTAGTATCTGTCAGGTTTAAGAGGGGCTGGAGGTAAGGAATCAGGATTTAAGCTGGATTCAGTATACACATCATCCACAATATCTAACACTGGCAGAATAGCAAGGGGTCTGTGTTGAGGTAATAAAAGGAAGTCTCTGAACCTTTTCTTGTGTTCTGAGTAATCCTGGCCTTCTCAGTGGAAATGCTCCCGCATGGTATGCAGGGTTTCCCCAAAGGAGTAGTCCTCAGGTGGTGAGGCTGATGGAATTAATTCCTCAGCATCAGAATCCTCATAAGGGGGTAAAGAGTATCCTAGGTCTGAGGATGAATCAGAAGAGATGGACACCTGGTCAGATGAGTCATAGTCTGCATCCTGTCTAGGCCTTTTATCAGGAGGGGGATGTGACCCCCTGATCAGAGTGATTAGGTCTTCGGCCATTTTGAGCATTTGTTTCTTAGGCATGGAGGGCCTGCCCTGGAGAATGCTGTATTTGTTTCTTTGATTTTCAAGGAGGCTTAGACTTAGCTGAGGGTTTAATGCTTAACTGCGTAGGTCTGAAGACACCCTCTGAAGCTATGGGTTGCTCAGATACTCCGGATCCCTCTGAAAGGTTAGTCTCAGTAGACTGAATAACTTGTGCGTCCAAAGGCCCAGCCATCTCCACGTGGGAGTCAGAGGCGGCCTGTGGTTCTACAGAAGCGGTCGTCAGGGGGTGCGAAGGCGCCTTGCTGAAAACCGGAGAACCAGCGACTGGCCTAGAAGAGGCTTCATTGTCAGTTTTGGGCCTCGGATGCCTATCCTTGTCTTTGCACTTTTTGTGTATTCCAGTCATCGGAAGTTCCGATGGCATGGTATAATTGAATTGTCTACCAAAATAATGTCGGGCAAAATCAAACCGACGTTTAAATAGTGCGCTTGTTAAACCTAGCACAAAACAGACAACCAGTGACGTCGTGGTCTTGGCCTTGGCATGGGATACAATAGGAATGGAAATCCTTATGAGGTATTTGCTTCCCACAAGAAATACAGTTATTAACTTTTACTGACATCGGTCTGAGGCAAGAAAAAGTTTCCCCAAAGGTGTTCTTAGCTTTGTAGAAGACTTTGGTTCTGGATTCGGAATGAAAATCTCAGGAGACGGCCGACCGGCACTTGTGAACTGCTTTTGCTTCGGGCACCGTGCGGCAATAAAGACTGAAGAAAATGGCATTGGCTGCATCTTATATACCCCTGTCGCACTGACGTCAGGGAGGAGGTGACAGCAACCGACGCCGGACCAAGACTTTGGAACTCAGGCCAACTGGGGAACCGCCTGACGGCAGGATAACCCAAGTGTAATGACTACAGCAGTGTAACACGATGAACATTCGATGACGAGGCTTCTTCTAGGCCAATTGCCGGTTCTCAGTGAGGCGCTTTTGCAGCCCCTGACACCCGCTACCTCAGAGCCACAGGCCGTATCAGACTCCCATGTGGAGACACCTAGGCCTCTGGATACTCAAGGTATTGGGCCTGCGGAAACGATTCCCTCAGATGGGTCTGGAGCCGCTGTGCAGGCATCGGCTTCTGAGGGTGTTTTCAGACCTTCACAGCTTACTATTAAGTCCTCTGCAGCAGCCAAGGCAAAGTCAAAATCACCATTAAAGACAAGAAAACAAGTACAGCATTCTCCAGGACAGCCATACATGCCAAAGAAACAGATGCTTAAAATGGCCAAAGATTTAATTACTTTGATCAGTGGTTCCCATCCCCCTCCTGATACAAGGCCTAGGCAAGACACTGACTATGATTCCTCTGACCAGGTTTCTATTTCCTCTGATTCCTCTTCTGATCAGGGATACTCTCTCCCTCCCTATGAGGATTCTGATGCAGAAGAATCTATACCTTCAGACTCTCCACCTGAGGATTATTCTTTTGGGGAAAAAGGGAGCATTTCCATTGGGAGAGCCAGGATTATTCTGAATCCAAGAAAAGGCTCAGAGATTTTCTTTTACTGCCTCAGCACAGGCCCCTGGCTATCCCCCGTGCTTGATATTGTTGATGATGTTTTTTCTGAATCCATTCTGACTCCTGATTCTTTACCCCCTGCACCAGTCAAGCCAGACAGGTACT
This sequence comes from Protopterus annectens, assembly GCF_019279795.1. NCBI lineage: Eukaryota > Metazoa > Chordata > Ceratodontiformes > Protopteridae > Protopterus > Protopterus annectens. Next base: position 1,008,931,220 of record NC_056748.1, on the reverse strand, counting down.
ACAGGGTCCCTGACTCTCATAAATTTCTTTACAAAAATCCTGCTGCTGACCCAGAAACTACTTCTCAGGGCCCAAAAGGGGTTAAGGCTTCCACTGCAAAAAATCCTGTTCCCTCTGACAGAGATTCTAGAGCTCTGGATAGATGGGGGAAAAGTTTACACTTCTGCGACTTTGGCTGTAAGGGCTTTAAACTGCCAGTTTCACATGCTTAAATATCAACAGTACCTCATGTCTTTATTAGAACAGAAAATGCTTGCAAACTCAGAATGTCCTGACAATAAGGAAATGCAGGATTTACTGCATGCAGCTGAACAGGTGGGAAAGCATACTCTGCAATTGGTTTTGATTAAGCTTCTTGTAGAGCCGCAGTTACAGGCTCTGTCATTTGAAGGCATGCTTGATTAAAAGAACAAAGTTTACCTGAACATGTTAAAGTAAAATTATTGGATGCTCCACTACAGCATGATACTTTGTTTGGTGTTAAGGCAGAAGAAGTGTTAAAGAAAATGGAGGATAAAGCAAAATCAATGCAAACAATGAAGGATTTCTTACAGGTTCAACCACCTAGATTTAGCAGAAACTGGCCTTCAAAAAATTGGTCCTTTCCGGTGTCAGACAGGCCATAAAGAGGCAGATACAGACGCCCAAAAGGCAAATCTCAGCCCCAAGGCTCCTACAGACCTAAACAATGGGGTGCTTCAGCCCCCAAAGGAGGAGAAGACAAATCACAGCCTTATAGGAAACAGTCCCAATTACTTCCCTCTACAGATGCCAAGCACTTACCTTTTGGCAGCTCCCTTAGGGGGAAAGCTAGCACTTTTCTCACAAAATTGGCACAATCACCCAGGACAAATGGGTACTGAATATTGTTTCTCAGAGTTGTGGGTTTCACTTTCACACCCTTCCAAAATCAAAGGCTATGCTGGACCTGCCACAAAACCAATGGGCAGAGGCACAAAAACAAATTGCTGCCCTCATGGATATGGGAGCTTTTCAAAGAGTACCACATCAAGAACAGGGACAAGGATTTTACTCAAGACTTTTCCTGGTACCCAGGAAGGACAAAGCCTGGAGACCAATACTGGACTTGTCAATCCTAAATACTTTTCTGGATGTTCCAAAATTCAAAATGTTAACACTTCAGCAACTTCTACCCATGCTAGGCAAGAAAGCTTGGCTAGTTACTTTGGACCTCAAGGAGGCATACCTGCATGTACCAGTCAGACAATCTTGCAGAAGATACCTCAGATTCATAGCTGGATCAATGCATTACCAATTCTCTGCACTGCCCTTTGGCTTATCTACTGTGCCCAGGGTCTTCAAGAAATGCCTGGCACCAGTAATTGCATTTTGCAGACAAAAAGTAATTCAAATATATCCCTACTCGGATGACTGCCTTATTCAAGCAGAGAGCAAGGACATTCTACGAAAACATCTGGTGTTTGTAAAAAGATTACTAATTTGCCTAGGGTACACAGTAAACAAAAAGAAATCAAAACTAGTGCCCTCTCAAGAGATAATATTCCTGGGTGCGAGCTTAAATACAACTGTCCAGATGGCTTACTCATGCCAGACAAGCAAAGGCAACTGACTGACTACTTTCAAATGATGGCAACAAAGACCCAGCTCCCTGCAAGAAAAATTCTGCAGGCCCTGGGCTTCATGGCATCCTGCATTCTACTAATTCCATACGCAAGACTGTATATGAGGAAATTACAATGGTATCTAAAAAGTGTTTGGACTCAACATTTCCACAGCCTGGAAACAATAACTCTAATTCCTTGCCTTCAACAGGAGTTTCGATGGTGGTCCCAGGTCTTTCACCACAACAAGGGACAGCCTTTCACCTTACCCACAGCCAGGCAGACAATAACAAAGGATGCATCGGATTATGTCTGGGGGGGCACACATGGCAGGAAAATGTATTCAGGGCACATGGCCCAAGGAACAAATGCATCTTCACATCAATCAAAAAGAGATGCTAGCTGTACAGAATGCTCTGACAGCTTTCAAGGATCTACTACATCCAGGACAACTATTACTAAAGATGGACAATACCACAGTTATGTGGTACATAAACAAGCAAGGGGGCACACATTCCTACCCCCTCTGCAGACAAGCCATGACTTTGTGGAATACAGCCCTGACCTATCAGGTACATCTGCAGGCACAACTCCTGTGAGGAACAAAAAACACACTGGCAGACGAACTAAGCAGAAACCTCATGGATCCTCATGAATGGAAACTAAATCCACAGGTCTTCAGCATGATAACAAGGAAATGGGGACGCCCAGACATAGATCTTTTTGCCTCCCCTCACAACTGTCAACTACAAAAATTCTGCACAAGAACTTATCACCCACAAACATGGAAAGTGGGTGCTTTATCATTCAGCTGGAAAACCCTGACAGTTTATGCCTTTCCTCCACTGCCTCTTCTTCCCAAGGTGCTCCTAAAGTCAGACAAGAGAAGCCAAAAATGATCCTGATTTCCCCAGACTGGCCACGCCAGCACTGGTACCCAATCCTAAAGACCTTGTCTCAAGGCCCAGCCTGGTCTTTACCTCAAATCTCTCATCTTCTGACTCAACAAAACAATCAGATTCTGCACAGTCAACTCAGAACCTTAAATATGGCTGCATGGCGGATAATATAGCCACTCAGACCACACCTCTCTTTAAAGCTGTTATGGATGTCATTTTAGAAGCCAGGAGGCCCAGCACTAGGAAATCTTATGCAGAAAAATGGAAGAGATTCTGTGCTTGGAACCAGGCAAAAGGACTTGAACCACTTGTTCCAAGTATTCCTCAAATTTTACAATACCTAACGGAGATGCTGGACAATGGCCTATCCTTTTCATCTATTAAGATCCATGCCTCTGCCATTTCAGCTCATTACAATATGGAACCGCCTATTTTTTCACATCCACTACTAAAACAGTACCTCAGAGGGGCTAAAAACATAAGACCCCCAAGGAGAGCACCAATACCTACTTGGGACCTCAATTTTGTTTTAGAAAAACTCACTCTGTCTCCTTTTGAGCCAGCCAGCACTGCTGATATAAAATTCTTATCATGGAAAACTGCTCTGCTCCTAGTAATAACTTCAGCAAGAAGAGTCTCAGAGTTACAGGCATTAATGGCAGTGGAACCTTTCATCATTTTTCATCAGGGCAGGGTCTCACTGAGGACAAACCCAACATTTATGCCAAAGGTGATTTCCAGTGTGGCTCTTAACCAAACTATCCATTTGCCAACTTTCTATCCAAATCCCCAGAATAAGGGGAAGTGACTTTTGCATGATTTGGACATACACAGACAGCTACATTTCTACTTGGACAAAACAAAAACTTTCAGAAAAACTGAGCAACTTTTTGTAGCTTATGCTGCAGGATCACAAGGAAAGCCTATCTCAAAGCAGACAATTTCAAAATGGATAGGACACTGCATTCGCTTCTGCTATGCACAACATGGCAAATCAGTGCCTAAGGGCATTAGGCCACATTCTACCAGAGCAGCAGCAACTTCAGCAGCTTTTCTCAGAGGAGTACCAACCAAAGACATTTTAGAAGCTGCAACCTGGAGTTCAGTGCACACTTTCACCAAGCGCTACCACTTACCTCTTTACTCTAAATCCAGAGCAGGCTTTGCCACTGCAGTTCTGCAGGGCCTGGTAGTCTCTCCTAACCCTACTTAGGACCAGCCACCCAACCTCAGCTTTGGGATTCGACCCAAGTGTAATGACTGCAACAGTGTAACACAATGAACATAGTACAGTTGTGTACCTACCATAAATGTAGATGTTCGAGTGTATTCACTGTTGCAGTCCAAGTTACCCACCCACCATCCCCCTTTTTCTTTGCTGGGACTTTACTGTACTTCTCAATTCTATACAACCTATGTGGTGTATTTGCTTGTAGATGAAGGAAATGTTTATTTTACAACATGCATGCCTTTTGGCATACTTTTTTACAGCCTTCCTATTTGGGGACACCTGAGGCAAGAAAAACTGAAGAAAATGGCGTTGGTTACATCTTTTATACCCCTGGTGCACTGACATCAGGGAAGAGGTGACAGCAACTGACACCGGACTTAGACTTTGGAACTCTGGCCGACTGTGGGTAGCCTGCCAGCAGGATAACCCAAGTGTAATGACTGCAACAGTGAATACACTCGAACATCTACATTTATGGTAGGTACACAACTGTACTTTCTTTTTCTTTTACCTGTATAACTAAAGCTGGGAGGACATATTCATTCAATGAAATATTTTTTTTCCAGGCTAGCTAGCCCCTCCCATTTGTCCTACAAGGCTATCATGCAAGGACTCATCTCCAGGTCTCTGAAGCTTTCCCATTTGCAAATATTTTAGGATGTAAACACATACATACATACATACATACATACATACATACACACACACACACACACACACACACACACACACACACACACACACACACACACAAATGCTAAAAGTCAAAGATCTGTTAGGATTAGCTCATTGCTTCCTACAGGATATAGTCATCATGAGAACAGAGTTCCTGTGTATCCTGTAAGAGAATACTCGTCTTTACATGATACTTCCCTGTATTCATGAAAGGAGTATAGTTATCACAGTTTTCAAAGCCTAATATCTCAAGTCCTGAAAAAGGCACATGCATAAAACTTAGACAGCAAGATGACATCTACAAGCTGCCATGATCTGCTAAGCATGACAGAGAAATGGTCAGCACAGAATGTGCAGAGGCAGAGTTATTAAGAAGCGTTTACAAAAAGTTATGAAAAATAGGGGGCACTTCCATGTTTACATTAATAATGCAAAAGCAGTGTGATACTGTCATGCTGATGGTGGTTTATTCAAGATGAAATTACATTAAAACAAGGTGGATAACGTGAAAACGTTCTGAGAGGCAAGTGCACTTTTGGTAAAGCACTTGTGACAAATACCTAGATTTTCATAACTGTATTAATTCCATAAAAGCTGCCCGACACACAGGTGAACAAAATGTGCTAACTTGACACACAAGGTTGCCACGATACTTGTCTAGCATACTGGTCTAACAAGACAAAATAATCTGCAGCACAGAAGCAAAAAGAGAACAAAACAAAGGCAAGGGTAAATATACAAACAGCCAACTGCAGATGAAAATGCAATTTACAAGAAAAAGCTGAAAAGGAACAAAATGACCAAAAAGAGCACAGAAAAACTTGCGGAAGGAGACAAACAATAAGAAAAAACACAACTACATGGGTCTGCTTTTGTCTTCATGCCCAACTTGATAAGAAACTGAAGAAATTTGGAACTGGGTCCATAACAGCACAGACACTTGGAAAAAGGAGAGAGGCTATCCAGCCTGGGTGCAAGTTATGCCATCTGGGCTAAGTCCTGCTAGCCTTACAACTACAGGTAAAGGGAACTAACTCCAATCCTAGATTCTTAGGTTACCAGAGATCCAAAAGATCTAACAGGTGGAGACCTGAGAAAATGTCATATGGCAGCAGAATTGAATCCATTATTTTTTTTATATTGACATTTGATTATAATCTTGGTTATCTAGAGGGCATATATGGAAGGGCACCCTCTGATCCAAATCTCATTTCATAGACCAAATGAAGTATGTCAAGCAGCAAGAAAATATCATCTGGGCCAGGCAGAGGGTGCATGTTTCCAGGGACCTCTGGGCCAGGCAGAGGGTGCATGTTTCCAGGGACCTCTGGGCCAGGCAGAGGGTGCATGTTTCCAGGGACCTCTGGGCCAGGCAGAGGGTGCATGTTTCCAGGGACCTCTGGGCCAGGCAGAGGGTGCATGTTTCCAGGGACCTCTGGGCCAGGCAGAGAGTGCATGTTTCCAGGGACCTCTGGGCCAGGCAGAGGGTGCATGTTTCCAGGGACCTCTGGGCCAGGCAGAGAGTGCATGTTTCCAGGGACCTCTGGGCCAGGCAGAGGGTGCATGTTTCCAGGGACCTCTGGGCCAGGCAGAGGGTGCATGTTTCCAGGGACCTCTGGGCCAGGCAGAGGGTGCATGTTTCCAGGGACCTCTGGGCCAGGCAGAGGGTGCATGTTTCCAGGGACCTCTGGGCCAGGCAGAGGGTGCATGTTTCCAGGGACCTCTGGGCCAGGCAGAGGGTGCATGTTGCCAGGGACCTCTGGGCCAGGCAGAGGGTGCATGTTGCCAGGGACCTCTGGGCCAGGCAGAGGGTGCATATTTCCAGGGACCTCTGGGCCAGGCAGGGGATGCATGTTTCCAGGGACCTCTGGGCCAGGCAGAGGGTGTATGTTTCCAAGGACCTCTGGGTCAGGCAGAAGGTGCATGTTTCCAGGGACCTCTGGGCCAGGCAGAGGGTGCATGTTTCCAGGGACCTAAGGCTGTGTTGGCTGTAAGTGCTAGCTTGTTGAATGGCAAGGCCTGTCGGTGATATAAGGAAGGAAATACTACAAAAACAGGGGATGGAACAAAGAAGAAGATTTAGAAGGCATGACCTTCCTTCGAAAAAGCCAAGCTGGATTGGGTCTGGTGTCTGAAAGTTGCCTATGTCTTTGCTCATTTCCGTGAAAATTCATTCCATTACTTTGCATATTACATCAGTCAGACTAATGAGTCTGCAGGTTTCATGAATTAATACTCCACCCTTGCGAAGTGGGATAACCATTGCTGTCCTCCATTCTCATGGTACAAAGCCTGTTTTAAGGCTATAGTTGAAGAGTGATTCAAGTGGTCCTGATAAGTCATGTTTCAAGCTGTTTAGGAGCCATCCTTGGTTACTGTTTAAACCTTTTGGTGCTGTGTTTTTGGCTTTAGTGCATGCCGCCAGGACCTACTCCCTGCTAATAGCTGGGGGGGGGGGTATGCTAGTAGGTATTTTATGGGGGTAGTGGGGGGTGAAGTTTAAGCTGAATTTGTCAGCCAACAGATTCACTATGTCACTCTGCTCAGTGAAAGTGGCATCACTGATGACCAGTTTGGCATGCTGCTTTGGAGGTTACAGACATACCTGTAGAAAGCTTTTAGCTTGTGAGGCTGTCTTGACCTCAACTTGCCTTGCTGAACTTGAAAAGTCCTCTTAGTTTCCTGTTTAGCTTAATAGGAGAAAGCTTATTATATGAGCTGCTCTCTCTGATTTTAGCCATGACTTTTTTTCCTCTTTTGCTATACACCATATTATGGTTAGGATTCCTGTCCTTACTTCTAGTAGGTACAGCAGCCACAGAACAACCATTTATGTGGTTGCACAGGGTCTCTATTAACAGTTCCGCAATGGCTGCTGTAAACTCAGGGTTAGGAGTTGCATTTAAGTTTGACAAACTATTGCTTAATAGGATGTAGTTTGTTCTGGAATTGTTCCCATCTGTTACAGCGTTTGATTAACAAGATAGTCTTTATTTCAAAGGAGATAGATTTGCAAAGTTCATCAGGCAGGCTGTGACACTGACAAGTATGCAGTGCTCTCCCAGATTGGGGAGTACCAGGTCCAGTACGTTTGAAAGTACAGTTATGTAAAATCTTACCATAACAGTAGATGTTCTTTTCACTGTTGCAGTATTCATCACCACTGGGATCTCCTGTCAAGGATAACTCCACATCCGACCAGTATACCAAAACCTTAATTACTTAGGAGCACTGTGCATCTGATGTTTACTCCCCATGCAAGCATAGGGCATAACGGTGACATACAAATGTTTCCAACCGAGAAGTGAAGTGCCCTAAGAGAACCAGAAAAACCCAGTGGAAAGGAGAACATGTACATCCAGAGGAAGGAAGAATGGGAACCTCTTTGACAGAAGGAAAATACCACCTGTGGAAAAGGGGAAAAAAGAATAAGGGGTAAGAGGGAGGGAGGGAGTGAATACTGTAAAAGTGAAAAGAAGGACATCTACTGTTATGATAAGATTTTACACAACTGTGCTATCACCTTTCATTTCACTATTGCAGTATTCATCACCTCTGTCATAGTACAAAAGCTACTGAGAAGGCAAGGAGGAGCCCTCCACAAATCCATGAATGCTAGCCTTGGTAAAGCCTGCCCTGGCACTGGAAATAACAACCAATTTGTAATGTTTAGTGAATGTGTGAAATGAAGACCGAGTAGCTGCCTCAAGTATGGATTTGGTGTCCAAACCCTTGAAAAAAACTCCAATGGAAGCCACTGCTCTAGTAGAATGAACCCTAACAGAAGCACACAAGCATTTGCCATGGAAAAAATGAAAAGAAATGGCCTTGGAAATCCAGGAGGAGATGGTTTGTTTGGAAATTGCCAAACCCAAATGTCTTGGTATGGAAAGAAACAAAAGCTGATCAGATTTACGAAAGACCTTTGTTTTGCCTAAATAATATCAGAGCAAGTCCAAGGTATGAAGAAAGTTCTCACTAGCAGACTGCAGGGAAGGGAAAAAAGGAAGCTGGATAAACTGATTAAGGGACTGCTCAATAACCACCGTGGGCATGAAAGGAGGATTTGTATGAAGAGAGACCCTATCTCTATGAAAAATTAAAAAAGCAGAGACCACCCTTAAAAAGCCTAGAGTTCAGATACCTGGCAGAGGTGTGATTAACCAATAAAACTATCTTCCAGGTGCAATGCTGCAAAGAAGAGAAGGCAGTAGGCTCAAAAGCAGCTTGAGTCAGTTTTTCAAGGACTAAATTAAGATCCCAAGAAGGCGGAATGGGTTTCTTGGGGTAGAGGTATGATATGAAGGATTCATTTTAGAAAGTGGTTGACCTCAAATCTAAAGGCCAAAGGGTAAGTAAATGGCAAACAGGCAGAAATGTCTGACAAGTGAGCTTTCACTGAAGTATATGTGAATCCAGCATGTAGCAGTTCACACAGGTGTGAAAGGATCAAGGGGATCCCCACTGAAAAGGGATCCTGGTGATACTTAAGACACCAGATGGAAAAACGATTTTCTGGCACTGGGTTTCCTGACCTACTGCAGGACCCTAAACATGTTCTCAGAAAATTGGTATTGGAAAGGAATCCAAACCCTATCACCCAAAGTGTCAGTTGAAGAGTGGACAAATGAGGGCACAGGATGGATCTATAGCCCTATGTGAGAAGGTCCAAGCAGTGAGGTAACTTGAGATGATTGTTCCTAGCCAGATGGAACAAGAGGAGAACCAGTGCTGTTTGGGCCAAAAGGGAGTCACTATCAAGATTACTGGAGTATCCTTCTTGATCTCATCAAGGACCTTGGAAAGAAGAGGAAAGGAATATTTTTCTCCTATGAAAAAGACATGGCATCCACATTCCAAGCCAAAGGACTTGGGACTCTAGAATGGAACTGAGGGAGTAGTCTGTTCAGAGATGAGACAAAGAGAGCCACTTGAGGAATACCCCACCAACGAATTATGTCCAGAAACACATCTCGGTGAGGCATCTATTCATGAGGCTGTGTCCTGGACCTGCTGAGAAAATCTGCCACAAGATTGCTCTCTAAAGGTATATAGACTGCCTGTAGGGTGACCTGCATATTGATGGCTATTTCCCAGGAGTGAAGGGTAAATCTGCAAAGAAGGTAAGAACTCATGCCCCCTTGCTTGTCGATGCATCACATGACTGGTGTTATCAGTAAAAACTTCATGAGACCTGGTTACCCAGGGTGAGTGAAAAACTTGAACAGACAAAATGAGAGCCCTCATTTCCTCAATGTTGATGTGATCTACTCTCTGTTGAGGGTACAAAAGGCCCTGAAATCTTTAGGGCATCTGAAGTAGCTCCTCATCATCTCTGGAATAAGCCTTAGATCCCTCTTGGTCTGAGGAACTGTTTGAATAGTACCCTGGTCTAACAGGCTCTGCAATACTCAAGCAAAATTATGGAGTTCTGCAGGAGATTGAGAAATACTGCTGAAGGATGAAAAGGTTTTCCAGGCTGTAAAGTAACCCTGCCTGATAATGGAGAAAACCCAAGAGTCTGTGGTGATTTTTTGCCAAACTGGAGAGAGAGAAAAAGCCTGAGGGACAAGGGTATCTGCCAAGAGAAAGGAAGGTCAGAAAGTCAGATGGCTGAAGAACTGTTAGGAAAGGACTGCTTTTGTGGTCTAGGCATTTGAGTAGCCTTTGGCAGACTTGTTAGGGCAGTCTACACAAAAAAGCAGTCTTGCTAGGATAGTGACTCAAACCGGGGAATGGGAGAAACAAAGATGTGCTTCATATTTTTCATGATCTTACCCTGATCCTGCAGTCTTCAAGAGCTCTCCCACCACAGTACCAAGCAAGTTTTAGTTATCCTTGGAGCATCCAGAAGTTCTGCCTTAACATCATCTAGCAAAGCTTGAAGGTGAAGCCAGAGGGAGCAGCCCAAGAGGAGGCATCCACTGCATCACAGTAAAGGCCTTAACCTCTGAATCAGGAAGTGAGAGACAACCTTCCCAATCTGGGAAAGGAGACACAAAATGTATCTTGTCATATAGGTCTAGTAATTTATAGCCCTAAAGGCTAGAGTAGAAGTGAGACTTTCTTACCAGTTTGCTCCATAGCTCTACTGTCCTTGTCTGAGGCAAGGAGCTTAGAAGAGGGCAACAGCCTAGAAGGCTTATAAGTACACACAGAAATCACCACTGAATCAGAAAAAGGGTATTTGTACAACAACTCGCAGGCATGCAGCACCTTACAGCACCTGTCAGGCTTCTTATGGGTTGAAGGCTGGGAGTCTGGAGCCAGGGAAGTAAAGATAGTATCCAATAGAGCAACCAGCACTTGAGGGACATCCAAAAGTTTGCAAGAATCCATTTGTAATAAATCATACCACCTCTTCTGGTTATAAGACCTGGGAGCAATCCAGCTTAAAAGCTTTCATCATACACAGGACCGTATCTCCAAAAGATAGTTCCTCCAAAGGAGGATCAGGACTGACAGACTGCTTTTCCTCTGACTCAAGAGTCTAATGGAGAAGACAACTGAGGAGGTGTAGGCTAAAGATTTAGCATCAGAGTACTCATCCGAGGACTCAGGGTTCCTTGCCCTTTTGTGTGTGCAGGAAGAGAAACTCCCTGAATAGGTTGCAATGCCATCAAAGCATTGAATAAGCCATGTGTGAAGTCCTGCCATTCCCTTTGTGGATCCCTGGCAGCAGACACCACATGTCTATGCTTTACAAAACGTGGTGATTCGTGCCCTTACCTACATTTGATCAAGGTATCCAGAACTCCTTCCCCAATATGGATCTGAAGAATCTCTTTCGGCCTCTCAGACATAATCAACTGTGGGTTCCCCTCAATGTCCATGGCAGACATTGGTAAATCCTTCAAAGTCATGCAAGAAGCAAGTTCCAACTTGGCCTTCAAGAAAGTCACAACAGAAAAAAAATTATGACAAAACTGGACTGTCCTCTGGGTTCTGATGCACCTCAACAGAGACGTCCAGTGGAGGCTGGACAGTAGCAGGTTCAGGCCTAGATTGCTTGGCCTTCTTCCTAAGCAGCATCTGTACCTCAGGGTGAGCGAATTCTGCCATGGTACCTTGGGCCAACAGCTTGAGGCTTTGGCTCTCAAGATAAATAGAAAGAGAGGAAAGTATTACATAAAGTCATAGTACAAAAGTCTGACAGATGGAACACTTAAGTGTGGTCATGAGACACACCTAAGCAAAACAAGCACTTATCTTAGTGGCCCTTGCAGGGAATCTGCTTCCCACACACAGGAGAGGACTGAGTGAAACAATGATTCCAAACTAGAAAGGACATGTAATCCACTAAAAAATATCAGAACCTTGAAGATCCGAGCGTCCGACCATGCAGCCAAAGTAATTGCAGACCAACCAAAAGACACACATGGGGTCTGTGTAAAGAACATCCACCACAACAAGTTGAAAGCAATGAAGAACCTATCAAAAAAGATCTATATACAAAAAGCACACATTAATAAGCAAGGAAATATAACATGGTTAAGTGCTTTCGTTCCTATAGTGGTAGTGGGACTTTTTATCAGAGCAATCATCATCATAAATTACCTTATTAAACAGTCAGATTAATGAACCATGAGACCATTACTGTTTATTTATTTTACATTTGTTTACCAGGAAAGTCCAACTGGGATAAGACCTATTTTCAGTGGAGGCTGGGGAGAAAAGCTCTACACATACAGATCATACAAAACTTAAAGAAGAAAGTATACAAGACTCATATAAGAAATTATACAAAAAATATACAAGACTTACAGTACACCAGAAATTGCATTCTATGATATTATGGCTGACATCTGTATTATACAATCATCTGACATAATTCCTTATTGTAGTTTCTCAAAGTAAGCTGAGGAAGGGTTTTTGTAGGTGGGAAATTGGATAGGAAAGGATGAGGTTAGATATTATCTAGACATGAGAGAGAGCATAGATTATGAGGTGGTCAGGGAAGAAGAAAAATTATGACTAGAAACTATTAAAACTAGTTAGCCTTGAGTAGTACAGGAGCAAAGTCAGGTGTCATTAAGATAATTTTTAAGAATCTTTTTGAATTGGTTGGTATTTATGTTGGTTCTGATGCTGTAAGACTTCAATTTGTGGTATGGGACTGGAAAATATTTAGAAGGGCAGGGTTTTTTTTTCAGGTTGATATACTAGTTTGTGTGCTAAGGTTAATTAGTTATAGGAAAGAAGTTGTGGGAGTTCAAACGAGGAGAGTTTTTTTTAAGGAGTGACAGTGGTGGGTATGATGTGGGCAGTCGGTTGCAAATTTAGCTATTTTACTGCAGCATGCTTCAAGCATACAGAAGGAATGATAGAAGATGGCTTCTAGCAATGGCAGCCATAGAGGTGCTAACTAGATACCTTTTATTTCCGTAAAGAGTAACCAATTTTTTGTGAAATTTCTTAATTGCCCATGCTATATGTAGGTCAAACCTTAAGTTATTTATTATTACTCCTAGCAGTTTTGTTTGTGAATCGGCATTAATTTTAGTATTAGCCCTAGCTGTGATGTAGAAAGTGCTGGAGTTGGGAAGATCATGAGTTTTATTTTATTGGGATTGAATATGAACTGATGCTTAAAGAGCCATAGCTCGGTATCTGAGAATGATTTTTGGGTTATATCATGGAGGTGTTGCAGGTTATTAACGGCACATATAAGTGTTGTGTCATCTGCTTATTGGATAGTTGAAGACAGTGGGGTAGCACTATGGAAGTTGTTTGTAAAAATAGTGAAGAGCAGCGGCCCAAGAATTGAGCCTTGAGGTACTCCTAGTCTGACGAGAAGGGGGATAGGACATTAGGCCATTCTACAGACTGTTGGTGGTCCTGTAGATAGCGTCAGAAGCACTGAAGTGCAGAGGGGCCGAGGTTCAGTTTGGAGAGTTTATTTAACAGTTTGGGGTGGGAGACCATATCAAAGGCCTTGGACATGTCTAGAAAGACTGCAGAAGCTATTTTAACATTGTTTCTGAGTTGGTTGGTGGTTATTGGTGAAATTGAGTGCAGTTGATGTACTGTGATAGGGCCTAAAACCATGTTGACATGTTGCTGAAGGTAATATAATGAATCATTTGGGAGTGAATGCATCTTTTGAGGAGTTTAGATAGTGGTGAGAGAATGGCAATTGTCTGTAGTTGTTCAGCTTTGTGGAGTTTCCACCTTTATGTAAGGGGATAATGTGTGTGATTTTCTACATTGCTGGGCCTTGTTGTTCTGCTATGGACCTGTTAAACACTGACACTGGATAAGATATGGCTTCAGCTGCAAGTTTTAAATATTTGGCTGGTAACTTGTCAGCTGCTATTGAAGAGGGTTTGAGTTTTTTTGAGGACTTTCTTAATGGCAGCTGTGGGACCAAGCTAAATGAAGAAGGAGTTGTAATTAATATTGAGAGGTTTGGAGGCTAGTGATGGTTCTGTGGAATTACTTTTAATGAGAGATAGCACACTTTCTGTGAAGTATTTGTTGAATTCATCTGCAATGGTGGTAGAAGAGTGTGGTAAGTTGGGGGAAGGGAATGTCCTGGGTGGAGAATGGCATTTATCGTATTCCAAAATTTTGGGGGGTTATTCTTGTGTTTATGTTGCAGGTTGTAGTGGAAGTTCTTTTATCTATGTTGATTTTGTGTTTAGCCTTGTTTATAATTTGCTGGAATGTGATGTGGTTGCTTTGGGTTTTACAGGTGAGCCATGTTTGCCAAGCTTTGTCTCTTTTCCTAAGGAGTAGTCTAGTGCTGTTAGCCAGCCATGGTGCGTATGTGGCCTTCATACGAATTGACCTGGGGGCCAATTTGTTTATAATTTCAAGGAAGGCACTGTTGAAATAATGTACTGCAGCATCAAGGGGCAGTTTTTTTAGTACAGACCAGTTACATTTTTTTAGGGTATTGATTAGGTATTGGGGGTTAAAGTCTTTTTTACCGCAGATTTGGCGCAAGGTGATGAGCTTGACTGTACTGATGTTTTTTCTCAATAGATAGGTTGGCATATGGTCACTAAGGCTGTCGGGTAAGCAGCCACTAATCTGATAATTCTGAGGTTTGTGTCCAATCCAGTATAGATTGACAGTTGGAGTTTAATCTATAAGTGTAGGAAGTTGAGTGAGTTGTGTGAGTCATAGAGGTTGACGTGATTGCTAGGGTTACATGAATTACAAGTTGTCCAGTCTATATAAAAGTCACCCATAATGATAGATTCTTTGGCTATAGAATTTGATATAGACTGAATGATGTGCTCTTTAGTGGAGACGCTATTTCTGGGTGGGACACAGGTAGCTATAATGGATATGAATGTTTTGGTTAAGTTGAAGTTTAGTAGGTAGGATTTCTATGTTTTCGAGGTTATCTATGACTAGTCTTTGTGGTAAAAGTGCGAGTCTGCTCTTAAAAAAGGTTACCTCTCCACCTCTTTTTTAACTTCCTGGCTGCTCTAATAATGTTGTAATTTCATTTTCAGTAACATGTGCTTTTAACCAGGTTTCCATTAAACCAGCAATATTGGGATTATAATGGGACAGAGTGGCATGTAATTCTTCAACTTTGTTGACTATGCTTCACAGGATTAGGATTAGTACTTCGGCACCTTTTCATGATAGATTGGTTATATCTTGTATTTGAGGGGGTGGTGAGGAGGTATTCTGGGGTCATAGGTTTGGATGAACATCTCCACTTATAATAAATCTGGTAGCTATCATTACTAGTGTTTGGAAGAATGTTGATAGATACTAATGAAACTTAAAAGGGGTATTTTTGGGGTTTGGTTTAATATGGTGTAGTCTGTATGACATGTGATGGAGTTCTGTTATATTTAATATGGATGGAGATTTTAAGATGGAGTAGTCAGTTAGGTTTGGAGAAAAGGTAGATGTAGTTTTGTGAAATGTGTGAGGGGAGACACGTTTTTGTGAATGGTATTTTAAGTGAGCATCAGTTGTTAGCAGAGCTAGTAATATACAATGTATTGCTAGCATTTTGTAATGGTTAAAGGGTAGGGATTGGTTATAGGTTCAAGGGTTCATATATGTGTGGTAATGGATGGGTGTTAAGGTTAGTGTGGAAATATGAGATACTGTATAATTGGAAATTATATAGGCGGTGATTGGTAGACAAGTGGGAGTGGTTAGGTTTAGAATAATTGTGAGTGATCTGGGGGTGGGAGGGAATAGAGGCAGTGTAGGGGATAGAGTGAAGCCAGAGCATAGCAAGGGTGGAATGGAATAGGCAGAGCCAAGTTCTACCACTGCACAATGAGGAACAAATCAGTCACTTTGGCTACCAGGCACTGTGGAAAGTATCTATGCAACTGACAATTATGTAGAGTAGGAATTCTTAGATAAATAGAAATCTTATGCCAGGAGTGAGTATGGAGTGGGAGAAATATGAGCAAATGTACTGAGGAAGGAGAGTGAAACAATGATTCCAAACTAGAAAGTATTGGGTTAAGCGAGATCTCTGGTGGGATGGGGGAGGGGGTTACCAGTAGTGTGCACTCCCTAAGTAAATTCTAAATGAAGAGAAAAAACTAACAAGTGGAGCACAACTGGTGTTTTTTAGAAAATAAAAAAAAAGTATAGAAACAAACCAAAAAATCGAAGGTGCAATGCGCTCTTTAATAAACAAATAAATAACACTTAAAATCAGTAAAATAAAAGATGAGCGCTTTCGTACAAGCCCAGGTACTTCATCAGATCCAAATAAAACAATACTCATTCACTTAAATAGCATAAAGAAATTTAAATCAAACACACCAACGCACCGAGCCAACGGAGCTCGGACCCTGCTGAATAGATAAATATAACAAAACACAACAGCTGATGCAGGGTCACAGGCAGAATAACTCCAAGTAAACATAGCAAAACATCCAAGATGTAAAATCCAAGTAAATAACCTTCACTTCCACACAGTGAAACACGACAAGGAATAAGAACCAGTTCTATTTATTATACAAGACGTTAGCGCTTTCACCCAAAGGCTTCCTCAGACGTATAATCGCATCTTGACCATTCAACAATTTAAATAGTAACTGACTAGATCTTATTGGTTAATAACATCGCTTAATTAAATAATTATACATTTAACAGTTACTAAATACATAAAGCAATAGCTTCTATACCCAAGCAAAATAGTCATATATATAATTATATATAAGGATATTGATAAAATAAATAAAACTATATGAGCATAGAATAAATATATCTAAAAATATATGTATAAAAAATACAGTATATATAAAATTTTCTAAGCAACTTTTATACCACAATATCATGAGGCTAATATCAACTATTAATAAAAAAGCAACATAGTTCTGGGTATAAAACGCATAATCCATGTGAACAATAGATATCTAAACTGCACAATTCATAAGGCACAATATATAATGCTGACAAATATTACTATAATATATAATATAATAAATATAAAATAAATACACATTCATAAGTGTATAATGGTAAGGTTGTAGAATATAATATCTATAACATACTGGAGGACCTGTTGTAATGCATATATCATTTCATTTCTTAGGTCTAAAACATTTCTTCTTCCTACGGATGGGTCTAATATTAACTCTCTCATTAAGACCCGGTGGTTTATCAGCCTTGCACCTTATAATCCACCTCATCTCATATTCCAATGTGTGATTAATCAGGTCACCTCCTCTACTACTCTCCAACACTTCCTGTATCACACAGAATAAAAAAGTGTGTTGAGGTCCTAACATCTTAATGTGTTTAGTTAGAGCATTAGTGTCCATACCAAGTCTGACATGATATAAATGTTCCCTAATATTCTCTCTTAGGGTCCTATTGGTCTTTCCTATATAATAAGATGTACAGGCTTGGCATCTAGCTAGACAAATGACATTCTTACTCGTACAATCAGTCCCTGTGCTAAATCTATAAACAATATTGTTGTTAGGGTTAAGAAAAGTGGTACTAGTGTCAATAGCCACACACTGATTACATCTACCACAAGGGACAGTATTGTAATCAAAATTACAGCATTTGACCCCTTCTCCGAAAACCTTCTTATAACATAGCATACTCCTAAGATTAGGTTTGTTCTTATACACAATCTTAGGTTCTGGGCCCACCAGCTCACTTAGGTCATGATCAAGTCTAAGTACCTCCCAATATTTAATCAAGGAAGTTTTAATAAACACAGCATCCTTAGTATAGAACAAGGGAGCTCTTATCACCTCTGATTCAATAGTCTTATTTCCATCTACTCTCTCATAACCATCAGAGAAATAGGGTTGAGCTGTGGTAGATCTAAGGACTCTAACCTCCCGTGTCATACAATCAAACGCTTCATCAGTATAACCTCTCTCAAGGAACATACTTCTTAGCTTAACTATCTCCTCCTGATAACCATCACAACTAGGATTAAGCCTGGAGGCTCTCATAAGTTGTCCTTTCAAAACATTATCAAATACGTATCTAGGGTGCATGCTCTGTCGATGTAATAGAGCATTCTTATAGCACAACTTCCGATGTATAGACGTATTCAACAGCCCACAGGAAAGTCTATTGATATTCACATCAAGGAATGAAATGGATTCCTTCGAGTGACAAAGTGTAAACTTCAAAAAATTAGTGGAATTATTGACCTCTTCAACAAATAGCAACAAGCTATCAACATCACCATGCCAAATCAAAAAGAGGTCGTCCACAAACCTCTTATAGAACCCCACCGTTTCCTTAAAGTAGCCTGTCTGAAAGAAAAAAATCCTCCTCCCAATATGCCATCACTATGTTGGCGTAGCTATTGGCACACGGGGTGCCCATAGCTACGCCATCTCTCTGTAAAAATATGGACTCACCAAACATAAAGACATTGTTGTGTAAGATAGTCTCCATAAATAAGCAAAGCAATTCTATCCTCTCATCAGTATAAGTAGAATGAGAATGTAAAAACCGCTGCATATACATAACCATATAGTTGATAAGGAGTTGATAAGGCTCACTGCCTTAAGATCATGACCTCCAAACATAGGAGATACAAGTAGCTTCCCCTCTACTCGTTCATACACCAAACCAAGACCAACGCTGTTGTAGTGGACAGCAACTGCACCATGAGGAAAGCCATCTTGCTGCTCCCCAAAACAGTGAGGGCTGCCCTGATCACTAATACAGTGATGGAGAGAGGCCCTTCCAGTGACCAATCCCCTTGGACTGTCTGTCCTAAACAATGCCCTTCCACTTTATTGCAGAATCACCCATTGTGACCAATCACACTGTGGGAGGGGGTAAAGGAATTGCCTTGTAAAAATTGTCTAGAACAAACAACTACAAAAAGAACCAATGGCAAACCCATAAGATTTGTACTACATTAGACTACAGGGATCCATGTTCTGAGACCACTGACAACCCCCCCCCGTGTCAACCGAAGAACACATCTAGCAAATAGGACCATGAAAACTATTGCCATTCAGAGACTCAGAACCTTAAAGGAGGAAGCAGAAATCACTGTTGGGACATTTAGAGGATGCTTGGAAGTCTGGTAATGCAAATCTTTGTGAGAGATGGAAGCAGTTTAAAATCTGTGCTTGAGACAGCTCCATGTATGACTTTCACTGATGCTCCTAAGCCCACCAGCAATTGGAGCAGGCTGCTCATTGCTTCTAACAATAACTCCCTTATTGAGGCTGCTAGCAGATGGTCATTCAGATAATGAAAGCCTCTTGTCCCCTTTAATCTAATACGAGTGGGGTTAGCTGCCATACACTTGGTATTTACCCTGGGGGCTGTGGTGAAATCAAATGGCAGGGGCTCTGATCTGGCAATCAATGGCCACCCAACCTGAAGTGCATAGACACACTGAATATGCTTCCTGGACCTTCGAAATGCTTAACTGCACGTAGCCAATCTCCCTTCTCCATGTATAGAATGACTGCTTTGTGAAGAACTGTAATCCCTTTATTATCTGTCTCAATATACAGATTTGTTGCTTCAGTTTAAAATAAGCTCGAGTTCCCTATTTTTCTGGGAAACTAAATGAGAGTCTTGAATAGGTTTCCAACTATAGTCCTTGTTTGAGGTGTAAAGGAAATGAGGAAGCCTTACACTACAAGCTCTCATCCCCTTGTTTTATATGACATCCTGCTAAGCAAGAAAGTACATGGAAATTCAGTTCCCGACTGCATCTAGAGCGGGACAGTCTGTCAAGTCTGTAGGAACTTTACAACTGTCCCCAGGAAGGAAACCACAAAAACCTTGATTCTGAAGACCACCTCTAACTCTAGGAATGGGTCTGCTCCAGAATCCCCAGCAACTACAATGGTGTCTGTCAGAACACTACTCAAATGGTAGTTGCTGACAGTTTTTAGCCACAAGTTTCACACAGTCCAATTATGGCAGAAAGTCCCCCAAGGAGTGGAAAATTTCACTCAAAACAGTAGAAAGTCTTCCCTTCCAGATTTCTCTTCACTTGGAGCCCAAATAAAGTTAAGTAATTCTAAGGGGTAATAGTAAACAACTTCTTGGAAGTTTTCCACAAAGTTTCACTGCCTGAGCAAGGCATATCACTGAAGTATGATGCCTGACCAGACCTAAAAGGATTTCTCCCTCTAGCAGTCGCATGGAGAGATAGCTGATGTATGGTACAACTGCTACTTACAACTTTAGCATGCATGTGTAAGCTCCAGTAAGGTAACTCAGTGTTCTTAAGAAGTCTCTCTCTTTCCAAGTTGCACTGGAAATGGGTGGGACATGTGCAGCAGGTCTTCAAGAACTCAAACACAGAAGGCACTCAACACAGCTTTCCAAAGTGATCCAGTTTCCAAGGCTCTTTATCAGGGGGTGGACCACTGACCTTTTCTGAGAGCGCCTCCTTTAAGTCAACAGCCAAGATATGGACTTGGTTAAGGCATCCTTACTGCAACATTCATAACCATTAGGATGGCAACAAAATTTTGTCTAGTATCCTAGGCACAGATTTCACTTGCAGCCCAAATAAAGTTAAGTCTTACCAGACATTTTGTGTAACCAACACAATCACGTATTTGGCAGGGAGAATGAACACTAGGTAGGTAAAGATGGCCACAATGCCTGCTGCTGTACCTTTCATTTGGGGGAAGACTGCGTTAGCTGGATATAATCCCCCCCCCCAATTAACTCTAACAGGTCAACAAATATAGACTTGTTACAAAGGGATACCAGGAAAGCTTGTACTTCAAAACAAATATCAGAGTGGGGGAATCCATTGTACAGTTTAGGTACTTTGTTTTGCACCTCCCCTTTCTGGGGACACTAGAGTCTTAGAAGTCTAAGAAATAATTCAATATCAACTGCCACCATTCAAATCACTGTGGCAGCTTTCCACTTTCCTGGCCTTTGACAAGGATAATATGGACAAGGTAAAAACTAAAGAACAAGCATGGGTTTAAGTAGTCTAAGGGTTACCAACCAATACCTTCAAACTTTCAGTTAAAGCCAAAGCTCAACACAACAACTGGGATTGAATGTTTCAGAGCAGAGAGTTGCCTTTGACTGAAGTGGGATCAGGTTCTGGTGTTGAAGCAAACGTCAGTACAGAGAATGACTTCAATACTGAAATCACAAATGCAAAAGTGATTGACACTAACAGACCCAAGGGTATAAGACCTAAAGTAAGTACCAACTAACTGGCATCAAATCTCAGGTTCCTAGTTATTCAGTACGGAATGACTCCTCAACAGACATTACTGGTACAGAAGGGCAAGTTGGCATAAAACACAAGGTTAGGCTCAGTGCCAGCACCCAAGCTAACCACAAATCCATTGAATCCAAAACAATCTGTGTCAGGAATGGGACCAACGACACAGCAGTAAAGGAAGAAAAGGGAAGGGGGGCCTCTCGGTCACCCTCTGACAAAGGAAAGAGAAGATGCCCTCCAAAATTTGTGCCTTGACCAATGCTCTCATCATCTTTGCCCAGTCAATGTGCAAGGAGGAAATGACCTGGAGAGATACAAAAAAAAAAAAATTTAAGGATGTAGAAGAGAGTGTTCCTTTTCAGGAGGAGGAAAACTATCTACTTTTGCTTAACTGTTGACCCTCAACTGCCTTGACCTTTACCTAATCTATGAGGAGGACCGAGCAGTACCCCCTGATTTCTCAACTGCAGACCCCCTTGTTTTGTACATAACAGCCACAGGGAAATGTCCTCCCTGGGAGATTTACCAGCAGGAGTTGTTTCCACACATCTAAGGGAATCAATCATTTATTCTTCTGTCCTTGTTTTCAGAACTGTAAGAAGATTTATTTGGAGACAATCCTTTCAAAATCAGCTTATTTTTAGAGTCAAAGAACCAAAATGTTTATAAATATTATGGTTTGCAAATATTAAAGTTAATATTGAAGTATCCCATCCTCCACATACAAGACAAGAATATCTTAAGAAGGAATTTTATGTCAATATTTTGAACATTTTTATAAAAAACACCTTATCAATTTCTAGTTAAGAACAAAAAATCCAAAGTCAAAAATTAAAAGTCAAAATGAACCCACAAGTGAACAAGATATACTGACTAATCCAAGTAGTCACAGACAAAATGGTAGCATAATCGATACATGGATGAACAAGAAAATAAAATTGTACAACAGCCTTGTGCTGCAAAAAAAAAAAACTAGAAGGGGCTGACTTGTATAAACAACCATTCTGTGAATGGTTTCAGCAATGCTGACAACAGCAGCTACCAAAGTCAAACAAAATGATCTAGGAAGAGTCTCCCGGTGAATGAGAATGAAGAGAACAGGAGGTGTGGTGCATTATGGGAGCCATGTGTTACAAGGGTGCCAGGTGACTTCTGTCAGTTTCCAACAACAGATGTATTACTGAAACAAATCAACATGATTGTGAAAGTTCAGAAAACATTACCACAGACTAATATTTATTTTCCTCCTGCATCTCAGAAGGAAATGGAGAAAGTCGCCATATGTGCTAATTGGAGTGTACTCTGAGATCTTGTATTATAGCACCCAAACAACTAATCAGCCTTTATCAAGATGATCTCAGCCAGCCCAAAATTAATAAGAATACAAAGCAATACATCAAAGACTGCTGAAAATAAATAAGAAGTTATGTACTCACCATAACATTCCATCTGAGTAAGTAAACTTTGTCAGCAACCTATGGGAATCGGATCCGACCTCGGATCCGAGCCGGCAGTTTTCAACAGTTTTAGATCCGAGCTCCAAGCTCCTCCCCCTACCCATAATCCCCTGCCAACCCTGACTGACCTCAGATCAAGTTTGCCCAACAGCAGAAACTGCTAGAAAAAAATATTATTCTCAAGAAAAAGTGGGTAAAACCCATGGACCTGAGTATGAATACATTCACAAGTGAGGGGGCAGGAGGGAGGGACGGTTGCTGACAAATGTTTACCTACTCAGATGGAACGTTATGGTGAGTACATAACTTCTTAATCTGAAGTAGTTAACTTCATTTGTGCAGCAACCTATGGGACAGAGTCCTCAGCTACCTGAATCTTGGGCGGCCTTCATGGAAGGATGTTCCGGAGCACTGCAGAGCCAAAGGATGCTCTCCCTCTGGAGATAATGTCCAATTTATAGTGATTGATAAAGGTATGAGATGAGGCCCAAGTGGCTGCCGAACAAATATCATCCAAAGAGAAATTAATTTAATGAAATTTCTACAGAAACCCAAACAATGCACGGCAAAAATCATTCTAATAATACTGTACTAGCTCAGACAAATATGGTTTGCTCTAAAAGCCGCAGAGGTAGACATAGATCGAGTAGAGTGGGCATGGACCCTGAGGTGCGGGCCTGCCAGAACTTTCATATGCTAGAAGGATACACTGAAATCCATCAAGACAGTGTAACTTTAGACACCGATTTACCCAAGTTAAATTTGGCAAAGGAGACGAACAACTGGTCAGATTTCCTATGACCAGATGTCCTGTGAATGTAGAAGCGAAGTTGTCTATGCACATCCAATGAGTGTAATTTGTATTCCCCTTTGTTACCGTAATTTGGAAAAAAAAAGACCGGCAGGTTAATGGACTGGTTAATATTCGATTCAGAGGCAACCTTGGGAAGAAAAGAGGGATTGGTCCTGAGGTAAACTCTATCCTTGTGAAAGGTCAAGTATGGAGTTTTAACACAGAGGGCTTGTAGTTCAGAGAGCCTTCGAGCCGAGGTGATAGCGACAAGAAAGGCTGTTTTCCATGACAAGAACTTAAGATCTACTGAAGCTGCAGGTTCAAACGGGGAAGCTGTCAAGGCCTGAAGCACCAGCATTAAATCCCAAGGATGGACTACATCCTTCACTGGAGGTCTGAGCAGAAAGGTGCCCTTCAAAAAGGTCTTACACAATTTCGTGGTGATCAAAGGGACCAGTTCATTTCCCACGTGATAATGAGAGATAGCTGCTAGTTGAACCTTGACTGTGGAGGAGATAGCCCCCTGATGAAACAGCTCTGACAAAGTCTAATACCGCGGGCAAAGGAGCTGTGAAAGGATCCAACTTTTGGTGTTCCGCCCAAATGGAGAAACGTTTCCATTTGCTACTATAGATCTTTCTAGTAGAAGGTTTGTGCGCTGCTACTAGAATAGTTTTAACTGGAGAAGAGATACCGGGAGTCCTAGCTATGAGTGGAACTGCAACAGCCAAGCTGTGAGCTTGAGACTGTCCAGGTTCGGGACTGGGAGCTCTAGGGGGTGTGATATTACATCCGGACGGGGATCCAGAATCCAAAGAGGATTCAGCAGATGAGACCAAAGGTAAGGGAACCAGGTTTGACGAGGCCAAAACGGGGCAATGACGATAATCATGCTCCCCAACCGGCTGGCTTTCTGAAGAAACTTCATCATCAGGGGAAGAGGAGGGTAAGCATAAAGACGACCAGGGGGCCAAGCATGCACCAGAGCGTCTCTCGGGGGTTCCCCAGAGGGGGAAATGAGAGCGAAGTAGTCGTAACATTTTGTGCTCGAGGGAGAGGCAAACAGATCGCAACAGGGTTGACCCCATTTGGCAAAAATCCGATTCGCTATCTCGGGATTCAGAAACCACTCGTATGGTAACAGGATGGTGCAACTTAGTTTGTCCGCTAGGATGTTGGACCACCCCGGAATGTGCGTTGCTATGAGAAAGCGGTTGGTGGAGATCGCCCATTCCCACACCCTCATGGCCTCTCGACAGAGTGGGTAAGACCTGGTTCCCCCCTGTTTGTTGATGTACCAGACAACAGACATATTGTCTGTCTGAATTGCAATCGTTCCTACAGGAAGAAGGTCCTGAAGTGCTTGCAATGCTAACAGCACTGCCCTCATCTCTAGGATGTTGATATGCAGTGAGGTCTCCGTGAGGTCCCACGTGCCTTGGACTGTCCAGCCCGAACAATGCCCCCCCCACCTGAGGCGGGAGGTGTCCGTGATCACTGTGGCTAGTGGAGGGGGTCATAGAGAAGGGGCGGTCTTGCTGGAGGTCCGGAGATTGGAACCACCATAGGAGGGCCCTCCTGCAAGCCCTGCTGAGGGGAACGGGATGGCTCAGAGGATACTGAAGAAAGGCCCACTGGACCTGAAGGGTCCATTGTAAGACCCTCATGTTCAAACGTGCCATCGGCAATAGGTTGATTGCCGCCGCCATTGAGCCAAGAGCCCTCAGGACCAATTCCGCCGGAGGAGCTGGAGATTGTAGAATGGCCCGCACGTGTAGCCTCAGGGTTCGTAGTCTGTCTGTGGTCAAGAAAGCTAGGAGTCTGTTGGTGTCTAATCTGGCCCCTATGAAGTCTATGGTCTGAGTCGGAGTAAGAGACAACTTCTCTATGTTGATAGTGATCCCCAGCCAGGGAGCTAGACGAAGAAAGTAGTTTCTGGCTGCACAGAGTAGATGCCTTGTTGGGGCAGTAAGAAGCCAGTCGTCCAGGTAAGGGAAGACCTGAATTCCCTGAAGCCTCAGGTGGGCCGCTATCACTGCTAACACTTTGGTGAACATCCTGGGGGCTGTGGTGAGACCAAAAGGGAGGACCCTGAATTGGAAATGACTGGCTCCTAGCCGGAAGCGGAGGAACCTCCTGGATCACCTGTCCATCAGAATGTGGTAGTACGCATCCTTGAGGTCTATAGAGCACATCCAATCGTTCTCCCGCAAAAGGGGGAGAATGGATTGAAGAGTGACCATGCGGAACTTCTCTTTGGTTACTGACAGGTTTAAGGAAGAGAGGTCGAGGATCGGTCTTAAATCCCCCATCTTTTTTGGCACCAAGAAGAACCTGGAGTAAAACCCGGACCCGCACTTGTCTGGGTGGACGTGTTGGATGGCTCTTTTTTCCAGCAAATGTTGGATTTCCATTGCTGCGGCCTCCCTCTGATCGGGTGGAACATCGGGGAGGTATCTGGGGCTGCGTGGGCAACGAGAAAAGGGAATCTGACATCCTCTGGATATAATGCGAAGCACCCAGCGGTCTGTTGTGATGGACTCCCAAGCTGCTGGGTGCTTCGAGAAACTCCCCCCGACTGCCTCCAGAGTGGAGCAGTCGGGCAACCCTTCAGAGGTGCTGCGTGGGTTGGTCCGAGAAGGGTTCTCTGGATCCAAAATTCCGCAGGCCCCCCTCTGCCTCTAGAGCGGCATCCACCCTGCCCTCCTCTGCCGTGGAAGGGCTGGGTGTCCAGAGCGGGATGGGACTGTTGCGACTTCCGGAACCACATCTTCTTCTGACCTTTTTGGTTCTTAGAGAAGGACCTCTGGGGAGCAGAGAAGCGGACTCAGACGGCAGACAACGTCTTCCCGTCCTTTTCCCTCTGGACCAAGGTATCTCGCACGGTTTTGCCGAAAAGGGCTGAACCATCGAAAGGGGCATTAGTGAAAGACACCTTAAAGGGTTCCGCGAAATCACAGTGCCGGAGCCAGGCCTGACGTCTCATGACGAGGCCCTCTCTGCTGGCTCTAGCGGTTCCTTCCGTGGCATGGGACAGTAGCCGCACAGAGGTGTTAGATATGGATCGTAGAGTGGCCATCTGGGTGCAGTGCAATTGCTTGTCCTCCGCCGACATGGACTCGGGGGGGGGGGGGCTTACTCCAGTGGACTTGTCAGAGGGTGGGCTGAGAATCTTGTCAGGGCACTTGAGGACTGGCTCCACAGTGTCCGGCTCCTTCCACGCCCTGGTAGTAATCAGGTCTACCAGGGGGTCGGCCGGAGGGGGCACCCCAAGAGGTAGACAGGCCTGCTTCAAATGCCTCCAGGAACACGGATTCGTCCGAGGTAGGCTTTGGGGCAGACCACCCCCCCTTATCCTAAGCATCTCCATGATGTCACCAAATGGGACATCTTCGGGAGGTGATCTTGGGGAGCCTTCCCCTTCCTCGAAATCGAAATCAGTATCCTCAGTCAAGGACTCTGGTGAGACCAGGTGCCTCCTTTCGCATCTTCGCTTGCGAGGAACCTCCTCGGGGGGGCTGAACGAGGAGGTTTCACCAACCACGTCTTGCTCCAATGGAACTACCTGGGACGTCAAAGCAGGCTGTCCCTGGGGCCGGGTGATGGAGGTCGGACCCAACAGATGAGGAGTGCAGGGTGGAGCTCTGGCAAGGGCCAGGGGCCTGGATTGTCTCGACAGGGCCCTCTCCACCACGTTAAATGCTGAGGGAGAGCTGCTCTCTCTGGGATCCAAAAGCAGACCCTCGCTCGAATCAGACGGACGGATCGGGGCCGGCGCCGAAGCGATCGGATCCGATGGACCAGTATGCTCCGACCTGGACGGAGCCGAAGGCATACCCATACCCCCGGATCCGAAGCTCAGCCCTCGGCTCCGAGAGCTCGGATCTGAAGACAATGGACTCGACAGACTCGAGGGAAGTGTTGGCGCCAAAGTACCAGAGACTATCGGTGCCGACACCCCCCCCCGGCTCCAAAGACTCCGAACCCTGGAAATGGGACGGAGGAGCAGATATCGGGGCAAAGAAGGGGGGGGAGGCAGGAGCACTCCCATCTGCAGTTGGGCCTGGAGGAATCTTCTCATCATCCGGTCAAAATCTGCATCCGTGAGACTTCTGGTCGATCTCGATGAGGCCACCGAGGCAGGGCGGGAGTGTCGCCTCGATGACCTCGAAGGAGATTGGGTCTCCTCCTCCTCAGGACCCGGTGAAAAGCACAGGGACCGGATCAGAGAAGGAGGAGACCTAGAAGTTCGGGAGGGAGAAGACCACTTAGCCAGGGGGTGGGGCCGAAGCGGAGGCCATGGCCCGCCGCTTGTGGAGTTTCTCCCTCCTTTTTTCTTTCCTGGCCTCCCTCTCCTCCGGACCTAAGGGGGGAGGTTGAGTCCCGGCCAGGGGGAGGGAAGCAGGAGTGGGAGCCACGGGAGGATAGGAGGTAGAAGCCGAGTCCGGGGGCAGAAGACCCACCAGAATCAGCTTAGACCTCCAGTCCTTGAGTGCCCTGGGGTTGAACGCCACACAAATGGTACAACCAGAGGACAGGTGCTCAACCCCAAGGCACAACACACACAGAGTATGGCCATCCGCTGGGGACAGCTTATGGCCACACTCGGTGCACTTAGAAAAAATCAGCTTTGGGGCCTCAGACATATTAACTAAAAAAGGTAATCACACACACTAGGCCCCAAACACACACACACAACCCTGACGGAACCACAAAGGAAGGGGGAGGTTAAATATGAAAAATATAAAGTAAACTAAGAGAGTTTAAAATTAGAAAGGGACCTAAACACACTCTCACACCAAAAGTTTAAGAAAAGGGACAAAAAGGTTAAATTTTTCTCACAAATTGATGAATTGCCTGGAACTCGTAGGATCAAGCTGCTGAAGTAAACCGCGGCAAACTAGATCCGAGGTCAGTTAGGGTTGGCAGGGGATTACGGGTAGGGGAGGAGCTTGGAGCTCAGATCTAAAGCTGTTGAAAACTGCCGGCTTGGATCCGAGGTCGGATCCGATTCCCATAGGCTGCTGCACAAATTAAGTTAACTACTTCAGATTCAATAATTAAGGGACCTTAAGGATATTTACACTATTTGCTGAAAAGTTCATGGCTGATATCAAAGGAGTCAAAAGAGCTTGTTTTGTCATGCAATATAGTCTATACAGATGCTGTAATGCCTGATGAAAAGGTGCACTAACTGCTTCAGTCTTCTGCTATGCACTGATATTCCTCCCCATAGTATCTTCAGCAGACTCCATTATTTCATGGATGGAGAAAGACTTGGTACTCGAAGGCTGCTCTCCTGTCTGTAACAAGCACTGAAACAGGAAGTCAAAAATGCCCTGTGGATAAAGTTTCACTACTTCTTTAGAGCCCTCAGCCTTGAGAAGAGAAATTAAAAGCTACACAGTCTGACAAATCGAGACAAAGCTTTTAAAGCACATTCCTTCACTAGAGTGAGATGTTAAGACAAATAAATCAAATACAGTATATGACACAAGGTGGATTTCTGACCCCATTTTAAGAAGGAACCTTACAATTTACAGCAATCCCGTGAGGAAATGGACAAAGTATTAGGTTGTCTCTTCATAACATCTCAATGACCGGGGATTCTGTAGGGAGAAATATGAGCAAGTAACAGCAATTTGCAAGGAAAAAAGCATATCTTATAGGCCAAAAATATATCCGGGAAGGGAACGATTTGGTCCAAGTCCAAGACTGCAACTCTCAAATAATGTTACAAATCAAGACTTGTTACAAAATTGAAGCAATATCCACTTGGTATATTAACTTCCTTTTCAGTCGTATATGAAATGGGAGCATACAAGAATTACATTTAAAAACAGCAAGCCTGAAATCAGTACTCTGTACAAACAGAAGACTTTGGCTTCTTGTATTTTAATGGCTGCAATGAAGACCATACAGCTTGGAACACTAACTTCTGCGTGGAGCTACAAGGATTACTGTTTTTTTTCCCAACATATACAGATAACTCTTGCTCATGAAAGGAGACCGCTGCCCACCAGAAAACAGCCAACAGGATAGAGACATGCATGGTAATCACCTGCCTAAATTCCATGGTTTATTCCTAGCAGCGGCACTGCAAAGTCAAAAGGCATCAGAAACGTTGCAGCAAATATGCCACAATGAAAAACATCAAGACGAGAGAACATTAGATGGGGGAACCAGCCAGCAGGAGATGGGACTGTGCATCCCTAGGATTCCTAGCCACAGATTTAGCAGACGCCAAAGAAGAGGCAAACTACATTTCCTTCCATGTATTGCTACTGAAGCCTCTTGATCAGTCCCTTACTACACTGTAATCTTTACATTTAGCACCTACAGTCATACTCACATCTTCAAGCAGACCGGATGTATGCAGTCACTGCAAGTGTTTCCCAAGTGCTGACAGCTCAATCAGTTCCAAGTGCAAAGTTCAGTAAGTTAGTGGTCGTCAAATTGAATGATCACTAATTTAAGGATTTAGGGTTTACAGAAAAGTTTATAAATTTAAATTTCTTCAAACTAGCATTTGTTTTGTGATTTAATATTTTGAAATATTTATTTAAAATATTAATTTCTTCTTTTGCTTTTTTGTTTAAATTGATGTGTTAAGTTTTGATTTGTCAAGTTTCATTTGTATAACATGTAAATCTTTGTCCTATTGTTTCAATTTCTTGTAGTACCAATTAATGACTTTCCCATATAATAACAATGAAATTTTTAATATCAGAGGTGATAAAAGTCTTTGAAATCTTTTAGTTTTATTATGTAAGCTAATTCTTTTCATTTGAACATTATAGTTGGTACTTATTAACTCTAAGGTTATAGTGTTGTAGTCTGAAAGAGAAAAAGAGATCATCTTTGTTTTACCCAGACTGCTGGTCAGTACATTTGAAAGGAATACTCCATCAATTCTTGAGTATGTACCGTTTAGATGGGAGAAAAATGTAAAGAAAAGGAAACTGGTTTCAGTAAAATCATTAGAATCTTTCAGGTGATATGTAGCTATAAAATCTTTCAAATGTTTAGCAGGGGCTAGAATTATCCTTTTACCAGAGGCATTGGAATTATTATCAGTTAAACTACAATTAAAATCTCCTGCTAGAATATTACCCATAGATAGATGCATTATTTGATTCAAATGTTTCACTGTATTCAATCCAATTCCTGGAACCTAGTAGATATTAATAAGAGCAAATAACTTCTTGTCGAATTCTATTATTACAGAACAAAACATTCCTTTAATCATCTTTATAAACATCAATAATCTTGGGAATAAGTAGCGTATTACTCCACAAGATGGCTACTCCTCTTCTTTTGAAAATAGATAATACAGAATAAGAACAATTAAGTTTAGCTATGTCTTGTTCTAGAAGGTGCGTTTCTTGCAAAAAATGCAATGAGATTTGTGAAGTTTCAAATATTTAACTAAACTTCCTCTCTTACAAGGATTATTTAGACCATTAAAGTTAATAGATATACATTTTAGGAGATACATATTGAATATTCAGAAAATTAAAATTATGTTTGAACAATGAAATTATCTGTAAATGAAACTATTACTCCATCAGTGTGAAAAATACAGTTAGTAAATACTACAACTATCAGAATCCAAAGGTTAATGGAATTCAATTTTGGATATACAGTAGACACCATAAAAGAACTTTAATAATAAAAATAAGAAATTATAATTGTATAACTCAACCTGTTCTTGGAGTTACAAAGTGCCAACCTGAGCAGCATTTGCTACTCAAATTAGCCAGCAATACAACAGCAGCAGTCATTTAAGCTCCACAACATTAAGTGAATTGTTTGACATACGCTGAACAATGAATGCACCATCAGTATATATTAACAGCATCTTAGAAACTAAAAGCATTAATCACATCTACCAGAGTAATATCCCAAAAAATAAGATCCACAAATCAGTTAGTCAGCTGAAGAGACTGTTTAAAGAGTCTATATAAAAATTGTCTATTATAATTTAGTTTAACCTAAACTAAGGAACAGTAATAAAAAGGTGATCCCTGGGGTGAATTTCCCATTTCCCATCCAATCATAAAGATTTTTCGTGAAGAGTGCTAATGAGAAGCTCTGTTTGACATAGATAGGTAGTCTGTTCCAGAGTATGGGAAGTCTCTGGGACAGGAATCTATCCCTCCAGCATGTTCTGTTTATTGTGGTGACAAGGTTTAGGTCCCCAGAGCGTGTAGCTCGGAGGGATTGGGTTTCTTTAAGTGGAGCATGTCCAACAGCTGTATGTTAGGCAGAGATCGCTCCTGAG
Source organism: Protopterus annectens (assembly GCF_019279795.1). Lineage (NCBI taxonomy): Eukaryota > Metazoa > Chordata > Ceratodontiformes > Protopteridae > Protopterus > Protopterus annectens. Next base: position 1,008,899,656 of record NC_056748.1, on the reverse strand, counting down.
TAGGCGATATGCAATGGAGTAAAGCTGTAGTTTTTTGAGACGGTCTGCGTAGGGCATCTGTTTGAGGCCAGTAATCCTCTTTGTGAGGTATTTCTGTGGTCTTTTCAGTTGTTGTAGATGTCTTGAGAGGTACATACCAAAAGGGACATTGTACTCTATTATGGGTCTAATGAGTGATGAGTAGAAGGGAACAATGACCTCTTCTTTTCTGGATGAGAACCCTTTTTTGATGAGATGAGCCACTTAGAAGGATTTCCTGACCACTGTGGCGATGTGATTATCAAAGGAGAGACCACTGTCCACCTGTGTCCCAAGGTCTCATCACATTTTCGGCATTAAGTAGACTACCAGCTATGTGGTAGTTCATGGGTACAGAGTTTTTACCAAAGGGGATGACGATACACTTTTTGGCATTGAGCTTCAGGCCATGGCTTTGCCACCAGGCATCTGTCTCAGTGAGGCCCTTTTGTAGTTTCTCCACATCGTTAGGAGTTTTGATTATGGCTCCTTTGTTAGCCAAAGACCTTCTGTGTTAGCCTGCACTTCAGAGAAGTAGATACCAAACAGGAGAGGACCCAGAACTGAACCCTGTGGTACTCCACTTGTCACTGGTCCGAAGTCGGATTTGGAATCCGCTACTTTCACAGTGTGGGTTCTGTCCGTGAGCCAGTTGGCAACCCATCTTGTGACATAGGGATTTATACCTAGTTTAGTGAGCTTATCTATAATTCCAAAGTGGGGGATGATGTTGAAAGCCTTGGCGAGCTCTAGATAAGCTGTGTGAACTATTTTACCCTCATCTATGGCTTTGGTGACTGCTTCAAAGAAGTCAATCAGGTTTAGGAGACATCCAAACTGGGTAGGGTCCAGAGTTTGGAGATTACCAATGTCTTTGTTTATGAGTTCCACAATGATACGTTCCATGGCCATGCAGACCAGGCTTGTTAGGCTAATGGGGCGGTAGTTCCCGGGGTCCGTCGTAGCTCTCCCTTTGTGGAGTGGGATAACAGTTGTGGTGCGCCATTCAGTGGGTACAAAGCCTGAGGTGAGGCTATGATTGAACATGGTACTTGGGTAGGGTGCCAGTTCATTCTGTAGTTCATGTAGAACGCAGCCTGGGATATTGTCAGGTCCCATGGATGTTGTGTTCTTGGCTTTGGAGAGTGTGTTTTTTACCTGTGCAGCCATGATTATAGGAACTCTGCATTCTTCCGGTATAGAGATGGGCCCTCTAGGGGGTGAGAGGAGGTAAAGTTAGCACTGAATCTATCTGCCAGGATGTTGGCAATATCAGTTGGTTCTGTATATTTAGTGCCATTGTGCTGTAACTCAGAGCAGATCTGAGTGTTCCCATTGAGATTCTTGACATAGCTATAGAATGCTTTGTGGTTATCTTTAGAGTCAGTGGCAATTTTGTTTTCGTAACTAGCTTTGGAGGATTTTATGAGGGATCTCAGCTTCTTACTGAGGTTGACCAGGGAGTCCTCCAGTCATGGGATTTTACTCTTTTTGCAACAGTTTCTTTCTTCTGTTGTAGAGTTTTGTTTATGGCAGAGGACCACCAGATTGGCTTCCTTTTTTGGAAGATAACATCTTGGTTCTATTAGGGATAGCATGATCCATGCACTCGTGTAAGTGCTTATAAAGTGCATTTGTGTAGGATTCAGCAGTTATACCTCTATTGTCTATCTGCATGGGTGTCATGAAGTTTGCCACTTATGTCTTAAGAAGTGTGAAGTTGGCTTTGGAGAAGTTTTTTATGATGGTTTCCCTAATTGGAGGTGGGGGTGGGATGTGGATGTCTAGGCTGATTAGCTTGTGGTCGGATCTGACCAACGACGAATTGACCACTGGTGTGGAACACTGGTTTCCCATGTTGGTAATGATCAGGTCTAGGATATTGCTGCCCCTGGTGGGGATGTGAATAAGTTGATCCAAGGCATTGGAATTTATGAATTCTAGAAAACGTTGAGCAAGAGAGTTGGTACACGAGTAGTTTTCCCAGTTAATGGTGGGGTAGTTGAAATCACCCATTATTAGGGTGTTGGGTTGCACCCTAATACTTTCCAGTGTATCAAGAAATAAGGAGTGGGAATCCTGGGGCATGGTGAGAGGTCTGTAGCAAGCTACAATTTGGATTGCGGTCTTGCACAGAGTTAGCTGCACTTGGATAATCTCGGATGCATTATGCTGTGCAACTAGCCTGGAAGTGTGGATATCCTTAATGAATATGGACACGCCTCCACCTTTAGTGCTTCGTTCTGGGTTAGGTGGCCGAAAGGTGTGGTATGAATTGTAGCCTGCTAATGCAGGGGTGCTCTCTGGAGCTTTGAACCAGGTCTCTGTCACTGCACAGATGTCAATGTTCTCCATTTTAAGGAGTGACTCGAGTGAGTGCATTTTGAGGTTTAGACTTCTAACATTGAGTAGCATTACCCTCAGATTTTGCTTGCTTGTACCTGTTACGGTGGTGAATTTGTCATTTGAACTTTGCCTAAAAAAGGCACTATAGGGGCGGCAAGAGCCTTAGCCAGTATCCGGAATCCTAAGTATATAAGAATTATTTATACTTTGTAAGCTATAAGTTTCCCACAACTGAGCAAAGGTCACATAGTATCACTAGCATATTTCTGTTCATCAATTGTGTCCATGTCACTATCATATTTAAAATAGGGCTACAGAACAATTGACAAACATGTATCAAAGTTTCCTTTTCTGCAGATTATATGTATTGCCCTTGTGGAGTTTATAGTACATTACCTCAGCACTCTTTTTATACATTGTATGAAGACAATTAAGATAACTGTGATATATAGACTAAAGATATATATATATATATATATAAAAATATACATATTTAATTCCATTTATAAAGTCAGAAGATTACATACAAAATCTTAAAATATTTATAAAATTGAATGTTCCACATTAGCACATACCCCATGGTAGACGCAAGGTCTGAAACTCAATCTATCGTCACCAGGTAGATGCCATCCAACCATAGAGACTCTGATATCCCACGAAAGTCCAGACAGCCAAAAGAAATGGAAAAAGTACAAAGACTCGAGCCAACCAAACAGACCACAGCATCAAACAAGTTGCCCCTGTGAACTAGATCTGTAACTTCCCGCTTAATATTCACACTTTACTTCGTATTCCACATCAATCTCTGCTGAAATTTCCTATTGATAATACTTTGGATTCAGACACTTCTTGCAGACTGGCACATCCAATCACAGATCCATTCAGAGAAACACAGCAGGAATCCAACAAAATTCAAACCAATAGGGTCCAGCAAAGAATATGTGGTCATAAATTCAGAATGTTGCCATAACTATAAGACATGGACTAGCAGCGATACACTCTGCCCGTGTGTGCGTGCATGTGGGTAATTGATTTTGTTGTAGATTGTGCACTAGAGCAGTGTACAAGATACTGATCACTGGTCAATCATATCTTGTACTGCCAAAGCTAACCGTAGAAAACAGCAAAAATCCCAAGCCAAACTGATATGACCTTATTTCTTTCTTCCCCTTTTTCCCTCCTCCTTCCTTTCCTTAAATCCCACAATGTGCATTTTACAAAAGCGTCATGAAGGGTGGTACCCAAAGCATACATGTCGCATCTACATGCACACGGTACATCATATGCAAATATTGCCATTATTAATATTCTATATACAACTCGCCTTCACATAGAGGTATTCTCAATGGCTTGCGGTTTATGCATAGTACATTTTTAAATTATTTATCATTCTTTTGTAATGCTGAGACTTTAAGAGCTCTCAGCTGACTAAAGTCCCACAGAATGCCCAAATCCCAGCCCACATTCACAGACTACTTGAAATGACATTTAATGTTTGTTTTACCAACTACTTCCATTCCCATCAGTGTGATTCTTTTTATTCCAGAAGATTTCCAACATTGCTTGCAAAAACAATTTGCAGCATTAATTCTAAATTCAGTGAAATGGCATGAGTTTTACATTTTTTTTTTGTGGTCAACATTGTGAACTGCAGCCTGTTTTGCTAGATTATAGTGATACTTCTTAAGCAGTTTCATTTAAAATGGACATCTCACTTTATGGACTTGTACTGCATTAGCACAGAATGATGGTATTGACTATTACTGTGATATAAAGCACACAAAAAAGAAAAGCCAGCAAACAACGACCAGATGCATAAAATATTATATTGTGTTGTAACAATACATAAGTACAAACAGCAAACAGACCGGTTTCGGCTGGAAACCAAGTACACAGCCTTCTTCAGTGTATGTAAAACAATTCAATCAGAGCTGTTTAAAAGGTACAAAGTTAGATTTCATTGGTGGATGTTCAAAAATATTCATTTAATCCAGGGGGAAACAACCCACCAAGCTTGATAATCCATTTCTTTTCCTTCCCATTTAATACTGTATGCCACCCTGTTTTGTTGGAACGATCCCCAAAAACCATATCAATAATGGTAAACATAAATCTAGCTGTTGGATGTGCCATGTGATGTTTGTATAGAGCATTATTAATTCTCTTCTGTTTAATGTTGCTGATATGTTCAGAGATACGTAGTCTCATGGGCCGAGATGTTTGCCCCACATAAAAAGCTCCGCAGTTACAAGTAGCCAAATAAATAATCCAATCGCTGCTGCAATTGGCAAAAAAGCGGAGATCAAAAACCTGGGGGCAATTCCTACTTGAAAATTCCTTGGCTTTATTGATATATTGACAATTGGTGCAATGTCCGCATGGAAAACATCCATGTAGAATGTCACCAGAAAGAGTCGTCTGGACATAACCAGTGTATCTAGTGTCATTATGTTTATAGTGATTAAAATATGTATTCAAATTTTTACCCTTCCTATAGGAAAAAAGACATCGAGCTGGTATTAAGTTAGAGATGTCATCATCACACTGTAATATGTTCCAATGTTTGTGGATACTCTGAATAAGGCAATTGGAATTCCTGGAAAAAGTGGTTGTAAATCTAAGTGGTTGGGGTGATGTATTGAAATGTTCTCTATATTTAAGTAGATCCGATCTGTCCATGCAATTAACCTGATGTTTGGCAGTGGCAATATCCCCCACCTTGTAACCCCTTTGTTTGAATCTTTTGGTCAGGTCAACTTGATTGTTGCAAAATGTAGCATGTTCTGAGCATATACGTTTGGCCCTGATGAACTGGGCCTTGGGAATATTATGTGCTATGTGTGGAGGGTGGAAGCTCGAAGCATGCAAAATGGAATTGTACTGTGGGAATTTTCTGAACATGTCCATCCCTAAGGTATCATCTGGCAGTCTACTAATTAAGACATCCAGATATGTGATGCTGTTCAAATCATGATGTTCAGTAAAAACCAATCCCCATTCATTATTGTTTAAGTATGAAACAAATTCCATAAGACCAGTCTCTGTACCCTTCCAAACAAGCCATATGTCATCCAAGTAACGTCTCCATATATCAATATCAGATAGAAATATATTTCTTGAAGGCTCATAGATGATATGTAATTCAACATAGGCCATAAAGAGATCAGCATAAATAGGGGCCATTGATGCCCCCATAGCAGTCCCTTTGGTTTGCCAAAAATAAAGATCCTTATAATAGAAGACGTTACTTGTAAGAACATGCTCAGCCAGGCCAACAAGGAAAGAGTTGAAATCCAAACTATATAAGTTAGACATTTCGAGCCAATAAGCTAAAGCTTCCAGGCCTGCCTGGTGTGGAATGTTTGTATATAATGCACTAACATCAAGTGTACATAGATACTAATCAGATTCAAGTTGCATATCTGAAATAATCTGTAAAAAATGAGTTGTGTCCTGTAAACGTGATCGTATAGAGGTTAACAGAGGTTTAAGATACTTGGTCAAAAATAATGATAATGGCTCGGTGATGTATCCCCTCCCAGAAACAATTGGACTGCCCGGTGGATGGGTAACATCTTTATGAATTTTGGGGAGGAAGTAAATATACTGAATACTGGGATCCTTAATGAGAAGTTGATATGCAGTTTCAGTAGTAATAATCGCCCGATCTTTGGCGTCTGATAAGAATTGTTCAATCCGTTGAGTAAATCTGAACGTGGGGTCAATAGACATATTTGAATAATACCTAGCGTCAAATAATTGTTTTTTGGCCTCATTATCATAATCGATCCAGTTTAGAATTACAACAGCACCACCCTTGTCAGCTGAGATAATTACAATATCCTTGTTATTTTGTAATTCCAGAATAGCCTGCTTTTCAGCATGTGTGATGTTATTTTGTTTATACGCCACATCAGAACTGAAGAAATGTAGATCTTTAAGTACGCTATTCTGGAACTGATGAACTATAGGATGCATGGGTGGAGAAAAACTGGATTTGCCAACATCAACATTACAATCAGATTCACCAAAGAACAATCTCAAATTCAGGAGTCTGCAAAAACTCATTAAGTCCTGTGCTAATAAATCTTCTGAAACCGTAAAACCAGGTATAAATGTTAACCCTTTATTAAGGACCTGAATGTGTATTGAAGACAATTCAAAACTGGACAGATTCAAAACATTAGTATCAGAACATTCATTTACTTCTGCAAAGCCATTTCCAATAGTCCTTGGATATTGTGAACCTCTTGGATGTTTGCGCCCCCCCCCCCGTTTGTATTTAGTCCTAAAGGGATACTCCCAGGGATACCACTAGGGGTCCTTTTTGGGGACGGGGACCTTGATGCCGCCAGGGATTCATTATCGGTCCCCGAGGATGTATCCTCGATGGACGAAGTGTTATCAATATTGCGCTTATGCAAAATGGACCGTGGTCTCTTTCTCTTGTTAGGGGGGCAGGAGAACTAGTAAATCTCACATGTTTAGTCTGATATGTGAAGGGACTCCCACGGGAGTAATCATCCTGGTCTCTGGAAAATTTCTTTATCTTTCGGGCCCTGAGTTCAGCATCAAACTTCTTTAAATCAGAAGCAATTTTGGAAAGCTGGCCCCCCAAAAAAGGGCTCATGTTCAAAAGGCTTTAGTTTGTTAACCGTAGCCATAATCTCATCCAGTCCCCTATCAACAGCACGATTATGAAATTTGAGTAATTCCACAACAAAAGCCATAGTGGCATCTTGTTGTATCTTAAGCCATTGTGTGGTCAACTCCTCATCACAATTAGACACATGAGGGGTAGTACGTATACGTAAACCCCTAGGGGTAATCTCAGCAGCCTGATAAGCTTTAAAAAGTTTGCTATGCCAAACATTGGCACGTAATGACTGCAATGATCTATTCAGATCATCAAAAAGCTTATGGCAAAATACTTCTGGATTCGATTGTTCAGATGAATCATTCTTGTCCTGAATAGATTGACCTAGCCCAAAGGCCCCAAGGTCCTCTCTATCAGCAGTCAATCCAGTGATGAAATTAGATAGATCCACATTGATATACCAGAATTCAAACCACTGTGTCAAAAGAACCTGATTCCAAAGACTGTCAATAACTGTCAATGTGCAGTTTACAAAAGCGTCATGAAGGGTGGTACCCAAAGCAGACATGTCGCATCTACATGCACACGGTACACCATATGCAAATATTGCCATTATTAATATTCTATATACAACTCGCCTTCACATAGAGGTATTCTCAATGGCTTGCGGTTTATGCATAGCACATTTTTAATTTATCATTCTTTTGTAATGCTGAGACTTTAAGAGCTCTCAGCTGACTAAAGAATGCCCAAATCCCAGCCCACATTCACAGACTACTTGAAATGACATTTAATGTTTGTTTTACCAACTACTTCCATTCCCATCAGTGTGATTCTTTTTATTCCAGAAGATTTCCAACATTGCTTGCAAAAACAATTTGCAGCATTAATTCTAAACTCA
>NC_056748.1:1008861794-1008884294 GCF_019279795.1 Protopterus annectens | reverse complement strand
GGTAGTGGTTGATGGCGCGTGTAGTGATAGCGTAGTGATGGCGCGTAGGACGCGTATGGTAGTGTGGTAGTGATAGTAAGTATGGTGATAGTGTGGTAGTGGTAGTGTGTGGTAGTGGTGGTAGATGGTAGTGATAGCGCGGTAGTAGTGAATGATGATGGTGGTAGTATAGTGGTACGTAGGTGGTGGTAGGTGGTGGTAATAGCGTAGTGGTGGTATGATAGTGGTAATGATGATAGTGGTAGTGATGATGATGATAGCGTATGGTGGTGATGATGGTATGAAATAGTGGTGGTAGTGATGGTATGTGGTAAATAGTGGTAGTGGTGTGATAGTGGTAGTGGTGGTAGTGGTGATGATGGTGAATGATGGTTAGATGATGATAGTGATGGTGATGGATGATGGATAGATTGTATATGTACATGCATGTATATGCATATATGCATATGTATGTATATATGCATATATGCATATGTATGTATATATGCATATATGCATATGTATGTATATATGTACATATACATGCATATATATATATATATATACACACATATATATATATGTATGTATATGTATACACACATGTAATGCATGTATGTGTACATGTGTGTATGTATATGTATGTGTAATACTTTTATATGTGTATATATATATATATGTATGTATGTACACATATATGTATATGTATATACTTTTTATATGTGTAGCCATGTATATATGCATATATGTGTATATGTATATATGCATATGTATGCATGTATATGTATACATGCATATGTATGCATGTATATGTATATATGCATATGTATATATATATAATATGTATATGTATGTAATATATGTACACATATATGCATGTATGTGCATGTGTGTGTATGTGTATGCATGTATGTATGTGTGTGTATACTTTTATGTGTATATGTATATGTATGTACACATATGTATGTATGTATATGTATGTATGTGCATATATGTGTATATATGCATGTGTATATGTGTACTTTACATATGTATGTATGTGTATGTATATGTATATGTATGTATACACACACATATGTATATATGTATATATATATATTTACTGCATATATGTATGTATGTATGTACATGTACATGCAGCATGCACATATGTATGTGTATGCATATGTAGCCATATGCGCATATATATACACATATATGTATATATATGTATGTATATGTATGTACACATATGTATGTATATATATATATATATATATATATGTATATATATATACACACACTATATAGACGTATGTATATATATGTATATATGTATATATATGTATATATATATATATATATGCATATATATATACACATATATATATAACACACATATATATATATATATGCACATATATATGCATATATATATACACATATATATATACACATATATATATATAATAATATATACATATATACATATATACACATATATATATATATATATATATATCTATACATGCATATATATTATACATACATATATATATATATATATATATATGTCATATATATGTATATATATGCATATGTATATATGTATGCATATATATATATATATACATATAAATATATATATATGTGTATATACACATATATGCACATATATATATATATACACACATATATTTATATATATGTATATATGTACTCACACATATATGTATATATATATACATACATATATACACATATATAAATATACATATATATATATATATATATATATATAAATATATACACACATATGTATATATATGTATATATATGCATATATATATAATATATATGCATATATATATATATAATATATATATATATATATATATATATATATATATATATATATGTATGTATATATATAAAATATATATATATATGTATATACATATATATATATATAATATATATGTATATATATATAATATATATATGTGTGTATATATATATATATGTGTATATATATGCATGTATATGTGCATATGTACTTTATGTATGTGCACATGTGTGCACATGTGTATATATATGTGCATATGTATATGCACATATGTATATGCATAATACACATGTATATATGTATGTGTATATGTATATATGTATATGTATATGTATACACACATATGTGTATATGTATGTGTGTGTAATATGTGTAGTATGTGTACACATGTATGTATGTGTATGTATGTATGTGTATATGTGGATGTATATGTGTATGTGTGCATGTATGGATGTGTGTATATATGTAATATGTGTGTGTGTATGTACTTTATGTATATGTGTGTATATACATGTATATGTGTGTGTATGTACATGTATATATGTGTGTATGTACATGTATATGTGTGTATGTACATGTATATGTGTGTATGTACATGTATATATGTGTGTATGTACATGTATATGTGTGTATGTACATGTATATGTGTGTATATGTGTATGTGCATGTACTTTTGTGTGTGTGTGTGTGTGTGTGTGTCTGCATGTGTATGTGTATATCGTGTATGTGTGTGTGTCTTTGCATGTGTATGTATATGTATGTGTACTTTTTTTGTTATGTATACTTTTTTTGTATGTGTATATGTATGTATATGTGTATGTACACATGTATGTGTACGTATATGTATATTTGTATGTGTGTGTGTGTGTAATATGTGTCTTTTTGTATTTAATATTGTATATATGTGTGTGTATATATATATATATATTTGTATGTGTGTGTATATATATGTGTATATATGTGTATGTATATGCACATGTGTATGTATGTATGTATGCATGTGTATGCACATGTGTAATATGTGTATATGTATATGTTTTTGTATGTATAACACACATATGTATGTGTGTATATGTGTGTGTATATGTGTGCATGTATACTTGCATGTATATATATATGCATGTATATGTATGTGTGTATATATGTATGTATGCATATGTATGTGTATGTGTGTGCATGCACATGTATGTATGCATGTATGTATATGTATATATGTGTGTATGTGTCTGTTTATAAATATGTGTGTGAGTGTATATGTGTGTATGTGAGTGTATGGTATGTGTGTGTGTGTATATGAGTGTATTTGGTATGTATGTGTGTGTATATGTGAGTGTGTGTGTGCGTGTGTGTGTGTGTGTGTATATGTGTGTATATTTTTGTATGTGTATGTGTGTGTATGTATATGTGCATATGCTGTGTGTGTGTCTGTGTGTATACTTTGTGTGTGTGTGTGTGTGTATGTATGTGTGTATATATGTGTAATGTAGTACATGTATGTGTGTATGTATATGTACGTGTATGTGTGTATGTATATGTACGTGTATGTGTGTATGTATATGTACGTGTATGTGTGTGTACGTGTGTGTATGTGTGTGTGTGTGTGTGTAATGATAGCATGTGTGTGTGTGTGTGTGTAATAGTTTGTGTGTATGTGTGTGTGCTTTTGTATGTGTGTGTAAAATGTGTGTGTGTGTGTATGTGTGTGTAGGAATGTGTGTGTGCGCATAGATGTGTGTGTGTGTAGTAGTATGATAATAATATGGATGATATGTGTGTCATATGTGTAGTAGATGATAATACGTATGTGTGTGTGTGTGTATGTGGTATGATAGTGTGTAGTAGTGTGTGCGTACGTAATAGTATAGTAAATGATGCAGTATGTGGTAAATGATAATAGTGTGTGTGTGTGGTAATATGTGAATAGTGTAGTGGTGGTAATGATGATAGTAAATGTGTGTAGTAAATGTGTGTGGTAGTATGATATGGTAGTGGTGAAATAGTGTGGTAAATGGTATGATGATATGCGTAGTGATAGTGAAATGATATGATAGTATGATGATAGGTATGTAGTGGATGATAGGTAGTGGTGTTTGGTGGTATGATGATGATGTGTGATGATGATGATGATGGTGGTAGTGATGATGATGATAGTGGTGGTATAGTGTGTGATAGTGGTAGTGGTATGGTAGTAGTAATGATAGCATTGTGTGTGATAGTGGTGGTAGTGGTGATGATAGTGGTGATATGTGGTTGATAGCGTGGTAGTGATGGTGGTAGGTAGTAGTAGTGGATGATGCGTGGTGGTGGTGTGTGGTGATAATAGGATGTGGTAGTAGTGATAGTATGGACAGATGATAGTAGTAGTGGTGGTAATGGTAATAGCGTAGTGATGATAGTAGTAATGATGATGATAGTGATGGCGTAGTGATAGCAAATAGTAGTGCGTATGATAGTAGTAGTGATTGGTACGTGTGGTGGTGGTAGTGATGTAGTGGATAGCATGATAGTGGATGCAATGATAATGATGTGTGTGTTGTGGATGGCGTGGTACGTAGTGGTAGTGATAGTGATGATAATAGTGAATAGTACGTGATAGTAGGTAGTGGTGGTGGTAATAGTGGTAGATAGTGGTAGTGGTAGGTAGATGATGAAATAGTGATAGGTAAATGGTGGTAGTGGTGGTAAATTGCGCGTATGGTAGTGGTAGTAGTGGTGGTGATGATAGTAGTGATGATAGTGATGAAATAGTGGTGGTGGTGATAGTGGTAGAAGTGTGTGTGGTGTGTAGTGATGATAGTGATGATGATAGGTGTGGTGGTAAATTGCGGTAGTGTGGTGGTAGGTGGTAGTGGTAGTAGTGATGATGCAGATAGCGTGGTGGTAAATAGTGGTAGGTTTGGTATGATAGTGGTGGTAGTGATGGTGCGGTAGTGGTAGTGGTGGTGGATGGTGGTGGTGTGGATGATGATGAATAGTGGTGGTGGTGGTGGATGATGGATAGTATATATATATACATACATACATACATACACACACAGATTTATTTGCTGAAAAAGGCTTTCAGCGGTAGTTCTTCAAAGATTCTGTCAATGTTTGGGGAATCATCATGACTACTAAACAACTGCTGTCACTGATAAGTTGACAGAACAAACTATGGATAGTATGATAGTATATTTCAATAAATGTGAATGAAGTTGGGGGAGTAACACAAAATACGATCACGATGATTACTGTAAAACAATATCGGAGCACTACTAGTAATGTTCGTGGAAAATGGTGATACTGTGACACTTGGAATGAGCATGTTTTTTTTTTCCTTGCTACACTGATGTGAAAGGGTGAAGACAGCGACTGAGGGAAGCATTGTGCAAGCATGGCTGTCAAATGCAATCTTTACGTCACAGCTTAGGGGAACCCAGTAAACCCAATACTATAAAACCGATTGAGCATCATGCAAGTATATGCCACTTTCACAATCCTGCATGACAAAAGGAGATATCTGCAATACATTGGGCTGCCGTGTGGTATTTCTGCTCAACAGAAAATTATTTCTTTTTAAGAGATAGTTCTAAACTGGTTTCTTGTCCATTAAGTCAGTAAACAATTAACAGTGTTGAAAATCCTCAAAAGTTTCATTTGTGGAAAAAAAAAAAAAAAAAAAAGAGTAGTACAAAGCAGGATTACTGAAAAGCATTAACTTCATTATTGGTCTAACAAGGGGTTAAGACATCCATTTTTAAGACTCGTATGTTAGCAGCTTCGAATGCACGTATTCTGAAGTTAGCTGAAATACAGTCAAGCTGCTTTCTGACTGGGCTGATACTTTTGCGACATAGCTGCATTCATTACTTCTGATAGCTGCACTCATTACTTCTGATTGCTGCACTCATTACTTCTGATGGCTGCACTGCAAACAACTTCGATCCTGGCCTTGGGGTGAACAAAATCTGGTTGACTCATGTGATGGAGTCATATTCCCAATTTTCATCTCTGTAACACAAAATCAGCTTACATTAGTATTTTCATCAAGTGTTTAAGAATGCACCAGCTGCCATGAAAAGGTGATGAAGCCATATGTAGTGATGCGCTTTTTTTTTGTACACCAGTCAAGAGAGAACATGATGAAACTTGAAAGCTGTAAAAAGTCAAATACTTTGAAAATAAAGGTCAGCTGCTGTGTAAACCCGGTTAAAGACAGACTCTTATAATGCTGCTTGTAAGAGACTGAAATTGTACTACTTTGTCAGTTCTGTTGAATAAACTACAAAAGGCTTTACTGGTTTACAAAAGTAACTGATGGCAAGTAATAACACCTGAAATGTTACAGGTTAAGCTACTCAAATGCTGTTCATATTGATGGTGTGATAAAGGTGTTCAGCATATTTTAATCTACATGCTTTTACTTAAAAGGCCTACAAGCCAAAAAGCTCCTAGGTAATGTTGTAGTAGTGCTAATAGCAAAACTAAAATTGAACAAAATGGAGTACAATGTGTGACTGATACCAGAAATGATGTTTATTGACATTTGCTACAGAGGATGTAAGAAATGCAAAGGTGAGGCCATTTGATTGTGGCATCAAGAAAATTTTGTATAAAGGAGTAATTTTCTTTTCATTACAAGTTTATTAAAACTAGTAAAAATAGCAGTAGCTGCTAAAGTTGTTACTCCTGTCACTGATGCAGTCCACACTGCGACCCAAGCAAGAATACTTCAGCTATGGTAGTGGCTACAGCCATCATTCAGTTACATCCTTTTTCAAGCATCTATTCAGCACTACAAGTCAAGTCGGTCTCAGGCTAGCACATCATCTGGGGCTCACTAAAATCACCCAGGTCTGAATACGCACCCATGGGTTACCAGCCTCCTGCTGCTCTCTCATGTTCCTCCTAACTCTGGGCTAAGCCATACGTCCTCATGCTGCATCATTCAACCTCCTCTGCCAGTAGATGAAAAGCCACCCTTTAAAACAGAAAAATAAGTATAAATGTTTGGATTCATGAAAAAAGAATTAAAATGAACACAAACTCAACAGGAAACAGCTGCATTAAGGAACATGGGACAAATACTACCAAACACAAGCTCACAAAAATAAAAAAAACAAACATCTTGTTTAAAGAGAACATTCCTTCAGAAACATAACTGCAAAACTACATACATTTATCAACCTGAGCACAACTACCAATTTAAATTCTCCATAAATGGAAGGAAAAAAGAAGTCATGTACTCACCATAACGTTCCATCTGAGTAGTTGTACTTTGTCTTCAACCTGTGGGTTTCGGATTCACATCGGATCTGACACAGCCGCATTTTCCAACTATGGATCTGAGCTCCAGACTCCTCCCCTTACCCATAATGCTCCCAGTCTCCCTTCAGATAGAGTTTGCTGCCTAAAAGGCATCATATACCTGACCCAATATCGCATTATCATAATAGGAATCTCCATGACACTCCCAGTCCTGGTTAGAGACAAGGGCCATGCACTTTATACAAAGCTAAACACAGACTGCATCCATAAGGTCAGGGGGAAGGTTGAAGACAAATTCAGTACAACTCCTCAGATGGAACGTTATTGTGAGTACATAACTTCTTTATCTGAAATAGTTTACTCCATTTCATCTTCAACCTGCGAGGCAGAGTCCCCAGCTACCATCATTTTCTGGGTGGCCTTTATGGAAGGATATTCCAGAGCACAGCAGAGCCAAAGGATGCGCTGTTCCGAGACAATATCCAACTTGTAATGAGAATTGATGGTATGAGATGAGGACCACGTAGCTGCCGAGCAGATATCATCCAGAAACACCCTAAACCAGAAGGCAGCTGACATAGCCATAGATCGGGTGGAATGCGTCTTCACTTGTCCTAGCAGGGACCTACCTTTCACCTCGTAGGCTCGAGCAACGCACAAGGAAATACAGCGAGCGATTGTTACCTTGGAAACTGGCCTGCCTAAAAAAGATTTAGCATAAGACACGAATAGCTGGTCAGATTTGCGAAAGGGTTTCATCCTATGTAAATAAAATCTCAGTTGTTTATGAACATCAAGCAGCAGCAACTTGTATTCCCCTTTGTTCTGGAAGTTGGGGAAGAAAAGTGGTAAATTTATCGTCTGGTTAATATTGGCTTCCGAGGCCACCTTAGAAAGAAAGGATGGATTAGTACACGACACTATCGTTGTGAAAGATCATGTAAGGCACCTTAATAGAAAGAGCTTGAAGCTCTGACACACTTCTGGCCGAGGTAATGGCCACCAAGAAATCAGTTTTCCATGTTAAAAACTGTAGATCAACCAATGCTGCAGGTTCGAAGGGTGCAGAAGCCAATGCCTGTAACAACAAAGTAAGATCCCACGGAGGCGTAGGGTCCTTAACTGAAGGTCTAAGTACAAAGATTCCCCTTAAGGAAAGTCTTACAAAGTTTGGAAGAAGCCAGGGAAGACATTCACCCCCACGTGGAAATTAGAGATAGCTGCCAGTTGCACCTTAACTGTGGAAGAACTAGCACCCTGATGCAAGATGCTGGCTAAAAAAACTAAGACCGCTGAAAGAAGAGTCGTGAAACGATCCAAAGCCCGCTGAGTGGCCCATATGGAAAAACGTCTCCATTTACTATGATACACCTTTCTAGTGGAGGATCTGTGAGCCAACACCAAAATTTACAGGGATAACAATCCAGGAATCCTGATAATCATGGGAAATGGAACAGCCAAGCTGTGAGCGTCAGACTGTTCAGATCTGGATGAGGGATCTCTGAGGGATGAGAAAAAAGATCCAGAACTGGATCCGACGACCATAGAGGAACAACCAGGTGAGACCACAGTGAGGGGAACCAAACCTGGTGATGCCAGAATGGGGATATGAGGATAACCATGCTCCCCAGCCTTCAAGCTTTCTGAAGAACCTTGGACATAAGCAGAAGTGGAGTAAGCACAGGGGAGACTGGGAGGCCAAGCATGAACCAGTGCGTCTCTGGGGGCTTCCCCCTCTGGGGGGTTCAGAGCAAAAAACTCACTGCATTTCAGGTTGGAAGGAGATGCAAAGAGATTGCAGCAAGGCTGACCCCACTTTAGAAAGATCTGTTCTGCTACTGAAGGATTCAGAGACCACTCGTAAGTCATCAGGATCTATCTACTGAGC
This sequence comes from Protopterus annectens, assembly GCF_019279795.1. NCBI lineage: Eukaryota > Metazoa > Chordata > Ceratodontiformes > Protopteridae > Protopterus > Protopterus annectens. The sequence continues at coordinate 1,008,875,355 of NC_056748.1, read as the reverse complement.
CTGTCCACTAGAATGCTGGACAGCCCCAGAATGTGTGTTGCTACTAGAAAGCAGCTGGTGGAGATCACCCATTCTCACACTCTCATGGCTTCTTGACAGATGGGATAAGATCTGGTCCCCCTTTGTTTGTTGATGTACCAGACTACTGACATACTGTCTTGTCTGAACAGCAATCGTCCCTAGATGAAGATGGGCATGATGTGCCTGCAATGTCAGAAGAACCGCCCCCGTCTCTAGAACGTTGGTATGCAACTCTGTCTCGGAGGGGGACCACATGCCTTGGACCGTCCTTCCTGAGCAGTGCCCCCCCCCCTCGTTGGGAGGAGCCTGTGGTCACCGTGGTTTTGTGGAAAACAGGGTGAAAGGAACATCCCTTGAGGATATCCGGAGACTGAATCCACACTGATGGGAGCCCCTGAATGCCCTTGAGATTCTCACCGGAAAGGTGAGAGGAAGGTCTAACAGGGTCCACAAGTGTCCACTGAAGAACTCTCATATGAAGGCAAGCCAAGGGCAGGAGAGTGATTTGTGGCCACCATGGAACCTAATGCCCTGAGAACCGCTGCGGCTGTGGGGACTTGAGCATGAAGTATTTGTAAGACATGCAATCTTCAACTGTGTATCCAGTCTGGGGTAAGAAAAACCCTCATCTGAAGAGTGTCCAAACTTGCCACAATAATGTCCAGAATCTAGACTGGCTCTAGAGAAGATTTGTTCACACTGATGGTAATACCCAGATTGTTCATTAACTGGATGAAGTAATCCCTGGCCTGACACATTAGATGCTCTGAGGGGGCATCGTCCAGGTATGGAAAGACCTGAATACCCTGGAGCCTCAGATGAGCCGCTACAACTGCCATCACTTTGGTAAATACCCTGGGGGCTGTAGTGAGACCAAAGGGAAGGGCTCTGAACTGGTAGTGATCGTTTCCCAGCCAGAAGCGAAGAAACCTCCGGGAGCGCTTGTCCATTTTGATGTGGTAGTACACATCCTGGAGCTCGATCGAGAACATCCAGTCTGTGGCCTGCAGAAAGGGCAGGCTAGATCGAAGTGTGACCATCCGGAATTTTGTCTTGGTTACTGACAGGTTCAATGTGGACATATCCCAAGATAGGTCTGAGGTCCCCCATTTTACTAAAAAGAACCTGGAATAAAATGCTGGATCCGGACTGGTCTGCAAGGACCAGTTGGATGACTAGCGCTGATTCCCCTCGTTGTGCAGGTGGGACGTCTGGGAGGAGTTTGTTCGGATGGGGATGTTCCTTGAATGGAACGAAATATTCTCTGGATAGGACTTTGCAACACCCAGCGATCTTTCGTAATGGACTCCCATGCCTTTGGGTGCAGCGACAGACAACCCCCGACTGCCTCAAGAGATGAGCAGTCGGGCAACCCCTCAGGACTATCCTAAAAGGGTTCTCGGGAACCAAAGTTCCTAAGACCCCCTCTGCCTCTCGGGCGGCATCTGTTCTGACCCCCTCTGCCTCTGGGGGACAGAGAATCCTGAGCATCCTGGGAAAATACCAGAGACTTCCAGAACCACATCAGAGAAATCCCTTCAGTATCAGTTTATCCTGCCTGTCCTAAGTGCCCTGGGGTTGAAATCAGCGCAAATAGGACAGGGGGACTCTAGGTGATCTGCACAGAGGCAAACCATGCACAGAGTGTGGCCATCTGCCGGGGATAGCTTACGGCCACACACTGTGCATTTCCTAAACCCTGCCTTAGGGGCTTCTGTCATTCTCGCTGATTCCTGGAAAAGGATCTTTGAGGAGAGGAGAAGCAGATCCCAATGGCAGACAGTGTCTTCCCATCTTTCTCGCTCCGTACCAGAGTCGCTTTCACAGACTTCCAGAAAAGGGAAGAACCATCATAGGGGGCTTTGGTGAAAGACACCTTGAAGGGCTACAAAAAATGACATAACTGGAGCCAGGCATGACGCCTGATAGCAATGTCTATTCCAGCTGCCCTTGCGGCTCCCTCTGTAGCATGATTCAGCAGTCACATGGACGTGTTGGCAACCACTGGCGGTTCAGACGCAGAAGGTCTTTTTGTCCTCCGCCGACATGGACTCTGGAGTAGATGCTGCAATTTCCTTCACTAGATTTCTCTGGAATCTAATGACATGTGCCATATAGTTCAGTGCCCTCACAGAGGTAGTCGCTGAAGCATACATTCTCTTCCCAAAATGATCCATCGCTCTATTCTCGATCGGGGGATGAACCGTGGAGCTCTCCTGAGTAAGCTCCTTCTTGTTGGCAGCCGCCACCATCATTGCATCTACCAGGGACCCTTTGTTCCAATGCGCCCTGACAGGGGACTCAATGCTTTGTTGGGGTGTTTAAGGATGGGCTGTACAGTGTCAGTCTCCTTCCATGCCCTAGATGTTATCAAATCCACGAGTGGATCAGCAGGAGGGGACACCCAAGAGGTAGATGGGCCTGAGCAGAATCCCTCCAGGAACACGGACTTGTCTGAGGTCAGTTTGGGGGCTGACCACCCCCACCTCAGGCAAAGGAGCTCCATAATGTCACCAAAGGAGACATGAAGGGGTGACCTTGGGGAACCTTCCCCTTCATCCAAGTCCATGTCTTCTGTGAGGGACTCTGGTGGAGAGTCCAAGTGCCTCCTTTTACATTTACGTTTGTGGGGTACCTCCTCAGGGGGGGCTCTCTGAAGAGGACTCACAAACCTCTTGATGTTCCACCGGAACTTCCTGGGGCATAGCGACCACGGGCTGTATCGAGAAGGCAAGATGGTCGGAACCGCACTCAGAGACAAGGAGGTCTGGGCAGAGTCCAAGGACGAAATGGTCAGAGGCCTCGACACAGAGAACACTCCACCACGTCGAATGCAGAGCGGGAGCAAACCTCTTGGGATGTACTGGTGGGAACCGTCCCCCTCTGACCCGACAGGGGAATTTGAGCCGAACCTCCAGGAGCCGAGATGCCAAGTGGGATGCTCCTCTCCGAAGCGCTCGGATCCGACCTCGAGCCTGCGTCTCCAGGAGCCTGGATCCACATCCCCATCAAATCCGACAAGCTCAAGGCAATGGCCGGCATCAAGGTACATGGTACCGTCAGTGCTGACCCCTCGACCCCAAGAACTCCAAAACTGCCGGTCGGATCAGAGAAGGAGTTATTGGTCGGAATAAAGGTTGCAAGGAGCCCCCTACAGAGGGAGAGGGTGCTGGCAAGACCATCTGGAGCTGGGTGTGGATAAATCTCTGCATCATCCTGTCCATTTCCGCTTCACTGAGAATTCAGGTGGAACGGGAGGACACCACCGAAACTGGTCTGGAGAGCCAGTGGGGAGAAGTCCTTATTGGGGACCAGCTACACGTCTCCTCGGGCTTGGGGGAGAACCTGAGGTAGCATAAACTAGGAGATCCAGGCCTAGTCGCAGGCATAACTTTTGGTGGCAGACCATCAGAGCGCTCAGGGGACCGCTTGCGGAAATGGTCTTTCTTGGCCTTGTCCCCATCCCCGGACCTCTTGGCAGGAGTCCCAGAGGTCAGGGAAGAGGAAGTAGAAGCAGCAGTTGCTGCTATCCCTGCTGGAAAAGAAGGGATGGTAGTTGAAGGGGTTGAAACCAGCGAAAATAGGAAAGGGGGACTTGAGGTGATTTGCACCGAGGCAAACCATGCACAGAGTGTGGCCATCTGCCGGGGATAGCTTACAGCCACACACTGTGCATTTCCTAAACCCTGCCTTAGAGGCTTCTGTCATACCAAACAGGTGCAAAAGGCACGCGTGCTCTTCAGATAGAAAAGGAGAGAAGAAAGTTTTTTTTTTAAATATCTGATGCAGAAGCGTGTGAAAGTAAAGGATGTAAGGAAGGAAACAAGTCAGAGATAAAAAAAAAAAAAAAAAAAAAAAAAACAACAGTTTTGTCCACTTACGTGACCCACTAGCTGGAGCTCAGAAACCAGACTTGTAACGACTATGGTGGCAAATGAGATCTGAAGGGAGACGGGGCATTATGGGTAAGGGGAGGAGTCTGGAGCTTGGACCCACAGCTGGATAATGTGGCCATGTTGGATCCGATGTGGATTTGAAACCCACAGGATGAAGATCAAATGAAGTAAACTATTTCAGATCAAGAAAATCATTTACTAGTCCTTAAAGGACTGAACAAAGACAGTGAGGTTTTCACTAAATCTAAGTTAGCAGTATTATGCTTCACTGTATAACTGCTTCTCATAGGGTGATGTTTCTGTAAGCACTCCATTTTACACTGCTCTGATATGTAGACATGTGAAATGGGCAAGGATATGTCAAAATCTTTAGGCCAAAAAAAAAAAAACTCCCCTGGCAAATTCTAAACTTGCTGTTAAAATGGCATCAGGAGAAATGAGACATACTTTTAACTTTGGAACAAACATTCAGTCAGGGGAAGTGTACTTAATGAGAAACCTTGAAAAGTACTTGTGACTTAAAGTAGAGTTCTTTGAGCACAATCACCATAGAAAGTAGATGTCACACTACAAGAATTACTGCTATAGTAGTACCTTTATGCACAGAATAAAAACTGAGTGCATATTTCTTTCCAGGCAGGCATGCACAGATTTTCAGATGTCCCCATGACAAAGCTCAATTCCCTCCTTTTCCAAGATGTTAGTCTGAGCTACTGCTAAAAGAAGTAACTTATTTTTTGTTGTTAAAAGCTTCCTTCACAGTGTGCACTGTCTAAGGGCCATCCCTTTGTAACCCCCACCCCCAAATCACTGGTCTGTAAAGAAATCCTTTGCAGGCTCTCTGAGATGTGCAAAATGACGAGTTCTTTAGTTTAGGAGGCACTGTGAATTAAGTAAAGTAGGGCCTGCCCCAGGATTTTCCAGTACTGGCAGTTTCCTGCTGAAATTTCATAACTCCAATCCACAGAATATAATGTAACTGACATTTAGTAAATGTCCGAGGTTTCAATACGATGTAGTACTCATTTCACGGAGATCTTGATGGAGTCACAATATCAGGGATACATAGGCTGTTCCTCCCACCATGGGTGCAAGTGGACAAAGCCTACCATGCAAAAATTCTCCACAGATGTTAACAAGAATTTGTGGCTAGTTGTCTGAAATCAGATTATTTTTTTTTACTGTGTCAGGGCTGACAAGATTACATCTTCCACTTTTACTAATAGTATGAACTGAAACAGACAAGAGTAGTAGAGGGTGACAAAAAGGATATACCCTTACCTTTCCCCTTTAGATGTTATAGTATTCCTCCTGACAGTCCTACGGTCCGCACATTTTCTACTAGTCAGCTGCCTTCTTCCCCTGCATATTATCCATGACAGCATCCTTAAAATACTGGTGAAGGAAGACAAAAGCCTCTAGTGCAGAAATGACCCCTTACACTTTTAACATTTAGCATTATGATGTACTTCGACCATCACATGGCTCACTGATGCAGTCAAACCCTTATCTTTACCCATGGAAAAAGTACTAAAGCAGCTGTCTATCCTCAGGCAAGGAGATACTCCTATCATGCTTTGCAGGAGAGAGATTACAGACCATGCCCTGCTATTAGACTAACATACTGCCGGCAGTTATACAAATGGGTGTTAACAGTTGCCCAAAAATACTTTCTGAAGACGCATGGCTCTGACCTGTCTTCCCAGTGTTTTAGAAATGTTTACATAACAGATGGTGATGCAATTTGATTAGGGTAAAACACGTGTGTGTGTACTTTAATTATGACAATGTTGACAAAATACAAGTACACAACTGTAATGCATTCAGAAACAAAATAGACAAATAATATTATGAGTTCAAACAAAAATCTGAAAAAATTATTTTGTTCATCACCTAACCTTGTTGTTTAACATTTTAAATTGGTCATCTATATCATAACGCAATTTACTTTGGAATTATGAGTAAAAGCTCTCAAAATTAGACATTTTTATTTGTTTACAGGAAAAGGGGAAAAAGCTTCAGAAACCCAGGAAGTAAATAATCAGAAAAAATATGAGAGAAAACACAATAACAGCAGCAAAACACAAGAAAGAAAAGTGCATTAAAATCTTGTGCAAAGAATGAAAACTGCAGCAATGTAAAATTAAAAAAGTCTTTACACTAAGCAGAATGATCAGGTAATGTAAACTAAGTGAAGAGATAAAGTAAAACCTTACATTAAAATATCTTCCAGCTGCATAGTTAAATGCACTATATAAAATAAATGTCACACACCACACCTCTCAACCTCTCAGTGTAAGAAATCTGGACAAAGCCATAAAGAATGGCGGGGGGAACAAAGGCCCATAAATAGGGACAGCATTTAAATAATGCTCCTATAAACACAGAAAGTTTCTAGGATAATAGGTTTTGCACAATTTTGTATTCTCTTTAGGATATAAAGTCTGAAACTCAAATGTCTGTCATTAGTTAGTTTAGTGATTTCAGTCTTCAATGATTAGACAGAAAACCACAAGTTCATAGGTTCCTGGGATGACACTAGGCTATTGGCCCAGAGGCCCTTATAAGCCTAGCCAAGAATTTTGCCTATGTTCCCTTTCCGCTGTCCAGCAGGGACACAGGTGGGATCCCAGGGGTGTATTTTCTGTTTTCCATCCAGTCGTCCAGATTCCTCTTAGAGGGCTAGATAGGCACTCTGCTTAATATGGAGAGGGAGTCTATTCTACAGATGGGGGAGTCTTTGGGACACAAATCTCTCTCGCCAACAAGTTCTATTAAATGTCACAGACAAGGTTAAGGCCTTCCGTGCAGGTTGCTTGAGTGAAGTTTGTCTTACAGATATGCAGCAACTCCATCACAGCTGGGTCACCTCTGAGCAGTCTGTATGAGACTGAGTAAAGGGACAGGCTATTAGCCTTACTGTATAGGATAAGTGTTAGATTCTGGATTTTCCTGGTCAGGAACCTCTGTGGTCTCTCCAACTGCTGCATGTGTTTGGCAAGGTACATGCTGAAGGGGGCATTGTACTCTATAATGGGTCTGATAAAGGAGGAGTACAGGGATGTTATGACCTCCTTGTTCCTAGATAAAATACCCTTATTTATGAGGTGGGCCATGTAGAAAGCCTTCATACAACTGAGGCAATGTGCTGGTCAAAAATGAGGTTACTATCAAACTGGGTGCTCAAGTCCCTCACAACTGATTGCGTGCTTAGTACATTGTTATTAATGTGATAATTAGTGGGGATGCCATTTTCCCCAAAGGGGATAATGACGCATTTCTTGGCATTCAGTTTGAGGACATGCTTCTGACACCAGTCATTAGTTTGGGTAATGCCCTCTTGGAGGATGTTCACATCACTAGAGGAATTTAAGACACCGCCCAGCTTGCAGTCATCTGCAAATTTGGTCAACCACAGACCACTGGTTTTGGCTTGCATCTCAGAAAAGTACATCCCAAACAGTAGAGGCTCCAAGACCAATCCGTAGGATACACCACTCATTACGAGTCTACTACTAGAGGTGGCTTGTGGGTTCCATCAGTGAGCCAGTTAGCTACCCATATGATAACATATGGGTTGATGCCTAGCTAGGAGAGTTTATCTATCATGCCTGAGTGGGGAACAGTGTCAAAGGCTTTAGCTAGGAATCAAGGTAGGCGGTGTGCACGGTCTTCAACTCATCCGTGGCTTTGATGACGGTTTCGAAGAAGTCGACCAAGTATAACAGGCAAGAGCTTCTTTTGACAAAACTAAACTGTATGGGGTCAAGTGTTTGGAGGTTGCCAGATCAGGCTAGTTAGGCGGGTGGGCCTACAATTGCTTGGGTAAGTGAACGCTCCACCTTTGTGTAGAGGGATGACCGTGTCTGTCCTCCATTTTTCATGTTGGTAATTTTGTGCTCATGACTTTGCCTAAAAAAGGCACTATGGGGGAGGCAAGAGTCTTTGCCAGAAGCCTGAAGCCCAGGGGAGACAGATGAAGGCCATCTCTGGCAAAGCATCGTGGTGTGTCGATCATGTTCTTCCAGGCAGTCAGGTACTGGATCCCCTTGGAATGACAGCAGAAACTAAGCCAACTGTTAAAGTCAATCATTTTCTGTTTGTATTGAGGCATCATTCTGGGCGATGGTACGATGCTGCTCGAGGCTAGGGACATACCTGCCTGGGACACATTTAGTGAGCTCAATCATGTCTCTCTTCATTTAGTCCAGAGAGGTACGTCTCAAGTCATTCACACCAACATGGACTATGACAGAGTCATTAAATTACCTGTTAAGAGATTTGAGTACGTGCATGGCATGGCAGATTCTAGCACCTGACAAACAACTTACTGGGACTTTCTTCTGGTCTATCCTGGTGAAGGGAACATCTGTCTCTGTCATAAGAGTCTCCTAGGACTAGTATGCTGGGATTGTGACTAGGCCTTAGAAGCGGTGAGACACAGACGTGTGTACTGTGTGTGATGCCTGGTGCTGTGGGCTGTGATGTACGTCTGTGCCTTTGCTTCAGAGGTCTCTTGTTTAGGTATGTTTTTGTCGAGAACCCCTACATTATGTAGTAGTGTGTTGTACAGATGTGGGTGGTGTTATGGGGTGTGGTGTTCATAGTGTTTGTGCAGACAACCTTCTCAGTGCCAGATGTACTGGCTCATAACTGAGACAGCAAGGATTCTTGGTTCTTAATGTAATTGCATCTCTCACATATTGTGTTCCTAGGTGGTAGTGGACTAGTGGTAGAGGGTTGTCTGTGTACATAAGGCAGTTGCTACACTGTCTCAGTATGCCCATGTCAACCAGAGTAGCAGGAGAAACCATGGGAAATCATCCGGCCATGGTTATCAGAATCTGAGGAAGAGAGGTCAGGGATAGTACAGTGGGTACTATCTGAGGAGAGTACCTATAGGTGTGAGTAGGGCTGGATAAAAATCAATATGTAGCTGCAGGCGAGGGCCTCACACAGGAGTGCAAGTAAGGGGAAAATATAACTGAGATACCTCCCAAAGGGTTAAAACAGCACAGCAGTGGTGCACAATAGGCAAACAAGCACAAATCCATGCAAATGTGGGGTTTAAATACCACAACAATGAAAGTAAAATAGAAACACTGGAATTGACCAATCAACCCTTGTCCCTGAGCTCTTAGCTCAGCACCCTTTGCCAGACCCGTCCACTTACTCCCAGTAAGTGCAGGCAGGCCCTGGCCAACACAAGATGGCGTAGCAGGAAAAACACAGAAATTACAAAAAAGGATCTGGACACAGCAAAACCTGTAACCAGACAATGTTAAAGATATTTAAACTTTGTTTAGGTCGATTTAACACAGGAAAACAGATACACACTTAAATATAACAGTAGCAAACGAGCAAATTGATTTAAACAAATTAACCAATTAACTAATAAAAAAGCTCAAAACTGAGCCCCGTTCCAACAGTCTTCAAATCAATCAGACAAGTTCTAAATGCACACTCCTGCCACTAGGATGCAGGGGAACCCTCTCCAAAAAAATGGCACGGACTAGTGCTCAAGTTATACGAAAAGAGCTAGATTTAGCAGGTCTGAATCTAGTTCATAGGCGTGTACTAGGCTAATGGCCCTGGAGCCTTTACAAGCCTAGCTCCAGAAAATTGCCCAGGCACCGTGCCACCCGATGTTAGATCACAGTGTAGTCTATGCTACAGCAAACAAGGCGCACCAATTTCAGAAAGAAACAGTTCAAATAAGCAGGCACAATAAGCCTTCAACCAGCAATCCCAGCTCAGAAGGTCAAAATCTACCCTTTCCTCCTACAACTGTGCAGACCACAAACCTTCTTAATGTAAAATAACCGGCCTGAAGCTCAAGTGCTTAAACCAGAACTAAGACACTTTTAGAATAACAGGCACTAAGCTTTCAACCAGCAATTTGCAACTTGGAAAGATGTAAGCTACCTCTCCTGCTACAACAGTGTACACCACAAAACCTTCTCAATGTAAAAACTGGTCTGAAGCCCACCAAAAGGCTTAGAATAACAGTTCCAATTTAATCAGGCTACTAACAAGCAGTAATAAATGCAACTGAGTACTTTTAAGAACAAGCAGCAAAAGCAAAATACAGTAATAAAGTAGGAACATAAATACAGATGAATAAAGTGCAATTTCTTTTTGGGTTAAGTTGGAAGGGATGAAACACGATAATTCAAGGTTGAGAACCTAAGTGGGTGGCCTTCCCAAACGATCACTCTACTCAGTAGAATAAGCTGATGAGATGGAACTGGGAGGAGTATCCAAAATGAGATTTATAGCAGGGGCAGGCAGCTCAAAAGCCACCAAATTTAAAAACAGAAGGACTGGGAGAGTGGCAGGGGTAACTCTTAAAACTCCAACAGAACAGAAAACTTAAAACAAAACAAAATGTAATACTAGAATAAGATACAAAATAGAAGTGATCAAACTTTAAATAAAGAGCTTCAAATCAAAATTAAATGCAGAGATAAATAATATTCAGAGCAATCACCACAATTTTTATGAGGAATACACCAAAATTACGATGCAAAAATCTGGACATTCTGCACAAATCTGCACAGTTGAGAGGTAGGTTGACGCACACTAAACTTGCACTGAACAGCTCAAAGCTGACTAAATAACTGAGGGGGCCCAATTCACACTTGTACTTCCACTTTTTTGTCAACAGCTATTCTTATTCTTATCATTTACTTTATTTAGCTATTTGATGCCACAGAAACTTCAAATTGTTTTCCATTTCTCGATTGTAAAAGCTGACACAGCTTTCCTCCCACAGTTTTAACACTACACTTCTAACCTTTATAGATTCTATCAATAAAGCTACATATAAAGACACAAACCAGTTTCCTCCTTATTTATAGACTTGTCCAATGCCTTCAACAGAGTTTGTCACAGCACACTTTTAAGTCAAATGTCCTCACTAGGTCCCATCTCAGCTCACCAGTCCATTGTTCAAAAGCCACTTCTCTGACAGATGACAGAAAAATGGCACTCCACCCTCTCCATACCTCCCAGTCACCACTGGTGTACCACAAGGCTCTACACAGGGTCCCCTCATTTTAACATTCTCACCAACACCCTCCACAGATTCACACCACTAGCCTCCCAAACACAATACACACATGACTCCACATCAGACAACCTGGCACATTTCCAATAATTACTCAGGAAACATTAACGGCCACTAAAACGTGGCTCTGTAGCTTAACTCATGTTCAGTGCCCACCCCCCGGCAAATAATACTAAATTTGCAGCACATACCCCTTTCAGACCCCACCAATGTATAGCACTAAGAAGCCTAAATTAATTAGAACTACCACTTTAAGTAACCTACACACAGCTTCCTGTCATCTATGAAGTTATCCAGCAGCCATATGCTTGTCTGGCACTAAATACCATTCTACACAAAATACAGCCGTGTAAGATGAACTCACTACAATAATACATGTTCGAACGATCACTGCTACAGCAGACAGACCAACAGGTTTCAATAGAGTACAAAGAATGAAATAAGCCCCGACAGATAGTAACATAAGGAAGCCCTGACTGAAAGAAAAGATTTCAGTGCATCATTGTTTAAAGTAAATAGCCACCAAAAGGAGGACTTCCAAGACAGATATCTGAAATGGAATCTTCCATCTCAAGCGAGAGTCAACTTCATAAGCACAGAATATCCTTTTTTTTGGGGGGGGGGCATCTTAAAGGAATTTTAAGAAAAAAAAATGTACCCCACAAATGCCTTACATACCTTTTGAGGAAATGAGCGACTGATTCTTGCCCAATATGAAAATTACAAATGGATGCCATATATACCTTAACAGAGAAGCATAATGTGTTAGAACTAATGAAGTGTAAATGTCAGAATACGTTACTGCTGCTATAGTAACTCTTGGAATGTCTCCCAAAGAAGGCCTGATGGATGGCTTGACTTTCAGAGTTTGGCACACGTGCCCTCCCAGTCAGGAGGATACCTTTTCCACCTAGGCATCAGGATGTCAGTATAAGAAAATCCATGTAATCTCTGGTTCTTTCTTGCCTTGGTAATGTTGCTTTGTATAGTCTGAAGCCAAAGCACAGACTGTACTGGTGAAAAATACCCAGACAGGCAAGTCCAATGAGAGAACCTCCAAACTGCCTCTCCAGGTTCTAGGCCAACCCAAAGTGGGAAGCAGAGAATCAGGGTGGGCAGGAAGAAGAGTGACTAGGGTAACCACTGCAACACAGAAGCCTCATGGAAAAAAGAAAAGGGAGGTGAAAGACAGGACAAGTACTTATCAGAGAACATACGCCAACATCTACAACTGTGGTAAGCTCCTAACACAACTGTTACACTGCTTTCATCACATAGTTCACTGTATAGCAACTCATGGAAAGATTCACAACATTAAGCAGAGGCGCGGGTTTTAGAAGCCACCAACAGAATGCATCTAAGATTAGGGTAGGGTTTGCCACGGCCAATCTCCACATTACAGGGTTTGGAGAAGGTGATGCCGATTACCCGGTAGCTGCTAATACGAATAATTGAGCAATTACCTCACCTTAGGAAGGAAGTATTGGTTATGGTGACCCAACAGGAAAACGTCATGATGTTCCCCAGGAACATTTTTGCAATGAAAGCAGTAACAGTGTGCTAGCCATTTGGAAATGGTAGATTTTCTAACATGCTTCCCTTCCCTTGACAAATGAAATGAAAATTCTTCAAGCTTTACTTCTTTTGTGCAACTAAAATTTGGATTGCCTGTGCAAACCCAAAGAGTGTAAACCCCCCTCCCCAAAAAGAATTGTTTTGGTGTGATAAACCACAAAGAAAACTGGATTACTTGATGACAGTTCTATCACTACACCCAGCCAGAAGGAAGTGACACCAGATAAAATGACCCTTAATTCTGTGGATGAGGATAGGTGGTTCTTTGCACATGATGGCGTTCAAGGTTTGAAAAATTTTCTTATTGCAACCAAAAGACAGTTATATTTCATGGAGTGGGGTAGTTCAAAAGGTGGCAAGTTTAGTTTCTCTGGAATGTATATGGGGTCCCATGGTGGAACACAGGGCTCCCTTTCAGTAAAGGGATACCTTAAGGAACACAGTGGGGTTCCCAAGGCACACAAGCTGAAATGGCACAAACAGGTACATTCACCGAGACAAACAGGCACTTACACCATCTGGGAGATATTATTTGATCACAATGTATGACATACCACAAATTAACGAAGTAAGCAGGCTACCAAAAGTTAAAAAGCAAAATGTGTAATTCCACATTAAGTTTATACTGTACATAGCTCATTGCTCATGACTTCATGAAACACATTGTTCTACTTGTTTTACAAAATACTTCCCAAGTAGAATCCACTGGGTCTACTTTAAAGTTGTTTTCAAGAAAGCTAAGGGGAAAACTATGTTTAAACATGCACTACTCTAATGGGAACCAGTACCAAGTCACAATCTTCTACCAGATTAGCAATGAAAAAAAATAAAAAAACAGAGATTCAGAAATAGTACATAATACTGCTTAGACTTACTGTAGCAAATCATTCATATCTTCAACTGTGAAAACATTTTACAGCAAGCTTAAGACAAACATAGTCACCTAAGTAAGTAGGCCCACAGAAGGCGCTTTTCAGGTATGACACACTCCCACCTTTTC